>NW_020174013.1:4134955-4184406 GCF_003031525.2 Neophocaena asiaeorientalis asiaeorientalis | reverse complement strand
AAAAAAAAAAAAAAAAAAAAAAAAGGGGGGGGGGCCCAAAAAGGGGGGGCCCCGGGGCCCAAAAAAAAAAAAAAAAAAAAAAAAAAAATTGCTTTTGTAGCTACCAAGTTGCAGGCTTTTGACAAGGGCCTCCCTTCATCCCATGTAATCTTCAGGTCATGAACCTATGGGAAATAAAGCGTTCTGCAAAAATAATAGAGCTTTTCAACCAGTTTTATTATCTGCCTACCTCTCTCCAACTTTTCAGTTACCTTCCATTAACCTTCGCTCAGAGAATTTTCTTTCTGTGTCCACAGAAAAAAATTAATTTTATTCCAAGTCAAGGATAAGGGCAACAGGAAAGTCAGTTTTCTCCTGAAGACCTTACATCCACTGGGTGTTTTATTTCTAAGAAGCAGTGAGGATATCTGTAAGCCATGGCTCACGGGCCTAGGCGCTCCGCGGCATGTGGGATCTTCCCGGACCGGGGCACGAACCCGTGTCCCCTGCATCGGCAGGCGGACTCTCAACCACTGCGCCACCAGGGAAGCCCGAACTGTATTATTTTATTTTGTATTCAACAACCTTATAACCTAGGCATTGTTATCACCACCCTACAGGTGAAACTGATGCTTAGGAAGGTTAAGGAACTTTCTCATGAATCACCCAGAAAATAGTAACGCCATGACTTAAATTATCCTTGTCAACCAACTCCCCGGCCTATGCTTTGAGCCTGCTCTGTAGGTTGTTCAAACTTCAGATCATTCGTTGAAGGGATATTCACGTGGTAGAACCACCTTGGATTTGGCATTACCATATCATGAAGCCTTTTCAATGCTTAAACATCTTACCTTCTTGGGAATTATAGGAGGGCCATTTGCTAAGAACAATGTTACTGCATGATCGCTGGGCACCTCTTTCCCCACTTCATTCTGTGATTCTAGATTCACCTCATCCCACCTTAGTTGGTGAGCGAGGCGACAGGAAAACTAAATATGAACAGAATTTTAGCTAGCCTCTCTGGTCTCATATTATTTGTTTAGAGCAGTTGGGCCTAAAACTGCTACTTTGGCCTCTATGCCCACCAGTTCAATCACAGATGCATCACTACAGTGAAAGCTCCATGAGCAACCCATCTGCCATATTCACCATGAATCTAGAACCATTCCTGGCACAGTGCAGGGGCTCAGAAAATATTTCTTGAATGAACAAATGGATGCTATTATATTTTTCTTTAAAATAAGACAGTTTTTCTATTTACAGCTTAAAATGGTTTATAAACCAGTTACACCAAAATGGTCTAGGACGTAATAGAATTATACTCATTTGATATCAAAGTCAGATATTACTGGAATTCCCAATAGGTCAACGACCACCTTTACCAGGTAATCTCCATTCCACCACTGGCTTTGGTCATTGTCAATCCTCAAGAAAATCCTTACCAACTTCTCACTTGGAGAAGAATGCGAACCGTTGGTTTAAAGGAGACAAAGTATTTATTTGTCCTTTCTTGCTGTGTGCCAAGAACTGTAGTCAGTATTGGCAATATAGTAAGGACTGTTCTCTTATCTATCCCCAAACTTCGCTTGGTATCAATGGTATCCCTTCCCCATCATCATTTTCTCTTCGTCTTAGGCAGGAAGACATGAGAGGAAAATGTTCGTACTTATTGAAAAACCCAGTGCAAAGACTGAGCTGAATTACTATGCAATGCTCACTCCCACATTTTCCTCTTTAAGTAATTCATTCACATGAATTTATTCATGCACGTAAATGAAGGCATAGTATCTTGTCATCCAGGATAGCATGGGATCTTCCTCAAATGGCTGATGTAAAAGCTGCCTCATATTCAGGATCTACCAGACCTCCCATCCCAAACTAGCATTGCCTACATCTCTGAGAGCAGGAGATCAAGTCAACCAAGTGGGACCTTGGGATTAAAGTCACCCAAAACACTCTCAAACTTTTATCACATTTTGTTTGAGCACTTCAACCCCAGTAGAACTCCAGTGAAATACCAATAGATCAGTTTCTAATACACTCTGTTAGATTGGTGCCCCTGCTTAGTACCAAGGAGAAACCTTTTCAGCCAAAGGGGAAAATAACCAATAAATAGAATCTGAAGGGAGCTGAAAAATTATTGCCTGTGCAAGCACAGGTTGTTACTGCACGTGCAGAATACTGATGGCTTGGGCTTCCCCTGTTTCCTAAAGAAGAGAAGCTCCACAGAGATTTTTGGGTAATTGCTCTTGACACATGCAGTGAGCACATCCCTGACTGGCCTTCCAGTCAGTGTGATAGAACAGGCCACCATTTTACGACAAAAGGTCCTCATAGTCAAGATTTTCCAAAGTACGGCAAGTGCCATTTTGACCCGTTTCTGTTGTAATCTTTATATACTCTACATATTTAGATGGTAAAGAAAAGTTTACAGGAGTCCTTCATCTCTCTTCCTTCCTGTCTCTTCAACAAACTGTATTCCCAGCTGTTGCTACATTAAGATATCCACCCCCCCCTTTTTATTTTGTGGATGGAAACAAGATGAAAAGTTCTTGAAAACACTTTGATTTCTGAAATGTTTGCCACACACTCTCAGGTCTGACTACGAGGGAGAGAAAACGGTATGACTCTCTTTCTTGCCTGAACAGATCCAGATGTGTAAAATGAGCCACTGTGTTTCAGAGATTGTGCTCACATGTGGGAAATTAAAAAAAAATTTTTTTTAAAAACTTCTTATCTCAGAAATGAAAAATAGCATGGTATATACCATGTTAACCATGTTACAATTGGGGTTAAAAGGATCCCAAAGTTATCATTTCAACATCTGGAAGTGTGAATTCATATTACCTTACCTCTCGTGACTGTTGGTATAATTGATATAAATTTGACTGTCCCTGAATTTATTTAGTCATCAAGTTTGGCAAGAGAGAATTCTAAAAGGAAGTTCATTTATTTGGGTCTTTATGGCTAATGCTTTTGTTTTTGATCAGCCTAGGTCTCTGAAAGTAGGTTGGAAGCTCATGGGGCAGAAGTGTTAAAAATTGATTTGGTGAGGTTGGTTAAGAAGCTGTTCTTTATCTTCAAAGTTGACACCATGGACTTGCCTTCCACAGGCTGTAGACCTTTGAGTTGTTCATTCTGTAGCTGAGGTGGGTTTTCAGTGAGCTCTGTACATCCCTTACCTGATCCTGCTTTATGGTTTGCCTTCGAGAAATAACTTTCAGAGTTAGATGGGCAGGTGGTGGGGATAATTCACATTTGTATATAAAGAAGAATGAGAGAGAGAAAGAGAGAGAATCAAACCTTTGTTCACTTTCTTGAGCTAAGGAAATGAGTCATTGTTGATGTATAAATGGTTCATTGGATTTCAGTAAATTAAAGTGTTCAAATATAAGCTGGGAATACCCTGGTTTAAATTAGTCCATTGAGTTCTCTATCAGCTTTCTTAGGTACGAGACATGAGACATTTTGGTGGGAAATATGGTTGGAAAAGGTCCTAAGTGCCATCCAATTGGGATTAATCTAGTGTAAGAGGGTCCCTTGGCAGCCACCAATCATCATGGAGGTATTGAATGCTGTGCGAAAAAATTAATAAAAGAAGATACCTGAGCAAGAGGAAATTAGAGCTCATTTACTCCGTGTGCTAACCTACATGATTTGCCATATTTCGAGTAAAATGACTATTGGCTGTTTCTAAAAATTGAAATCTACCTGAATAAAATGAAGATACGATGATACTCAATGACTGTCCAAACTCTAACAGAAGAGGATCACGAGAAGAAAAGGTACTCTTGTGGGTGTAAAGATTGAAAAAAAAAAAAAAGGTGAAAAAAGAAGTGGGAACGAATTCTTCCAATACCATGGAAAGAAATGGCTATTCAAGCAAGGCATTATTTAGAGCAGGGGTTCCCAACCCCCGGGCCACGGACCAGTAGCGGTCCATAGCCTGTGAGGAACCGGGCTGCACAGCAGGAGGTGAGCAGCAGGGCCAGGGAGCGAAGCTTCATCTGTATTTACAGCCGCTCCCCGTCACTTGCCTTACCGCCTGAGCTCCGCCTCCTGTCAGATCAGCGGCGGCTTTAGATTCTCATAGGAGTGCAGACACCCTACGGTGAACTGCGCGTGCGAGGGATCTAGGTTGCACGCTCCTCGTGAGAAGCTAATGCCTGATGAGCTGAGGCGGTGATGCTAGTGCCGGGGAGCGGCTGCAAATACAGATTGTCATTAGCAGAGAGGTTTGACTGTGCAGAGACCGTAATAAATCAGTTGCTTGCAGACTCATGTCAAAACCCTGTCAGTAAGTGGCAAGTGAAAACAAGTCAGGGCTCCCACTGATTCTGCATTATGATGAGTTGTATAATTATTTCATTGTATATTATTACAATGTAAGAGTTATAGAAATAAAGTACACAATAAAGGTAATGCGCTTAAATCATCTCAAAACCATCCCTCCCCCAACCCCAGTCCATGGAAAAATTGCCTTCCACGAAACCAGTCCCTGGTGCCAAAAAGGTAGGAGACTGCTGATTTAAAGGGTAAGGCAATATTTGGAAGATAGGGGCTCTCCCTGTTAAGTGGATCTTAATGTTGAGGAAGGAGTGGGAGCTGTCTCCGTTGAAGACAGCGGAGATCTAAGTCTTAGGTCTTTTAGCAGCCACATGTTTGTGATGGGAGGGCTTGTCATCCCCATTCTTGGAAGCATTCCAGTTTAGAATAGCCACAAGAAATCTCATAGACGAGGTTTCCCTCATTAGCTGAAAAGGTAGATTAAATGACCTCTAGGGTCCATTTCAACACTTAGCAACCCAGATATCTAATTTAGAGACTGTCTGTAGACGTTTTACCAAATAATATTAGCACCTTACATCTGTTTCATTGGCTCCTGACCTCTGCAAGGATGGCTCCTTGCAGTATTTCTCTCAATGTATAAGAATTCATCCATAGGGGGAAAAAAAACTTATCCATAGGACTATGCCAAACTCTAAAGAAACGGGATTATGATAGGATTAAAACTGTTGCCATTTCTTTTTCTTTCTGGTTCAATTATAGCCGTTGGAGACATCATCAGGAAATTTGATTTTCTATTGAAAAGATCAAAACCCTCAGAACATAGTTTGACCAAGTCCAGGAGCCCAAACAGGGTCTTGGGTGAAGAGGGACAAAGAGGTGATGTGTAGGAAGACCATATTTGGTGCAGAAGACCATTTTTCAAGTTTTAGAACCAATGTGACCCTAAGAATCTAAGAAGGAAATACGGATGTTGGTTATTTTATTTATTTTGAGGTCTGAAGGCAATTGGCATCCCATGCATTGAGAGGTCCTTTGCTCTTGCTGTTTGTACATCAGCTCTTCCTAACGGTGGCTAGAGCCCACCCCAAAGAACTGCTCAGTTGATGGGAACAAATTGCCGAGCATTACATCTGATGCTGGAGATGTCAGTCTGCAGGCAGTCAGGGAAGCTGGGGTTGTAAATTGAACAAAATGTCACCTTTTTGAGATTTTTTTAAAATGTGCTTTTTCTGTGACGATTAATCACAGGCCTGTGCAGGGGATAATAACACAAAATGTTTGACAGCTTTTCTTACAGTTGTCTGGCATTCTGTTTGCCTAATTATTGTCAGCATCACCCACATGGGGGAATTGTTGTTGAAGAAAGCTCGGCCGTGACTGTCAGAAAGTGCACCCGCCCTTCTCCTGCCATCCTCTGGACTCCTGTCACTGTGGTCACAGGTGGGGCATCGCCCATCTTTGCTGTCCGAAAGGCTTAGTTAAGCTTGGAGTCTTGTGTCCACGCAGAGATGTGGCTCTGCTCTCTGACCAGATAGGACAACAAACCAGATAGACAGAGTTGATGGAGAATTTCTGAAAGGTCATACATACAAAGAATAAGGATAATTTAGTTCAGTTAGGTTCTTTGGCAGTGCACTTTGGAAGTGCCGAGAGATCACTTGCCTTATGGGTATGCACTGGAAAATTATCTATTTGTGTAGTCATTCTACTTTGAAAGGCAAGGTAATTAATTGCTTTAATTAACTCCAGTAAAGACTAGATTGTTACAGGGGGAGTGTTGGCATAATGTGCTTTGCCGTGATCTGATACGCTCTTGAACGTAGTAGCTATCTCTAGAATCAGTTTCCTTTCTCTGAGACCTCACTGATGATGTTCCTGCCATAATTAGGCTGCCTGTGAGGAGGGTCAAAAAAAAGAAGAAAAGGTCACAGAAAGGGTAGTAAAAATCTCGTTTTCACAGTTGTCATTGCTTTTTTACAGGAGTTTCATTATCTTTCTTAGGTTTCCCCTGATTTGGGCCAATCTAATTCTCCATCAGTAGCTGATAACAAGTGAATATCGGGACATAGTGAGTCAAATGTCATCATCTGTTTAGGAGCTGTGTGTTGAGAACTCGTTTAAGAGATACTCCCCTATGGTATATCTAAAAAGGTGTTCTGAAATACATGGAAGCTCGCTGGTATGTTAAGAAGCCTCCAAAGTACACTGGAGTTCATTTAAAATGAGCAAATGACATCTGCAAATAATTTTCCCCATGCTTTTGGCTAAAACATAGCTAAAAAGATTATAGCAAACTATAAGATTCAGGCTGAGAATTATGAGTATATACATGTATTTGTATATATACCTATCTAATATATCCACATATATAGTGTATGTATATTACATATATATAATTCTTTTCTGAACTCAACTCCATATTTTGGCAGGTGGAGCTGCAGAGGTTCTGGACTTGGGATGGCCTCATCTCTGTCCTCAATTGCAAAAGCATTCCCTCCCCACCTCCCTAACACCATTACCCACCCCCCCCACCCCCGCCCGTGCCAGCTGCAGAGAGGGAAAGGTGCCAGAGGGTGGTGTAGCAAGCAGGTGGCAGGTTGGAGGGATAGACCCAGCATGCCAAACGCTGTGGACACAGGAAGTGCCTTTGACCTCCCGTATCCAGTAGGCCTGGGGGGTGTTCTGGGAAAGCCCAGCTCAGAACTGAGGATAGGCCTTTGGGCTTCTCTACAGATGTTTTGCTTTTCCCTGACTGCCTGGCCTCAGCATCCAAAAGTGTTGAATAATGTCAGAAACAAAACAAACAAACGAAAAGCTACCCAGCCCATTTATAGAGCAAACATGTGCTCCAAAGGGAACATATAATTTAATAGAGAGGATTGAAGAATACTAAATATATCCAACAGAACGCTTTAGATCGTAAAGACAATCACTTCCATTATGAAGCATTTGAAAAATAGGATTGTCTTTTACATTCATTTTGGCATTTTTATAATATAAATATATGCACATATTTAGGGCTATGTCATAACTAATATACATTCTCAGGTTCATGAAAGTGTATCTTGGCCAATGAGCCTTGGTTTTCAAACGTATTAGGGTAACCCCATTAGAATGCAAGCAGCCATCCCCCAAAGTGATTTTATATTTCTTTATCTCTCCTGTCTTCTTCCATAGAATTTTGAAGTGTCCTTAAGACTGCTATGACAAGACACTTATTAGGAGGAGGAGGAATCAATATACTTTGATGTTCATGTTAGGAATCAAAAATGTCGTGTATCTTGTGGTTTTAGAAGTCTCTCACAAGGCCACAAAGTAGCTTTTCATACAGATATTGCCATGCAGATCCCCATCCTGTGGCTTCTGTTGGATTTCAAAGTTGCAGTGTAGCACCAGGAGTAGTTCCCAAGGCCAGTCAGCCCTGCTTTTCCAGTTTGCAAACTGGGATGACTGTTCCATGGCTCTAGTTTCAGTTCTGATACGTGGACACAAGGGTGGTGCCAGTGAGGGCACCAAATATCAATAGAATTATTGCCTCTGTCTTTTTAGCAGCAGGCTCTCAGACTCAGAGTGATCGCGTTTCCTCAGCTAATTGAAGGGAAGAGTATGGCATAGACATGTTTTGGTAGTGCGGTGATATTTTGCTCCTAACATAGACTGTCAACCCAATTATAGGAGACATACATCCTCCAACTATTTTCATTCTTCTTTTATTTCTGCACATATTTTCCAACAGAATCATGGAACTTTAAAGCTGAAAGCTCTCCCTTTAGAAATGAGAAAACCAAACCCCAGAGAGGTAAAGCAATAGACCTAATATTTCCTACTTGGAAAAGGAGGACCCTAAGGGCTGAGGTTCTCTGACACTCAGACCAGAACACTATCCCCTACTCCACGTTGGCCTCCTTTCGTAGTGGAAGATCCTCTCTATACAGAATAGCTTAGAGAAATATTTTACATTTTACCTTTGAATGCACATGGCAAGAGATAGTCCAATAGCAGGGAGGCATCATGACCTTCTAGGACCTCCCAGAAGCTGAGGATCTGGATCCCTGCCATGGGCTGCAACTCCAGCTGGTTTTCTGCGCACGCACAGCCTGCGAGGGTGCAGATGGTGAGGATATCATCATTTCCACCATGGAAGGGGGGGAGAGAAGAGACACTGTTCCATTACAGTTTATTTCAAATTCCTTGTTGTTTGTCGTGTTCAGATTCTCTCACATTTGCAGATGTCAGCCAACAACTAGGAGGAAAGAATTCTTGTTTCGAGTGCAGCCATAGAGAGATGGCATGAAAAAAAAAAAAAAAAGATCTGTCATTTATCGAGAGGGAGGGAAGGAAGGAAAGAGGAGAAAAAAAGCAGAGGAGGAAAATCTAGGAAGAAGTACAAGTTGGAAGGAGACAACATGGAAGAATCAATGACAGGGCTCAATCGCCTACTGTTCTTATAATTAAATGGTGCCTCGCACATCAGTCCAAATGTTCACTCTCTGATATAATTGTCTCCTCATTAACATATGCAAATTTACCATTGCACAATATGTGCTCTCAAGTGGAGATGTCAATATCACCATAATGAGCCTGTCAATCTTGTGAAAATGAACAGAAACAAATATGCTGGCAGACTTCACAGTCTCCTGAGAATTGGGGGGATCTGATAAATTTACCTATTCTAGGGACCAACTAGACCCTATCAGGATGGCATTACCTTGAAGCATGTCTCCTGTAGATTAAAACTCACAATTTTCTGGGGGGGAAATTAAAAAAAATTTTTTTAACCCATTTCTATAAAGAAAATGATATTTTTGAGAGTTCAAAACAGTAACTCTAGGCTGCATTTAATTTCATGTTTTCTGGCGACCTTTCTGAAGAGGCTGCTTGATGCAACATAACAACAGCCTGCAAAAAAAAAAACAACACATGTTTAACAACTCAAGTTAGGAGCAGTTTGATAGAAAAAAAAAAGTTATTAATTCAATATGCCAACTCTGAACACTGACTCTGGGCTGCCTTCTTACAAAGTGGTGTTCGCTTAACCCTTACAGTGTAAAGAAATGACTTAAGACCCCAATCTTGTTTCTATTTTTAATCTCTTGATGACTTAGCAGTTGGAAAAATTTTTTGCTTTTAATATGTAACTACCAGTGCTAACATTTGCCTTCTGATTGAGTGGAAACTTTCCAATGTAATAAGGGCTGGTTTGCAGTCTTACTTTATCTCGCTTCAAAACAAGCAACTTCTATGATGACAGGTTTGAAGAGACACAGTGAAAAAGACATGTGCTTTTTAAAAAAATCTTGCCAACAAACTTATAGCTGTAGAAAGAACTGTTTTTATATCTTGGTTTTGTCAGACTTAGCCGTGCTCGTCTAGAACTCTGTAAAAGAATAAATTGCGAAGTTCAACAACTGAAACCAGATTCACATTCATAAACTATAAATTTTCTTTGTATGAATAAAGTCATATAGACACATGATAGAAAATTTGGACATGAAAAAAGGAAAAAAATAATAGTCCATAATTTTCACATCCATTATTATTGGCCATTAACTATTTACTTATTTATTGTTTGCTAAAGAGTTTTACAGATCTGTAATCATACTGTATATTTATTTAGTGGTGCAAAAACACAAAATTTTCCTCACTAAAACTTATAATGAGAGCATTTTTCTATACCATGCACTATAAACATTTTGAGGGATGGATTACTTGTAACTATACTGCATTTACCTATAATACCCTGTATATGCTGATTGAATGAAGCTAATGAAGGGGAAATAATTGCATTTGGACATACAGTTGGATTATATATTCTTCTAAAAGGGTAAAGAGATGTAAGTCATATGAGGCCTCCTGTGTGGGTATTTCATCATTAAATGGTGACCCCGTCATGCAGACTCGGTTGCTTACTCCCTTGGTGAACTTCCAGGCATTCCCTCCTGCCTGGGAAGCACAAACTAAACAGAGGTTGAATGTCTGAATGAAAAGATCCCAAGTCTGCCTCCTCACACAGCTTATCAAAGTACAGGGGGTAAAGTATTAAGGGAATCACGACACAATGCACAGGGCTTCCAACCTTTATTTCCAGGTGATTCACTACAGTTTGACCTGGGTCAGCTAGGTTCATCCCTCAGGGACTCTGATGGCCCTCTTTGGAAGAAAGACTCTTCTTGTTTTTCTCCCTCTCTGCCTGCCACCTCTTCCTGCTCTGCTGAAAAGAAGCATGCCACAGAACAATGAAGAGGTTTTCCACATTAGCCTTATTGTCAGCCAGCCACTTCTCTTTGTTTTAGTCTGTTTGCACGGTCTCCTTGGCAACATGAGGTAGCTGTAGACATTTTTTTGTATCTCTTGACTAGCAGGTTTGGTTGTCCCTTTGTCTGAAGCTCATCCACCTAACACAGGTTTTTTTTTTTTTTTTTTTTTTAAAAAGAGAATCATTTTCACACTCTAGTATCTTAGGAATATCCCATTCAGATATCCAATATTTTAAGAGGTTCTTTTTTAAAAAGCTTCAAATTGAATACTGAATAAAACCATTTCTTGCTAATATTTAACTCTTCCTAGTAATTTCAGTAGGTTCTGTAGATCTGTACACACTCTCCTGCCCGATGCTTTCTTGTGATGATGGCTTGAGGGGCCAGGGACCATGAAGCAGAGAAAACTAAAAAGCCTGAGTGAGCGTCAAACTTTCAATCCCTTAGTTCTGTGATCCAAGTAGTGGAACTACTTAGTAAACAGGCATAGGCGCTTTTTTGCATACAAATATACTTAAGTACACTTAAGTTATACTATACTGTGCTGAAGTACTCTGGGAAAACATCCCATCTGTCTTTCCCCAAACCCCAAGTTAAATGTGAGGCTTGAAGAGACTTAAACCATACTGGTACTCTTGGCTAGGAGAAAGTTTCTTTAGTAGCAGACCACTACAGTGATGACCCAATCATACCCCATAAGTACATCCGATGAAAAGATTAAAATTAATTAGACCATTCGTTCCTAACCAGAGGTGTGCGTCAGAATTATCTGGAGAGCTTTCTCCAAACACACAAGTCCCGCTCTGGACTTAGATTCTCCTGTCATGGGACCAGGGCATGGGTATATAGAAAATTTGTCTAGGTCATTTTTGTTGCCAAGTGCCAATTAATAATCATTGATTTTGATGACACTGGCAATGTTGAGCACCTATTATTTGCCAAAGCCTTGGACTGTTTTCTCTAGTTAGTATTTATAATCTCTTTGTAATGCATATACTATTCCCATTTTCTTGATTAAGAAACTGAACCTCAAAGAATTGTCTAATGTCACATAGTGATAAAGCAAAAATTTTAACTCAGCCTAATTCCAAAATCCCAGTCTCCTTACACATTTTTAAATTTCTTCCCCTTAAATAATGAAGTAATACTTAAGAAACAGTTCACTGTATTTCCAGGCAATTTTTATTCTGTTGACATTTTTAATGTCTATCACAGTATGCCTTTAACAAGTTTAGGTAAGTAATTGTTTTGTAGGTTGTTAAGTCAGGGTATAGAACAATGGCTTATCATGAATTACTTAAAACATATCTCACACACACACACACACACGTACACACACACACAGATTTTGAGAATAGATAACTAGATCGGTAGATTTGGATGTTTATTTCTTAATATAGCCTCCACACCTTTCTTTGAAACAACTATTGCTACTTATCAAAATACATTTTTTTCAACCAGAATCTACTAATTGAACATCAGTGAGTCATTTGCAGTGAAGTCTCCACCCTTCCTTGTCTTCAGCAGGTCTGGGTAGGTAATCAGACCAGGAAGTATTTTGAGCCATGTAATACATTATAGTTTGTCAATACTCTTACTATTTAAATAGTCCTTTGGCAGTTGTTATTACCTACAACATGAGGAACACATGGCCAGTGTTCAAAACAATGGTAATATTCACACTGACTTTAAGTAAAAAAACAAATTTTAAGCCAGGTTTTAAAAAGCTTGAATATTTTTGGAGCAATCATCTAGAATAGTGCTTCTCAATAGGGTAGGAATAGAGGGAAGAGAAACACCTTCTCATTCTCTCATCGCCTTGTTGGAGACTATGGCGGGGTAAGGCCCAGGCCTCCACCCATTTGAGAAACACAAAGGGTTATGAAAATATTACGGAACATGGTGAATTATGCAAATTAATAGACTGAATTTTGAAAACCACTGATGTAATGGGACATATTGCCTTATTTTTTAGCATTTATCCCAAGTAAAGCTACCCCGAATTTTTACAGCTGGTGTTCTACTTATTTCAAAAGGTTTTGAGAATCTACTCTCAAAATGAACGGACATTTATTAGATCAACAAGCTTATGTTCCACTTGATAGATATCATAATAGAGGCATTTCTAATGAGCTAATGGCAGCTCTGAGAGGTTCAATAGCAAACTAATTGCCCTGCTTATGTTTTTAGCATGGTAGAGCAGCTCTAGCTTGGTCTCCTTCAACAGCCATTTTTAAAAATTCATCTGCTTATAACATCATGAAGAAAACTGGAAGGAGCCCTAATTCCATCTCCAGAGCAATGGAGTTTTGTGGAAGCTGTTATTCATCTTTGTTCGCTTCCTAGAAGGTGTCACAGCAGGACACAGAACCCAGGGACACAATCCTGCAGCAGTTGACAGGATGATCACATCTTCAGCTCTGCTAGTCAACATGTTCTCCCTCAAAGGTCCTAAAAACAAAATCCCCTTTGCCCCTGGTGATGTGGAATCAAAGTAAAAGATATCATTGGGTGTAGATTTTTTGTTTCTTTTGAAGTTGCTTATGACCAAAACATTACTTTAGACTAGTAACACAACCCCTTCAAAAGCGGAAATAACCTAAGGTTCTAAAGATTAGAACCAGTTCTCTCTCAATAGCCAGTAGTCCCATGTTCCACCTTCTTCCTGGCTGCCATCAGCTTAATTTGGTTACAGACACCAATCCATTTATGCCCAGACTAAATATCAAAGGAGATTTATTAAACCTAGAAAAAAACTGACATCTTTTATAATTATTCCCAATAAGACCTCAGTAGGGAAACCCTAAAAGAAATTTCAAATGACCATGGACAAATGCACCCTATAGTTGGTACTTTATTTTTAATCTACAATCTGGAACTTTCAGTTCTCTTAATATGCCTTAATGTCCCGCAAATCTGAAAATTTTGTTTATTTATCCCCTGGAATGTGATTTTTCTTAAAAAAATCTATAAATGTTTTTCGTATAATAGCTAAGATTTTTAAAAAATCAAGCAGTCTGGTTTTTTTTTGTTTTTGTTTTTGTTTTTGCTGTACGCGGGCCCCTCACTGTTGTGGCCTCTCCCGTTGCGGGGCACAGGCTCCGGACACGCAGGCTCAGCGGCCATGGCTCACGGGCCCAGCCGCTCCGCGGCATGTGGGATCTTCCCGGACCAGGGCACGAACCCGTGTCCCCTGCATCGGCAGGCGGACTCCCAACCACTGCGCCACCAGGGGAGCCCCATAAGTTTATTTTTGCTTCTAAATCTATTACAGGTGATAGTGGAAATAGTACTGACATGGAGTCAGAGAACCCATATTCTAATCACAGTCCTGCCATTAATTTGCTATAAGACCTTGAGCAAGTCACTCAACTTCTCTGCATTTTGCTTTAATTCTTGACCTCACCTTTAAATGAGGGCTGGAAGAGATTATCCCTAAAGTCCATTTCTCTTAGAAAATCCAATTATTTATGCATTTTTATTAGAATCCTATGTAAATTTGCATTTTCTATTAACATATTAACAAAAATTTTAAGCAGAGCTATAAACTGGAGTGATCAAAATGTTTACCATTTGAATGCAGGCCAGTACAGCTAATGTGACATATATGCTCTGAGCCTTTTTCCCCTCATTTTTGTAGCACCATCTGGTGCTCTAGCTTATGGGAGAGTTTATTTAAATAATCACATTAGTAAAATCCATGCCTCAGGGCCATCTCTACACACACACACACACACACACACACAGCAAAAAATGCACATATACACATACACACATACACACCTTCAATGTGTTTTAAAGTTGCTTTGGTCAGGCTCCTTCCATAGTCTGAGATTAAGCATTTTCAATCACTGGGCAAGTGAAGTGAAACTAGGTTTCTCTGGATTTGTTCTAATCTGGAGTCTGACTGGTTAGGACCACAGTGGGCCTCAGCTCAGCAGGGTTCCCTTCCTGTACCTGCCATGCTCTCTGGGGATAGTGGGCCTCTCCGTTCCAGGCTACAGAACGCCAATGCCCCATGCCTGGAAATTGACCAAGGCTCAAAGCTTTAACGTAGTTAATAGTTGATTCTAAGGTACCAACTCCCACGTCTGCCCAGGAAGACAGCCGACTTCTTCTCTAGCACTAGTCTATAGAAAGTATGCTTGGCCTTTCCACTCCAGCATGTTTTCACACTAAAATGACTCTTTTCCACCATTCAGGTATTACATTTCAGGAAATGTAGGAAAAATGGAAGAATCTGAGGCAATAATGGAAAAATGCTCATTTTGTTTGTTTGTTTGTTTTAAACCGCAAAACTGTTAGGTAGAAGCTTTGCCAGGCACTGGGAACTAGACTGTGTTTGCACAGCCCTAGAAGCAGCAACTTTTATTTGTTTTATAAAAGGTCTATTTGGAGGACAGTGTTGAAACATAACAGACTCAACTGGCAGATCTTAATGGTGGGATGTGCAGAGGGATGGACTCTTGAGCTGTTTGACCAGTCCAGTATCTGGGCTATGCTGCTGTTGTATGAGGTTCTTCTGAGTGAAACTCAAGGACAACTGCAGTGAACAAGTCTGTCTTGGGGACTGGCTGGAAGCATTTATAACGAACCATACTGAGTAAAGTCCAAGCGGAAAAACTGTTGCCCTATTTGACTCTGGCCAAAATTTGCATGATTACAGGGTAAACCCAATACAAGCAGGCATTCTTAGATGGAGTCAGGACCACAGTCTGCATATTTCAAGTTTCCCCTCTTTAGAATATGTTTCTAAAGCTAGATCTGGATGGATGGATGTCATGTGCTTGTAGTGTGGGTGTGACCACCCATAACCAAGGAGTGCAACTACAAAGTCTCTATCTGGAGAATGTGTTTGTTTTTTGTTTTGTTTTGTTTTCATTTGAACTTGTGTGTGGCTTAAAAAGTTATTGCCAAACCAGGAAAAGAAGCACTTAAAATCTGCAAAAACTCTTCAAAGAGGTTAATTGAATAGCTATTTTATAAACTAGTCTAAGATAGGTCATATACCATAATGATTAAAATTATAGGCTGAGACAGACCTAGAGATCCCAGCTGAGCAACTTAACTAATTGTGTAACCTTGGACAAGTTACTTGACCTCTGTAAACATCAATTTCCTCATCCATAAAATAGATTTTGTGGAATAAAATAAGGTAATATATATAAAGCATTCATAATATATAATTATATATATATAATTATATTACATATTATATAATAATATATGGTATCATTGTAGCTTAGAAGCTGGACCATAATGTCTAATTGGGGATATTTGGCATGATTTTAAAACCTTTTGTTTGCATTTATCACAGTATACATCTCAAGATAGCAAATAGTGCAGGGGAGGAGTGTTTTTTTTTTTAAAGAGTCAGCTTTATAAGTAAGATGAAACCAAATAAAAACATTAATGCAGTTACAGGACTGGTTTGGTTTGGTTTCTTCTGTTAAATTAGGTGGTTCGAGTAGGTTCTGTACATTCATGGTTCTTTTTCAGGCAGAAGCAAACAGGTACATAGAGCATAAAATCAGGGTGTGCAAAATTCTTACCTCGTCAGCTTCCATGCTTGCTGAATTGTCCTCCCACACTCTGTCCTCAGAAAATTCTATTAATCCATTCTAGATTTGCACCTTGTTCTTCCAGGTGGACATTTGGCCTTTTACTGTAAACATTGTCACAAGGAGAAAATGTTTTGAACGTATTTCTTAGTTTACAGACACTTAATGTAACTACCTAATATGTGTTGGGAGTTGGAAAGGGATATCAGAAGGACCAGGTATAGACCCGCCAAATAGAGAGAAGGCTGTCGTATCGGGGAGAGAGATCTGTACACAGAACAGCACAAAGGGTAGAATTCTGACCCTCTTCTATGTGTCATTTCCATAAGACTGTGTCAGTCTGAGTGGGAATGATTCTCAATTTATACCGAATTCCTCTTCTTCTGATTTTGTCACAGCCATAACATATGGTGTGTATCATAGTCTATTTCAGCTTGCTCGATTATATTGGTTGCCTATTTTTAACATGGCCATTTATGGAACTCTTTCAAGAGCCAGGAAGCTACTTCTGAAGTACATTGTCAAATGGTCTTGGATTTACTAGATCCCTTATCGCTTGGCAAATACATACAGCAGATGTTTTCCAGAGGATGATTACAGGGAGTCTTATCCTCCAGACATTCCTTCCCTTTGTTAAGCAAACCCACAGGCTTTGCTGGGACTCCAGCAACTCTGTCCTTGGTGGTGAGAAACCTCTGGATTCAGGAGTGACCCCCTGCAGCTACTGTACAGTGTAACTGATCCTTTAGTGATTTGTGACTAGCTGCCTGGGGTGGCACTCCACAGAAAGCAAAAGCCCAGCTGAAAATTGAGGTAGAATCTGTTCATTTAAACATATCCAGCAGTAGGAAAAGACCTCAGTCATTCATAGGAAGACTGAAATTGACTAGTACTTTGTGTCAGTTTTTTGGGTGGGGTTTTTTTTTTTTTTGGTTTTTCATATCATGCACAACACTTGCCCACTCAACTCCAAAAACAACATTCTCTCACAGCAATTGCCAGGGAAAAACATGAGGTGGAAAAATCAGAGTAACGTCTTCCCTTAGGGCGAGATTATACAGGAAAAAAATCACTGGACAACTCCCAGCCTGGGCTTCATAGGTTGGCAGGAAAGGCTGTCATTACCTTAGCGTTGTTGGGAAATTTAAGGAGGTGATAGACGTGACACGCTCAGAATAAGACTCTCCCATAGTAGGTGTTCAAGAAATGACAGCACTTATCCTGTGGCCCCTTTTCATTTCCATTGACTCTTTTCTGGTCCACCTCCCATCACTAAATCCAAGAGCCCAGACCTTCTCACTTTCTAACCCCCTGGTAAGGAGGTCTGGAAGGCTTCAAAATGTCTCCATTGGAAAGCTCAGAGGAAGCAATCTACTTGGAATGTAACACTGGCAGCTACATTTTCACAACTTTCCTTTAAATTACTCAAACGTTCATTTTTCATATCAGAGAAGGGGGACTGCTGAAGGAGAGTTGGCCCTCCAACTCTAGAACCCTCTGCACTCAGTCAGTACTCAGAAATGTCATCATCTGCCTAAAAACTGGCCCCATTCTACCTGCTTTCTTCTTCTACGGCTCCTGACTCAGGTGTTCCTCTTGAGGTTTTAGAAATGAAGTTTGTTTGTTCAGCATTTAGACCCATCAGAGGGAGGCACTAGAGCATTCACATGGAATTCTTCCCCCACTTGAATGTTGTTTTATCTGTAAGGGAGAAAAATGGATTCTACTCTAAATGCGCAGCAGAATTTGTGCCTTCCACTGTGAATGTATTTTCAGGTACATGGGCCAATCCATCACAAAGGAAAAGGGCAACACCTTTCAAAAACTATATGCTGCTGGTGTAACATTGCCTTCCTTTGTTCATTTTCCTAGTGTGAGGTTATGAGCTACAGGCCCCTTTTGAATGGATTTCTTAGTCTAAAACAGCTAAACCGACCCTAAAGCCATGATGTCACTAGTTTTTTAAATGTTGAATTTAGACTTGAGAAATTTTTCTACCTTCTTAACTCCAGTAAGTATTGAATTGACTTAGTCTAAAGATTTAGGGGCTTCCTTAATATCCAACCAGCTACTTTATGTAGAAGTTAAGGGCTTTGAAATGAGTCTTTGATGTCACTAGTCTGGCTCTTACTGACACTCAGTAGGCACTTGTATACATGTTTGGTGAAGGAAAGAATGAGTGATTTGTCATAATTACACTATTTATTTCCTCCAAGATCCCAGATTTAGAAAAATATTCTTAATAATCATGGAATAAAGAGTGGAGCCTCTAGATAAACAACAAGGACAGGGAATTATATTCAATATCTTGTAATAACATATAATGGAAAAGAACCTGAAAAAATATAAATATACATATGTGTATACATATATATATACGTATAGCTGAATCACTTTGCTGTACACCTGAAACACAGCACTGTAGATTAACTCTACTTCAATTTAAAAAATGGTTAAAAAAAAGAGCAGACCCTCATTAGCTTTGCTTTTATAAAAATGGGGATAGCGCAAAGTACACTCTGCATTTCAAATTTCCCTTTTCAGTCTGGCTAACTGCTCAGAGGTACAAATTTAGTCTCTCTTTTCTAAGCAAGCCTGGAAAGTCTTCAAACACAAGTTTTGGTTGTTTCTCTCTGTTTCCTGGAATTATCGAGTAATTGTAGGCACAGTATCTTCAAAACTCTGGTCCTTGGTTGGCTCCTGACAGGATGGATAAAATGATACCATGGGTAAATGTTGAAAGAGGTGCCCAGTGGCAGCTGAGTTTTAGGCCTTCCACATTCAAAATGGTATCTGCGCCGTTCTGCTTTCTATGTAGAGCTTCACAAAGGGAGAGTCGAATTGCCGGGTGCAAAACCATTGTTCTTGTTAGTGGATGGAGATTTATAATTATACCCTTTTCTGCTTAGAGCACATGCCACAGGGGGAAGCTACATAAACAGAGGCAGCAGGTCAGGGGGGGTCCAGGATGATAATGAGATTACGAATTACGCAAAGCAATTTCACCATTGATGAAGTAAGCTTTATTTGCAAATGCAAAGCGAAGTGTAGGCTTTTTACCCTTATGTTTTAGTTTATTTTCTAAAATGATATTTACAAAGAACTAGGCAGGCCTACTTAAATATATTTGACGTTTTCATTTCTGGATTGCAGTGAAATTCCAGTGGATTCATTTCTCCTAAACAATCTCATATGCATTCTTCCTCTCTCTCTCTCTCTCTCTCTCTCTCTCTCTCTTGCTCTCTCTCTCACACACACACATGCACACACAGACACACACACACTACACAAAACATCTTCTTCACTGCTTAGGGGAGTCGTAAGACATTGCTGCCATATATAACGATATATGTAATCAAAATTGAGACATTATATTCATTTCTTGGGAGTCTGCCCCCAAAGTCAAAAACAAGCTATAGGAAACAGACAATATACACTCTTGAGTCAACATCGCTTGAATTGTAGAAATATACATTATTATTCTTTTCCACTTTATTTTTTATATGTTTTATCTCAAATATTCAACAACACAAATATTTTATAATCAGAATAAAAGTACCTAAGTCTATCTGTCTAGTCTCACAAGATTTGAACAAATTTGCAGATGTTTATGATGAAAAAGCTCTCAATCCTTACTAGAGCTGAAAGGTGACAAGTCACTCTCAGAATCTGGGGGGTCCATCTTTAGAAGTAGAGGGTTTAGCATGGGCGTCACAGGCTCTGAATTGGGCCTCGATGGACCACATTCACACCCTTCCTCCTCTACCATGTTGAGGGTGTTTTGCAGAATTTGGAAGGACCGAAAAGTTGTTCATATCTCAAAGCTGGGAGACAGTGAGGAGAGATGTAGGGGGAGCTAATATTTATGACAGACTCCTACACCCTGTGTGTTTTTCTCATGCTGTGTTCTTTAATACCTGTGAGGAAGGAATTCATTATCTCTGTTTTAGAAGTGACATGTGTGTATGCACATATACATACTGGAACAGCATGCCTGGTACTTAGTAAGTGCTCAATAAATATTTATGGAATGGATTGTTCCAGTAATAGAGATTCATACAACTTCACCTATCTAACGTATCTGTATATTTATACAAAAAAGTGTTCATATTGCCCATTCATGTGCGAACATATGAACGACAGAGACATAGCTCCTCTGGGATTTGTTGAATATGGCAGGAATTTTTCCCGTCTTTAATAGTACAGTGGAGTTCAATTCAAAAACTCCTCTTACCCAATCCAAATAATGTCATTTCCCAGCTGCGGTGTTACACTGGGTCCCATTCAAGTGCCAAAAGCTTAACGCAGAGGAGGCCAAAACAATCACACCTTGAACAGTGAGAGTATTTTCCACCCATCATCACTGTGTGACACGCTGTCTCAGGGCCTCCTAGAGCCTGGAGAGTCCTTGGCCCTGCCAGAGACTCGGCTCAGAGCCTGACACACCGGCAGCCCTTAACGGCAGTTACATAATAAGTAGTCCTCTGTCTTGGGGAGTACCCATTTCCCAGTCATAATTTACGACCATGAGGCCTTTCTTTCCCCAAGTATACTGCCATAACTTTGTGCTCCAAATAATGTACTGGAGCCCCTGCCATCATTAGATAGCTTTAAGTTAAGCCTCATGGATGTGTTTCCCAGGCTCTTGACTTGGAGGTGAGCAGTGTTTTCACAGTTGGCTTTATTACGAGCCTGGGACATTTGATAAGCACGACTTCAGAGTACAGAAGAGGTGCGGCAATGATTACAAATCAAGAAAACTTTCCCTTCTTTTAGTACATGAAGGTATTAGTTTGGTTTTCAAGGTACAAAGTAGTAATTCCCATGCAATCAAGATTCGTTGAGGACATACATACTTTAAGGGAGAAGTGAAAATTTTATTTCATTTAGCAAATTGGAGTAACTCATTTGAAGGTAAAAATGGGCAATAAAAATACTCAAATATTCAGATATTCAAATGCAGAACTTGACTTCCTGCCTGCGTGAAAGTTTTAACCGGTAGTAAGGAGGGCTGCAATTCACAAGGCAGCATAGTGATTACCTGTGGGGAGGAAAGTCAGGGACCTGAGTTGTAGACCAGCCACATGAACTTTTATTACCTTGGATAAGTCACTCACCTTTTTTAGGCCTCAGTTCCCTCATCTATAAAGTAAGTGGCTGGAATAGATGTCCTTTAGAGACAGATGTCCAGAGAGACCAGCTCTGAAAACATTGTTGCTCTAAATCTGTTTACCTCATAACAGCAGAAAGCCCAAAGATGACTGAAACTAGGAAGAGTCTTCCAATAGCTCACTGATTTTAGTAGGCACCACCCAAGCAGCTAATACTCAAATATGTTTCAACCAACGATAGGAATATTGATTGAAAATGTGCAATGTTAAAGATAAACCTTAGGGGGAAGGGTAAGCTGGGACGAAGTGAGAGAGTGGCATGGACATATATACACTAGCAAATGTAAAATAGATAGCTAGTGGGAAGCGGCCGCATAGCACAGGGAGATCAGCTCGGTGCTTTGTGTCCACCTAGAGGGGTGGGATAGGGAGGGTGGGAGGGAGACGCAAGAGGGAGGGGCTATGGGGATATAAGTATACAAATAGCTGATTCACTTTGTTATACAGCAGAAACTAACACACCATTGTAAAGCAATTATACTCCAATAAAGGTGTTAAAAAAAAACTATACTCCAGTAAATATTAATTAAAAAAAAGATAAACCTTAAAGAGCTAGCATTTGGGTGCTTCGCTTATCTTTAAATAAAGCTCATTTATATTCCTTTTTGGATGCTTGGCATTTACTGACTGTTGTTTTCCTTTCAGATGAATGTTACCACCATGTGGTTTTAGTCAGATTTTAGTTGCAAATTTCACTAAATAATTTAGAAACCTCCAGAAAAGTATTTATTTATTTATTTTACCTGCCACGGTTTCATTAAAATTCATTTGGGAAACTATACAGCCTCAATAACAGAACCGTATCTTATGTTTTGGAACCGTTTCCATGGCAGCAGTGACAGGTGCGAGTTCTGGTGTGTGAGTATGATCATTTAAAAGGTTACTGCAATTATCACCATAAAGGAAAATTAACTGCAAATAGCATCTAAGCACCTACATTGTTACTGTTAGGAGAGAATAGCTTCTATACATAATGACATACGTTAATTTCCTCCAGAAGGAAAAAAATTCATAAAAGACTTATTCATAAAAGCAAATCTTTGAACAATACTTGAGTTACTTTATATAATAGAATCTCACACTTAACTTCATAGAATGTACAGACTTAAGGAATTTCGAAGACTTACTCCATAGCTCCTACTTGGAAGATATTGCCATGTAAGAAAAAAATGTTGGACAGTAACAGAAAGTTATTAGAATTGCTTCTACAAGTCCATTCTGTTTGAGGATATGCATTAAATCTCCTTCTCTTAACCGGAACCTCCTAATCTCCAATCTGTTTGCATAGATAGATGCCATCTAAATAGCACGTCACCCTGAATGTGTAACCCTTGTCATTCCTTTAAAAAAGTTGGAAGCCCCCAAAGTAGTAACCTATGCTGTATTTACATGTTCCATCTCTCTGAAAACAGCCCACTCTGTAATCAGAGCATCTATCTATGTGCCGACCAAAAGAGGACACACCTACCTGGATGCCCCTGGTTTCCTTCTGTTATATTCCTACAACATGGGAGCCTAAACAGAATTGAGGGCTCAGAAGAAGACAGGTGAAAATAGTCATTTGGTCATGGCCAAGGTCTCCTCAGGGTTGGTTTCTGCTTCCACAAACCCCTAGTTAGATTCTGACCCTTTGTCTACCTTGACCTTTAATGATCTACCACATCTCTTAAACTTTGCTTTACTCTTTGAACTGGACCCATTTCTTGCTAACACCTTCCTGGCCTGCCCTATCTTAGGGCACAGCTTTATTCTATTAGATGGGAAGTTTCTTCATCTCAGGATTTTTATCTTACTCCACCCCTCCAGTCCGTAGTCCACCCTGTTGTCCACCCACTGTCCGTAGTCCAGTGCCCCCCACATTATAAGTATCCCAGGCCAGAGCCCTGTCCTGGGCTGGATTCACATTCAAACAGGAATGCTGAAAAAAGAAAATTGTTTCCCAAAGTAAGTTGCTTTCACAGGTGGTAGTGAAGGTGGCTGCTATTGATGTAGGTGTTGCTGTCTCTTGATGAGAAATGCACACACCTCACAGCAGCTTAACCCGAGGAGCTTGTCTTTCAAGTGAGATTTACGTGAAAGAGATGAGAGAACATAATTGCCCCGAAACTCAGGGGAGGCGATCAGTGGAAGGAACCCTGGAGAAGAATTACTTTTAAGAGAACAGTGAGAACGCCAGATTCATGATATGGATGGGAAAACTCGAAGAGAGTCCTGGAAGAAATGAATAAGTAGTTTGACCTTGAATTGAGGAGGAAAAAAAAAAGAGGAGGTGAAAATAGAGGGCTGATACAGCCATTCTGAAAGAAACAGGTAGCCATCCTTGCAGAGTATCACCTATGGAGATAAAATGGGAAAATTTCAAATCCTGACCAACTATAAAGATCTACAGATGTATATTAGGTACATCCTCCCAAGTTAGATGTTAATGACAAAAGGGTAATGCATATTTTCCATTTCCTATATGTGTGCATTTGTTAGACTCATATGAATGTAACTCCAGTTTTGCTTTATATCTTTCATGCCACCTTTTTCAGTTCAGGAAAAAGTTGTGCCAAGAACCCCAACTTCTCTTGCATAAGGGGCATTTATCACTCTTCTAGAAACACTGAGTATTCTTTGTATTGTATCCTAAGACGAAGCAGGCCAGGAAGATTTTAGCAAGCAGTAATGAATCCAGTTCGGAGAAGCAGTGGGTCCAGTTGAGAAAATCAAGCAAGGCTTGAGAGAGGTGGTCAAGCTTGATTTCCACACACACCCTTGGTTTGATGATATAGTCTGAGCATTTGGCTACTTATGCATCAAAACAGATTTGTTTTAAACTGCTCCTAGCCACGCTCCCTATTTCTGCTTCCCACATAAATGGCAGCAGATCTGTGCCTGTGGAGAACTCCCTCCCATGTGAATTAAGCTTTGAAAAATAAGACAGAGAGGCTCTTCTAAATGGAGAGCAAGCAGAGCCATCCTTTTAATTTGTTTATGAAAGTACAGTAAATATGATAAAGAGCTGGACATGGTTTACGTACAAAATTTGCAGTCAATTTTATATTAAATATATATGATCATTCATTCTAAACAGTATTCAATTATAATTGTAATGGAAGATTGAACAGCACATAAACATTTTCCATTCGCTGAGCCATTCCTGTCTATCATGTACATCCCTTGATCAAGTAAAAGTTGAGACATAAAGTTATAAATGTCTCACTTGTTGAACTAAGATTATAAAACAGGTAAAGACAAGTGTTTATTTTGTTTTGCATTGTGGATCTAAATAGTGCTTCTCAGTTGACCGAAGATGTAATGTGTGAGCTCTTAGGATAGAAGCCAGCCTCTGGAATGTGTACAAATGGAATTAGAATGAAGTGATGAGGGTCAGAGCGTTCTAAGAAGTGGGAAAGGTACAAAGTCAGAACAGCAAAAAGGCAGAAGTGTCCGGGATTCGTTTGGAGCTGAAGATTTATATATAGAAGAACAGGAGCAGACAAAGCCAACCTAGCAAAAGCTGAGTCTTTAAAGGAACCCACGATGTTTCTGAACTGGCTGGAGTTCACGAGAAGCCAGTACCCTTCTCATAATATGATGAAAAGGCTTGCCTTTGAGCTGGGAGTCCAGGGAAAAGTTCCAAACTGGGGATCTATAGAAATATTGTAGACACAGCTCAGGTGCCAGCTCTGGAACTTGTAAGGAATCAATTCATCCTTCTAGACCTCAGTTCCAAATCTAAATGATAAGAGTTTTGGTTTAGTTGATTCTAGGATCTTTCCCAGATCAACAACAACAAGTCCATCAAGTAAGACAGGAACTTATCTAGCTTTCGGGACTGATGTCACTGTCATTAGTAACTAGGCTCTCTTAGATGTACATTATTTATAGCTTCAACCAACATACTTTTTCCTAATACTCTTTGTTTTGCACATGAATAACTGCTCCTTCAATAAGCAAATGCATGCACACACACACACACACACACACCCCAAACAGAATTCAATGGGGCAAAAGATAACGTGTATGACATACAACACAGATCCTGCCAGCCTGTTTTTAGAGAAGTACAGTCACCAGAGGATCATAGTGAGCATTTCCAGGAAAGGACATGGAGATGAAGCATATTAACAGTGGGCAGTGCTGTGGAAATAGGGAGAGCTCTAAGTATTTTGGGGGGACATTTGCCAATAGAGAGTCTTGCAAATAATCTCAACTCTTGATTGACTAAACGAATGAAGTTTTGCAGCTGCATAGAAAAAAACGAGAGATTAATGCGAGGACACATTCATTCAGCTTTGAAAGGAATTAAGGGGTTTCTCTGACAATCGATTTTTTGAAGTGTTTTCTGTTTAATTCCTAAGTTGTGTGATTTGTGTTCTTAAATACAAATTTCTTTATGTGCGAGAAAATAAATTCCTATTGAAGTGGCATTTTAATTTTTCTATTTTTTAATTATTAAAATAGTATTCATGCAACGTGGTGGGGTCAGAGGTCATTTGCTACCTCTGGCACCTTTTCTACTCAAGTTTAATCCCTGTTAATTGCACATGGAACAAATCCAATTTATTTGTGAACAACAGCCAAGTAAATAGCTTTCGGGGGCAGAGTCTAAATGAAAGGTAATAATAAAGTTCAGCTTTATGGTTATGGTTATTAGGTTAGGTATAAAAATAAACACAGTTTTTTAGCACCTGAACATTTTAGTGTATAACCATCATGAAACTGACCATGCCTGGCACATAGTAGCCTTTCAATAAACGATGGCTTGAATACATGAAAAGAACAATTGATTTCCCTTCCTTATGCTTAATAAAAGGGAAACAATTTAGCAAAATGCATTATTTGCAAGAACTGAAAACTGAGCACCTTTCACATAACCAAAATATTTAGCATATAATGTTCACAACCATAGGTGTAGCTTGATTCCACACACTCCTCCCCCAATGGTTTGCAGATAAAATCTAGGTACTTGAGTATTTGTGCCTCAAATTTTGTTTTTGTTTTGCGGTACGCGGGCCTCTCACTATTGTGGCCTCTCCCGTTGAGGAGCACAGGCTCCGGACGCGCAGGCCCAGCGGCCATGGCTCACGGGCCCAGCCGCTCCGCGGCACGTGGGATCTTCCCGGACCGGGGCACGAACCCGTGTCCCCTGCATCGGCAGGCGGACTCTCAACCACTGTGCCGCCAGGGAAGCCCCGCAGGTTTGTTTTAAACTACTTCTAACCACCCTGTGTGCTTTCCATACAGATGGCAGCAGATGTCTGTATGTGAGAAGCTTCTGCTGCACAAACCTTTAACGAGGACTAGAGTATGGCAGTAATGGAACGGGCCCGCGAGGAAGACCTAGAGGTCTTCTCATTAAGTGAAGCTCAGTGATGCCAGTCCACTGCTGCCTGTGCCAGGCCTCACAGCAGGGCTTTTGACAGCCTGGGATTTGGGCTGCAGCCTTTGCTTCTGGTATCAGATTCCTCAACTTTGTTTCCCGGACAGCTGCAGCTGCCTCCAATTGGCTGTCATTCCAGTGTCGTTCCAATGTAGATGGCAGCCTTTTCCGCAGCCTTTTCCACGTCGTCACGTATGCCTAAAAGTGTAAAGTGAACTCCAGCTTGCTGCTTCAGGTCTGTGAATTCTCATGTAGGCATATTTGGTTCTTGTTTGGTGTATACGTGGTCTGTGCGTCAGCATAGTTAAAGCTAGTAGCAACTGCGGGAAGGAAGAAAGATATTCCATGTGTAATGCCAGTGCTTGGGTATCCTTTACACTGAGAAATAATGTGAAGAATAACAATTAAGTGAAGTTCTGTATCTCACAGCAGGGAACAGGGCTTTGTCAACAACTTTGTTTACTAAGGGCGGTCATCAAGGCAAACTGGGCTTTTTCTTGTTGTTGTTTTCTTTTTCTTTTTTTAAATTATATAAATTTCACATATACAGTATTATAATTCAACATCTGTAGACACTGCAAAGTGATCACCAGCGTAAGTCTAGTTTCCACCCATCACCATATAGTTGGCCCCTTTTACCCATTTTGCTCACCTGGCAGCCCCCCTCCCCTCTGGTAACAGCTAATCTAATCTTTGTATCTATGAGTTTGTTTTTGTTTTGTTTGTTTGTTTGTTCTGTTTTTTTAGATTCCACATATGAGTGAAATCATTTAGTATTTGTCTGTCTTTATCTGACTATTTCACTTAGCATAATACCTTCAAGGTCCATCCACGTTGTCACAAATGGCAGGATTTCATTCTTCTCTATGGCTGAGTAGTATTCTATTATGTATATACACCACATCTTCTTTATCCATTCATCTAGTGATGGATGCTTCGGTTGTTTCCATATCTTGGCTATTGTAAATAATGCTGCAATGAACATAGGGGTGCGTATACCTTTTAAAACAAGTGTTTTTATGTTCTTTGGATAAAGACTCATAAGAAGAATAGATGGGCCATATGGGAACCATAGTCTTCATTTTTTGAGCTTTTCAGTTCAGTTATAACTTCTGTGTGGTACTTTCTTATATTTTCCCTTTCTTTGTTGAAGTTGTCACTGTGTTCATCCATTCTTCTGAGTTCAGCAAGCATCTTTATTGCTATTACTTTTAACACTCTATTGGGTAGATTGTTTATGTCCATTTTGTTTAGTTCTTTTTCTGAGGTTTTTATCTTGTTCTTTTGACTGGAACATATTCTTCTGTCTCCTCATTTTGACTAATTCTCTTTGTTTTCTGTATTAGGTAAGTCAGCTATCTCTTCCAGTCTTAAAGAGAGGCCTTAATTGAGAGAGAGAGGTCCTGTGAGGCTCAGAGGCACAATCCTTCCTGGTAGCAGAGCCCAAGGACTCAAGGAGTATCTCCTGTGAGGGATGCATGCACGGTCTTGTTGCCGCGGGGCCGTGGCTGCTACCGCAACACACTCGTGGGCAGGGCTGCTGCGGGGTGCTGGTGGGAAAGGGCTCTTGCTCTGCTGGCTTTGAGGCCCAGCTGATGCTCAGGATTGGGCAGGCTGCTCAGTGGGGCGTGTCCACTGGTGCTAACAGGTTAGAAGGGGAATTTCAAAATGGCACCCACCAGTATTAGCAAGGTAGCTTGAGGTCACAAAGATGGCTCCCACCTGTGCCTCAGTCCCCAGGGAGCATCCCAACTGGTTCCTGCCTCTCTGGCAGACACTTCAAGATTCATAGGTGGGTCCCCTTCACCTATGGTCCATGTGTTTTTCAACCTGCTGTTTTTGTGCTGATTTGCAGGTCAAGCGAATCTCCAATTCAGGCCCTCTAAGTGGGTTTTCTATTTCCTGCAGTTCTAAGGTTTGTTTAGATGTATTCCCTGCTGGTTTTTAAAGCCAAGTGTTTTAGGGACTCTCGTGCAGGATCTAGGGGCTGGCGTGCCTAACGTGGAGCTTGAATCTCTCACTCCTCAGGGAAAAGATCTATACCTTTGTGATCCTTCCCAGTTGTGGATCGCTGCAACTAGGTTGTGTTTTTTTCTTCGGTGAGACTATCTCTCTGCTTCTCCTACCTGTCTCGGTGCTGTCCTTTAACCCTTAGCTGTGGAGGCTCAGCTCATCTAGTTTTCAGGACTGTCTCCAAGAGAATTGTTCCATATGTAGTTGTAAATTTGTTGTGTCTGTGGAAGGAGGTGAGTTCAGGATCTTCCTATGCCACGATCTTTAATCCTCTCCAGCCAGCAAATTGGTTTTATAAATTAGGTAAATGATTGCATGTGGAAAGAGAAAAGTAATTTTAAACACGTATGCTGACTGCATTTCCTCTTGGGGGTATTTATTCACCAGCAAGACTTGAATTCTGTGTATGTAAAATGTGAATAATAACCATTTCTAGACCCTAAGACAGAAGAACAAACTGAATGTACACAACACGACTGTTTCATTGGTCACAAATACTCAGCACTGCCCAGGCATTGTGCAGAGCCTGATGCTAGGTGTAGGAAATGAGAGAGAAAAGACAGTCACTGATTCCAAAAACCTCATCAAGGAGTTAGTTGTTATTTGAATATGGTATGATTAGGGTGTAAAATAGGTAACAAAACACTCCATGAGATCACGGAATACGGGAGTCATTCAACCCTGAGGTACAGTTGGAGAGAAGGAAGAGAGTCAGGGAAGACATCCTATTATAAATAGGGTCCCTGTTTTCTGTTGCTAATAATATCGCTGTGGAGACTGTTCTGACACCCGTAAAACAAAAGGCCATGCAAAATTAAATGTTGACTTAAAAAGCATGGGCACCTTGTTATGTAGGAAGAGTTCAGAGAAACAGTCAAAGCTTTGACACCCAGTGAAAATAATCAAGACAGGTCCTATGGAAAAAGAGGGTCTTAAAGCAGAACTATCCACCACCCCATTTAAAACCTGATGGTGAGCCCCACCAAGCAATGCCCATGTTGCTAAACCATTTAGTTGTGTTCTAATCACACTCACAGCTAGTGTGTTTCCCAGCTCTAAATTTTTCAAGAGAGCTACTATGATACGAACAGAATTAGGTTTGTTTGGTCCACTTGTTTTATTATCCCTCCTGGCCATTGCATTAGCAGGATTGCTTCAGTTGCCTTTATTAATAAATGCTCATTAGCGGTAGTTCCGTTAACTAACTTCAGGATTATGCTAAAAGCTACAAGCTAATCTTTTAGATCACTCATGAACAGTTGGACACCTGTATTTGCTACTCTTACGGACATTCAAGTGTAGACACATTAGTCGATGACACTTCCACATCATCTCAGAGGAAACAAAAGGCAAGTCAGCCTAATGCCTACAGTGTGGTTCTTCTCTGTCCCCAGAGTGGAGGGCGGTTAAGGTGGGAGAAGCCAGGCCCTTTCTAGAACGCTAAGTGTCTATAACTGACTCCTCTGTGGAGGAAGGATCCAGAGGCAAGGCCTGTGTACAGAAACCATATGATTCTCAAGTGCCTTGGCGTTATAGGCCTTCCCTGTGCCTGAGCGGGAGTGTGGTCCCCACCTATAGTCCGTGATTTTCCCGAACCTCCATTTCAATTTCTCGTGGACCACAAAACTGGCACTTGAAATCACAGAAATTTGTCGTACAGAGGATCCAGATGGTATATAATGCTTCCAAACTTCCATCCTCTCTGGAGCCTGCGAGCGTTGTGTGACTACAGAAGAGCTGCGTAGACCCAGCAAGGCTAAATTTGAGTAATTGTGTTGAACCAGCCCAATTTGCCATGCCTTGCCCTGCCTATCACCCAGCAGGCTCCCTGTGCTTGTAAAGTACCTGTCATATCAAGGGCTGACTTCTCGAGGGAAAACTATAAAACCAGCTCTCATCTCAGGTAATTGAAAATGGGTTAAGTTAGCCAGAATAATTGGCAGTGAAGCTGGCTTGTGAATTCATCATGAACCTGTGTGAAGAGAGCATTGTTTGTTGTCTTATTTATTTGTTTGCTGAGCAAGTGGAGCTCACCGATTTTGTAAAAGCATCAGGATTGCCTGCAGAGCAGAGTATAGGTAGAGCAGTTCTAACACTGAGGCCCACCATTCAAGTGGTAACCGTACTTGTCTACGTCTAGCAGCTCATAAGATTACACCAGAAGAATCTGTTTATCCAAACCATGCCAAGGTAAAGTATGATGCTTGAGGAGCGGTATCGCCAAGAGGCATCTTCGCGAGGGACTTTCACCTCCCCACCCCTGTCTCCGTCAGCCACCCCCCCCCACCACCACCAAAACACCTCCTAAGAAAAAAATAAAGGATTTGATAGCCAAAGGAGAACACGGCTTGGAGATAAGTCCCCTGTTCCAACCTGACTCTTATATCGAGCCCCTTATATAGAAATTATGTATGTTCCACTGGGTATAAGAGAGATTCTTCATGATTCATTATAATCTTTGACTGTATCCCATGTCTAGTGCCTTCTACCCCATCACCACGTTATTTTGTTTAAAGAAAAAGGGAAACCAGAGAAGAGTGGGACAAATGCCAGTATCTGGCGAAGAGAAGATTATTAGGAACCAAAAAGAACGACTACTTGTGGAGTGCCTATTAAGTGCCAGACACTATTTTAACTCCCTTATATGTTTTTCTCATTTAATATTAAAATGCAATTTGAGATATTGTTTATCAGCCCTGTTATACAAATGAGGAAACTGAGGCTTAGCGTGGTGGCATGCCCATAGTCACACAACTAACCACAATGAAAACTACTGCAATGGGGCTTCCCTGGTGGCTCAGTGGTTGAGAGTCCGCCTGCCGATGCAGGGGACACGGGTTCGTGCCCCGGTCCGGGAAGATCCCACATGCCACATGTGGCGCAGCGGCTGGGCCTGTGAGTCATGGCCGCTGAGCCTTTTTTAAAAAGACTACACTTGCCTAGCACTAACCCAAAGCCTAAGCAAGTGGATTCTCTCGCGGGTGGTGGGCTGGAACACGTAAGCAGACTATGTATTTTTCACTTGCACGGGTGATTGAGATGCATGGCCATGGCTGGCAGTCATTGGATTGGATTGGACGAGGTATGTGAACCTCCTACCACCTCGCACAGTGCCAAACACATACTAAAATAGTCTTATTCTCCAGCTATGACTTCGTCACCTTCATGGGATTCTGCTGCTTTTCTCATAAAGTAATTGAGTCGTAGCTCTCGGTATCTTCCTGTTCTAAACAGTAAAGTTAATTATGGGCTTTTAGGAAGACCTGAATCCCAGCAAATCTGGGAGAGGCAAGGTAACCTTTTGGCTTCTCTGACTGTTTCTTAAAGCTTTTTCATTAATAAGAGTCTCAACCCTTTCAAACCTCCCCCAAGGACCCCGATCAGTCTCTGAGAGACAGCCTCGTCTCCCGCTAAGCCTATACCTTTGTTGTTCAGTTAAAAAGAGTAAGGAGTGGACTTCCCTGGTGGCGCAGTGGTTAAGAATCCGCCTGCCAATGCAGGGGACACGGGTTCGAGCCCTGGTCTGGGAAGATCCCACATGCCGCGGAGCAACTAAGCCCGTGCGCCACAACTACTGAGCCTGCCCTCTAGAGCCCGCGAGCCACAACTACTGAACCTGCGTGCCACAACTACTGAAGCCCACGCACCTAGAGCCCGTGCTCTGCAGCAAGAGAGGCCACCACAATGAGAAGTCCGTGCACCGCAGCTAGAGCAAGCCTGCGCACAGCAACGAAGACCAAACGCAGCCAAAAAAAAAGAATACACATGGGCAGGGTATGATTCTCAGTACACAAACTCAGAGATGCAGTAAACATTTAAGAAAAAAGAGTAAGGAGCGACATGATCAGTTAACGTGACTCCATCTCACTAGACAATTAGCTATCATTTACCTACCAAATCATATCATGTCTGAGTCCCTACGTAGTGGAAATCCTAGGCACTTTAATATCTTTGTGGTGGATGTATTTGTGGCCAAACTATGCTGGGCCCATACCACTTAGGTGGTTACCTGTGTAATTTCTGGGCAAGACCCATTCTGATTCGTGAAGGCTCATTCCTGTTTTGTCTCTGATCATTACGGAGACGGGGCAGACGTCTTTCTCATCCTTCCCCACTTCTCCTTTATAAACTAGAATATACTCACTTCTAATACATTGACAGTCCAACAGATTAGGAAAAAAAGCTGTTCTTGTGGTAAAAATATTTACTTCACTGAAATGAATCAAACAGGTATTTAATCATTTGTATCTATAACCCATTGTTTGCTGCTTGCTCTCTGGGCCAACATTTAGTACATTAAATATCGTGATGTAGGGCTTCCCCGGTGGTGCAGTGGTTGGGGGTCTGCCTGCCGATGCAGGGGACGCAGGTTCGTGCCCCGGTCCGGGAGGATTCCACGTGCCGTGGAGCGGCTGGGCCCGTGAGCCATGGCCGCTGGGCCTGCACGTCCGGAGCCTGCGCTCCGCATCGGGAGAGGCCACAACAGTGAGAGGCCCGCGTACCGCAAAAAACCCAAAAACAAACAAACAAAAACATCGTGATGTAGTTATCAGTGAAGCACCAAAGACTAGGTATAAATGGGTCTTTTTTTTTTTTTTCCTCCAGTAATTTCTAAAACCTTGCGAGAGAGAGAAAGAATATAGGGGTACAAGCATATAGTATATAGGGTTTTAATTTCCCCCCCTCAGAAAATAAAGCATTATGGCAATGACTCGTACGTAAGATCACTAAGGCATTCTGTTAAGAAAATGTTATTTTTTTTAACTATTAAGAAGAAAGGGAGCTATTCCCATGGTCTCTCCCTCCTCCATCCAGTCTGAGCCCGTTACAATCCTGCACAGTTCTTGTAACCATCAGGCAACCTGTCAGGAAAATGATGAACAAAGAAGACAGAGCTGGGAAGAGTGAGATGAATGCACAGAGCTCTAAGCCAAGCAGAGGGTTTTCATCTCTCGCATATCCATGCCCTAAAATGGACACGAAATTGCACACGCTTCTGTTTCATTGGCCAGGTTCAGAGTTAGCAGAAATTAATAGCTGAGTGCCTTTTTCTTAATGGAAGTACTGCTTTGTCAGGATAAGAAAGTAGAAGAGCTATGAGGCTAAACCAGTCCCCAGACTAGCTGGCTAGCCGGCCAGCCTATGGCAAACCAAATGCATGAAGACCTGTGTCCAATGGGCCGCCTGGCTTGGGACCTTCCAGCAAGCACCCAAGCAGTGATGGCAAAGCATCAAGCTTAGGTCAGACTCCCTCATGACCTCCTTCGGAAATAGTGCTGTTTTTTCCTCACAAGGAGGTGAAGAAGCCGAGTTAGAGGTGTCTCAGCTGTCTGAGTTGGCACTCCCGTGGAAGCTCTGACAACTGAAATTCTTTTCTCCTTCTTCCCAACCCCCTTCTCTCTTACCTCCCTTTCCCTTCCATTTTCTTCTTCCCTCCACTGTTTCCCTCCTTCCTTCTCCTCCCTTGTCTTTTTCCTCTTCCTTTGTCTCTATTTCTCCTTTTTCTTCAGCGAAAAACCTATTAAGTCATAGCCACAATTCATTCTTTCTCAATATCGTTGCCAGCCAGCTGTAAGGCTGGAGACTCAGAGGTACAAGAAGAGCCAAGAAAGGTTGGCCTCATTTGCCTGAGATGAAAAAGAGGAAACATAAGAAATAGTGATCTATGTCTCTCAAGCAAGATAAAAATAATCTTATTTACTAGGTGCAATTTCAGTCAAATTCTGCCTAACCAAACTCTGAGAGAAAGACATTGATTTGTTAAAAATCATCCTATTTGTAAGGAAGCTCTACGAGGGCTAAATCACAATTTTCAAACCATCTCATGGATGGGAAACTGAATTATAATCACATCTCTCTTATGGACATTATAATGCCAATTAAGGCACTGATTTGACTCCTTTATGGCTATTTCTAAAACTTACAAAATAAAAGCATCACTGCTATAAGCTGAAGTGATTTTAGAAGACCTTTACTTGTTAGGTAGGCTAACAGCTTATTAGATAGAACGTAAGACTGAAGGGGGGAAGATACCTTGTAATTGTGGCGTTTGAGGCCTATTTAAAAATGTTGACAAGTTTTGTTATATATCTGAAAGCATCACTGAAGGAGCCCCCAAGGCGTATTATTTCAATTCTATTTCTTCTGCTTTGGACTACTTTACCAACATTGAATTGGACAGAGAATTTCTAATGTCTCTCATGATCTCTTATGGGTCGATGAGAAATTGAAGGAAACATTACCAATATTCTGCATTGTTTGGCAAGAATTCCCTGCTGTCCTCTCCACAGCAAACTTTGCCATGTGCTGACAGTAAGGGATGAGGCAAGTGCCATGATCACTCTTTGGAGGCCTCAGCCAGTTTCTAAATTTTAATCCCAAGCAGCAAGCTACAAGGTCAGTGACAGCTGCCCTTCACTTTCCCTTTCTCCTTGTTCTCTGCCATTGCTCCTCTGTGGATACGCACACATCTGGATTTACCTTCACGACCTAGCCCCTCTCCTGCATCCCCATTGACAGGGGCACATAGATTGAGTCCCCCAAAACTAGGGAGGCCTACATGCCCTCTTCTCTCCTTAACTTCTCCCACCAAGGTTTTTATGAATATGGTGATTGTATCAGACCAAGGAGACCAGTTGAGGATTGCAAGTAGAAATAAGACTTGATTTTGATAGTTATAAAGGGAAAGCCCAGTTTCCTCTGATGCCCTGGCAGATCTTGCTTTCTAAGTCACAACTTTAGTGTAAGTTAAAAAAAGCACTCAGGGGTAACTCCCTGCTACAAAAGCTGGGCATGTGGCCAAGACACTGTGCTCTTAGCCTCGGGGTGAGCCAAGATTCCCAGAACACACTGGTCAGCATTTTTCATCCAAAGATCAGCACTTTTCATCCAAAGATGAGGGTGTTCCGCTGAAACCTAAGATAGAAGAAACAAGGTTACCAGTCTCTGCACACAAGGAAATGAATTGGCTTTTCCTCCCAGAAGAATGTGTTCATCTTTTATAAAGCATTAGTGGCCCTAGATAAACGTAATCATCCGTAAAATCAGAAAAATACATAGGCTAAGGCCTACAGTAGGCTTCCTCTTTTCCCCCTTCTGCTCCTTAGACATAAAATTCAGTCAATAAAAATGTATTATGGTAATTTTAACCTACTTGGTCATACCAAATGTGTTGAGATTCAGAAACAGTCTTTCTAGTTGTTGATATTTTATTCAAAAGTGTTCTGCCTAATTTATGGCCATTCCCTTTTCCACAATGCAGTAATTAAACACAATTTGCAATGAGTTTACCAAAACAAAACACAGCTAGCAGTGGGAAAAAGGGCGTTTTTTAAATGTAAGCCTAGTAGTCCAGGCGTACTAATAGGTAGCAGAAGGGAGAAATACTGATAAAGTGATATTTAGAACCAGAGTGGTTATTAATTGCAATTTTCATTAACAACAATGTCAGAGTTAAATAGATTTTCAAGTGAACTGTAAGTAGTTGAAATAGAATCTCCCACGACATTCTGAAGGCTGCATCCCTTTGCTACATCACTGAGACAAATTAGTTGTTCCCTTCCCCTTAATATTGGGCCCGTAGGCCTGGATGTGAAGCATGCCTTCATGCAGCCTATCTACCACATGTTGATTTATTTCAGAATACAGCATTGCTCGCTATGAGGTAAAATACAAATTAAGTATATGGTTACTTAATATTTTTCACTTTTTAACCCCAGTTCTGTTGCCATGCGAGTAGAACTTAGATGGGCTTATTTGTTAAGTTCAAAACTGTAAGAACTTAGCACCGTGTGTGTCAATGTTGTGATTAAAATCTTCAAACCTGTCATTTCACAGACCGACAGGTGGAATCATTTTAGCAAACCCTTACCTTGTAGTTCTGTTTCACTGGCTTCTGCACCTAGTCTGGGATAGAGGTTGGGATCCCAGTTCACTCTAAAGTAGGAAGAATCCTGAACTCAGAAGAACACCGAGAGCAGCGTTCGATGGTGTCCCGAAAGATGACCTCTCATTACCTAAACAGAAAGAACTTGAGGGCAGGGAAGAGAAGCATCTAAAAAATCATACAGGACAGAGGCGAAGCCTGATAGAACCTGAAGCCCAAAGGAGAGGTTCAGGTCAACAAGTAACATACACTAGGAAGGCTTATCTGTCAACCCACAGTCACCCATTACCACCTAAATGCAGGTTACTTTGTCACGTGTCAGGCCAGAACAGAGGAGTTTGGCAGGATCATGAAAGATAGGAGGGGAGCTCAATTTGGGTTTGGAGCTGGGAGCTGTGCAATATGATTGGACTAGGTCTTGAGGATAAAAGCTAAACATATATTGAGTTCTGTGTGCTGTACCCTTATAAACACTTCAGCAGGGCAAGAGAGGGCAGCTACTGACATAATCATATGGATTACCATCCCCCCCCAAAATTAGGAAAATATGTCTAGTGCCTTACAAAACTCATTAGACCCTGTCTTACTGTACAGCGTTCCTGAATTTGAAAGTAGAGACTGACCCAAGCTGGTTCTGTGCTCCACAGGTATTGACCCTGTCAAATCATGAACAAATCCATACAAACAAAAGTCAGAAGGTCAAAACTAAGCTAGCAGCCTGCGCTGTGTTAATTGGAGAGGAAAGAGAAACAATGCCTGCCTCGCTGACCTCTGAGTTCTCCTGTGCTGCAAAACTCACATCACCGGGGCTCTTACCCGAACGTTAGAGGCACGTTGTGTGGTCCTGGGCTAGGTTCTGTAATGAGCAGGTACTTGGGATGTCCATAGAAGCAGATGGTGTGATCCTGGACCACCAAAGTAGAAGGAGCATCTGAAGGTGGCGTCCTACTTGGGATGAGATTTTCAGCCCCACACGCCCCTCCTTTTATGCACTAACTGCTCGCTCAAAATGCCCACCATCTGCTATTCCTTTGAACGTTGGCCTGGAAATTCCCTATAAAATACTGATCTGGGATATGAGTTAACATAATGTACAAATAGATGATCTGCTAAGCCACTTCTGGAGCCCTCCTCGCCTGCAAAGTATAAAGGGCGGCAGTTATATTTAGGGAGAGCTGAGGGGGTGAGGACACATCCCAACACGGCTCACTGATCCGGAGGGAGGTGCTGTTCGGTTCCTGCTCTACTGGGCCTGGGATGATCGAGGAGGCACTGCGAGGGCACCTGGGGAGTGAGAAAGGAGTTGGGAAAAGCAGACTTCAGGGACCGTGAGAAAGACTTCACTGGATTCATAGTGAAAGAGGCCATAATTCCTCTGTCAGCATCCAACAGTTGTGTGTTTTGGTCTTGAACACGTGAGGGGTCACGTGTGCATGTGTGTGCCTATTCATACATGAAAAAGTATAGAGAGGCAGATGTAGAAGCAGATGCATGGGCCCATTCCTAAGACCCTCAAGCCAGGCTTCTCGAGCCACACCGTCGTTATTCCCACCACTGGTGGCCAGGCTCAGGCTTTCTGAGGATGTCTGAATATCTATGATCGTCTGTGCCTGTTCGTTTTTTTCACGGCCCATTTAATTGAAAGGTGATGCGGTTATTGTTTTTCTTTTAAGAGAGTGGAGTTGATTGCCCTGACCTCTCTGGAAATTAACCACAGCTTGCAGATTTGGAACACCCAAAGCAAGCATGATAAATTATCCCCGGTGAAATATCCCCAGCATTTCTGCCAAAAAAAAAAAAAAGGCTTGGCAGCCTGTGAGAGTTGACACAGCTCTCTTCTCTTCTCTTCTCTTCTCTTCTCTTCTCTTCTCTTCTCACAAAGCTGCAAAGTGGACTTTCCCCCATCCCGCCCTCCTCCCAAACCACAGAATAAAAGGATCACTTTTGAAAAGTATTTAAGATGGAGGGGAAAAAATTGCAGTTGGGATTGTTTCCCAGAGGCTGGGCTGGTGTTAACATTGTGAAGAAATGAGGGGACTTCTAGCACCCCATTTCCTCTGTGTCCCACTGCTTCCCTACGGCTACTGTTCCCTACTCAGTTATTCATTTATCCGTGAACAACTGCCTTGTCTCTTACAAAGCACTTCAGGTAAGAGCCATCCATGTCATTCATGACATTCACCAGCTGAAATTGCACACGACGCTCAATATTGAGTTGTTGGGGATGCCTTTGTCCCTTTTTGAAAGACTGCAGCACTAACTAGCAGGTCCGAAGTTCTGGGAAATGGTTACTCCATCTGCTGATGAAAACCATTCTGCCCGGGAAAGGCTATTTTCCTGGGCTGTGCACTCTGTGTGTAAGGGGATGGGCTTGGAAGCCAGGAATGCAGTTCTAAGTAGATATCTTGGACCTCTAATGGTAGATTTTATCCCTGAGTCACATGGTGATCTTCCCAGCAAATTATCTATGGTTGCTGATATCACCAAGAACTGGAATTTGAGGCTGAAATAAAAATGTGCCATCCTTTCTGAAGTTCAAGGGGGTGGCCTACAGGGAAGAGTGAACTTGGTCATCTACCTGAGATGATAGAGATTTAAAGTTGGCACACCACAGTTGAGTTCTTAAAATTCTGGCCTGTATGGATCTGCAGCTACTGATGTCACTTCCCCAAATCAGACCTGAGGGTTCTATTTGGTAGCCTGTAGTCAGCTGCTTGGTCCTGACTTAGCTTTACCCCTCTTGCCCACCCCCAGTCCCACCTCCATACATACGCTTTGTGGTCTGCAATGTATGGGTCCATCCAGAGGACTCTCCAACTAAGTTCTCCATGTAGCTGCTGGAAGAAGACAGCACTGTTGCATAAAGAGGAGCTCTGAGTCCAAGCCACTCTGCCCAAGAATTTGAAAATAATGTTTCCTGGAGGAAAGAAAAAGCCAGAAAGTCTTCACTCTTTAGTACACCCTCCTTGCTTCTTTGAGGTACTCATGATGCGTTCAAGATACTACATCCCTTCTGACTAGCACTTGGTGATAAGTATAAGATAGTCACCAGAAAAAGTAACTAACTGTCTCTTGGTGTCTTCCCTTAGGTTGCCTAGTAATTATGTCCCCTCTTCTACCCTTTCTCTGGACCATTTTTAAATGATCTTTCCTCCTCCTCTTCATTGCTTATTTAAATTATATAAAATACTTATAGATTTTTTAAAATAAGACAAATGCAGTATACTGGAGAATATATTAAGAATTCATTCAAAATTCCTTTTGTTTCTGCTTTATACTCTGTTCATCAAATTTTGACTAGGTATAGAATCATGGTACTATATACTGTTCCATATTTTATTCACGTGTCACTTTTTTATGTCTTTCATGTTTTAGTCATGTATCACTCCACCCTTCACTCTTGCAGAAAAATCATCTCTCCTTCTTTCTAAGACTAATGCTTCTCCTCATCTCCAAGATTCTCTCTACTCCCATGAAATAAGAGGGTTATTCATCCCTTGGAACCTGGTTTTTTCACCCACAGCTTTGCTGAATCCACCCTTTGAGGATGACTGATTTTTTTCCAAGTTCCATCCATATCTGCAGTTCTTTTTTGACCCCTATAGCCCTGACCATTTGAAGTCCCTTGAAGATCTAGTCCTTTGACTTCCATACCACTTTCAGAAGTCTGCCGCTTATCTCTTTCCATTCCCCCGAATGGATCTTTTTATGACTTGCCTTTCTCTTCCCACTACCTAAATATGAAAATCTCCCAAGGTGCTGCTTGCTGCTGTCAGCCACTGCTTGTGCCTCCAGGGATCTCTTTTTTCTGTTTTTTTTTTTCTTTTTTCTTCTGCAAAACCTACAACTTTCATCTCAGTATTGTTCATTTTCCCATCTATCTCTTTGGCCCCAATCTTCGTCGTAAACTTTAGGTACACATTATTAGCTGTCTTATGGAAAAGCCCAACCATAAGTCCCACTGGCTCTTCGCAATGACAAACAAATATCAAAAACTGAGTTTAAAAGCCCCAAAGTCATTAAAACTTTTTAGAGGAAGAACCTGTAGTTATTTTAGAGGTGTCAATCTACGTGAATCGAAGATCTAATGAGTACCCATAATAAAAAAATGAAAAGGGCCAAGGCTGGGATGGTGGTTGTGAGATGATTAGAGAGACTCCCACTAGTGCCATGATTCAGAGTAAGTCCTCGGTCAGTGGTAGCCATTCATTTTATCGTTGCACTTGACATAGTAATTATTTCTAGACTGGAAAGACAAAGGAAAGATCTACTTAAGAGTGGCCTGATTTTTCCAAAGGTGATAGACCACTTGAAAAATGAAGGTCTTGATAAAATCTAACAAGAACTCTGTCATATGTGAGCTAACCTGGTCATCTGCTTGTAATCGTGTGTGACTTCACAGTGTTAATGGTCCTTCTAAACTTATGCATTCTCAGAAACTGTAATTGACATAAAGGACAGAATGATGGGCAGACTAAGATCAGGTAAGAGAGAGGAAGGATGATAAAGGTCAACAAGCCTTCCAAGAAGTAAACTGAGTGGGAAGGAGAGTGGAGAGAGAACTCATGAGAAGCAATTCGGAAGAGTAGGGTGTTCTAAAGGTCAGAAACCGAGTCCCAGTGTGGGTGCAGAAATGACAATAAGTGCTTTGATTACTCAGCGTTCATTCAGTAGTACTAAATTGCTGGTGAAACAGAAAAGTCATTTGCATTTCAGATTTACCCCTTCTCCAAGTTTCATTTTATGGCAAGAACCCTTTTAAGACGGCTTCATGGACATTTTTCTTTTTTTCCCTTTAAATTGCAAAAGCAGGCATACACACCGCATTCAGTAGTGACCAAGATGCTTCATTATCTCCTCAACTTCTTGAAATTAGTTGTGATTCTTTTGGGTCCAGTTGAAAAGTCATGCCAGTTTATTCAAAAGGAAAACCCTGCTCATCTCCCTGGAACCTTTTGAAAAGTGAAGCCAGTAGGTGAAAAAGATATAGCCTTGAGTCGGAATGCAGAGAAGTAAAAGTTAAGTGGAAATCGAGTGACAAGGTGTCTTCTTCCTGCTGCATTAACAGAGCTCACGTTTCACTCAGCTTGCAGCTTGGTACCCTTATCCTATAGCGTGAATTCCCAAGAGCCTTAGTCATCAGTCCTCTCGGTGCATGATATTTAGATAGGCATCCTAAATTGTTTTCCTTACTAGAGTGCTAGCTAATCTGTAATTGGTAAACTATCCTCAAAGATGGAAGTTGAAAAGAAATGTTCTTGACCTCAGTTTACCAAAGGAATAGGTGAGATTAGATCAGAGCTAGCAAAAACACGTTCTCTCATCTGCCAACTCAGATCAATCAGTAGGGCTGTTTGGAGCTCTGGGTAGAGAAAGATTTTGATACTTGTGGGAAAGAAGGCAATGTTGAGTAGTAAGCGCTCGATGACGCCATCAGTCAATCTGTATCTCCCTAGTCATTCCAACTCCCACCATCCTAAGCTATTTCGGTCAAGCCTTTTCTCCACTCAAACGTCCAGTACCTCCCTTTCTTCTGCCCCCACTCTCAGCTGGTGATCTTGCTTCCCAGCTCCCTGAGAAAAGAGAAGCAATCAGAATACTTTCCAAAGATTCCCACCACCACATCCACCCATCTGCCAGCATCTATAGTATACACTCTGCCTTCCTAAATGTTACTATTCTGTTCTGAAGCACCCGCATCTTTTGCCTGGAGCTACAGTAGCCTCCTGGGTACCACCCTTATCTCTACAACCTATTCTCAACAGAGTAGCCAGAGTGATCCTCTAAAGCTTAAGTCAAATTATATCCCTTCTCTGTATTTCTCCCCAGGACTTCCCTGGTGGTCCAGTGGTTAAGACTCTGGGCTTCCACTGCAGGGGGTGGGGGTTCGATCCCTGGTCGGGGAACTAGGATCCCACATGCTGCGCCGTGAGGCCAGAAAAAAAACAAACAAAAGAAAAACGTTTCTCCCCATTTTGCTCAGAAGCAGATTCCTTTTGAGAGTCTCCGTGGCCCACTTGGATGACCCTTCTCCCCTCCACCCTGCTTTCACCCCTCACCTTTCCTCCTGGATCATTTTTTCTTCATCCACAGTAACTCCCTTAAACCATAAACAAGACTGGTATGCTTCTGTGTACTGGCCGGACCGACTGTCACCTCTGCCTCCCCCCAAAATATGGATGCCGAATTCCCTCACCTCTTGAAGCCTTTTCTTTTCTTTTCATTTCTTCTTTTTTTTTTTTTTTGGATGTTTCAACTTTTACTGAATAGTTAGGAAAATTGAAACAGAAAATATAACTTTGTTTCTTGTTTCTCAAAGTCATACAACTAGTCAGCAGTGACAAACATTATTTCTATAGTTTATTGGATGCCTTTTTTATCAGAGGCGTTTAGCATATATTGTATATCGTGACACATGTTTTAAACCCTTAGATGCTAACCTTTTCTTTTCTTGCCACCTTACAGTCGATTTGCAATCTCATGTTAATATCAGGTGTACAGCATGGTGATTCAGTTCATATATATATATATATATATATATATATATTCTTTTTCAGATTCTTTTCCCCTATAGGTTATTTCAAAATACTGAGTATAGTTCCCTGTTCTTGAAGCCTTTTCTTAAATGCCGTGTTCTCAGTAAGGCCTACCTCCACCATCTTATCGAAAAGGAAAACTGCCACCCCTTCCCCAGTACTCCTTATCTCCCGAGCTCTCCTTTATTTGTTCCATAGCATTTCTAGCATTATATATTTTAATTATTTATTATATGTATTGTATACATTTGTCTCACCTCAAGGAGAGGGCAAAGATTTTTTTTCCTCTTTTGTTTCGTTGATCAAAACCCAGCCCCAAGAACAGTCTCTGGCACATAATTGGTATTTGTAAAGAATTGGTAAATGAGTGAATAAATGAATGGTATGTGGCTTGGGTGTGGGAGGGAAGCGTGGAAGCATTCATCTCCGGAATGAACAGCATCAAAGGGCTCCCAAATTTGACATTCTCTGATTCGTTTCCCTTCAAAAACAAGCATGCATTAAGTGCTCAGCGTTCTGAGTTCTTTAAGAAACATTTAAGTCTCAGTGGATATAGGAGAGGAGAGGGGGCCCTCGTTGCCCTCTGGTTTCTCATTTCAACCCTTCTTTGCTTTCCACTGGGGAAGAGGAGGCTGAAGGCCCCAAGGATTCCTCTGGTGCCCAAATTAGTCCACTTTCCTGTTTATAGGACCTTCCAGACAGAGCGGACTGATTGATGTGCCGAAGGGAAAACTGTTGCCCTCTGTATAATTTCACTTCCAAGTATAGTAACCAAAACCCCAGAATGATGCCCAGAGAAAAGGGGGTTCCGTTGCATTCCCAGACAGGCTGCCAATCTCAGATACAAAGGGCCAAGGATCTCTCCCTGTTCCCTCTCTTTCTTGCCCAGTGGTACCTGAAAGGTTAACATTCCAGGAATACTCACTTGACTTCAAGTGCACTCCCATTGACATATGAGTGCATAGTGGTTTCTAGGAGAGACTGTAAATGAGGTTTAGATCTATTCTTGCCAAAAAGATTTTATAAAGGGGGGAAGAGGTGAGCCTTTGGAACCTTGACTAGGGAGAGACATATCTAATGAGAAAGTGAGAGACACGGAGGAGAAACCTGATGAATTTGCTTTAATACTCACTGTCTTGAGGCATAAATGGGTTCTTTCTACAAGCCACTCTCCTTTTCTTCCTTCATGCGCCCATCTCTTTCCTTGGCTGGAGGTGGATACACATATTTATAGCAGTTCTCTTGGGTAGCTTGGATTACAGGGAGAGAGGCAGTCCCTCCAGTGATGTGACTGTGAAGGAGGTCTGGTTCCTAAGCTTCAAGGTTACTTCCATCTGGCCAATTTCAAAGAGCTGCAGCATACTTTGAAAAGAGACCTAGCATGTATTCCAAGGCCATGTCCTAAGAAACCCTCTAGATAAAGTAAGTGGCAACTAGTGGGACCTCCAAAGAACAGCACCCTAATGACGCTGAAGAAGAGGTGGGGGGAGAGGTTATGTTTTCACAACTTATCACATTCTCTAGAGCTGGCCTTCTAGATGATGAAACCAAACTTTCCAGCTGGCATGAGTCCCATATTCTGATTTAGAAACTTGGATCGGCATCTATGATATGGGGACTTCATATTTTCTCGAGCAATCATCTCATGTTACGTTCATCTTTTTAGTAAGTGGATTTGTTAAGTGTATAAATATAATTTAGTTTGTTTAGCATTTCAAGTCATTCCAAGTAACAAAATTAGAAAACCAAGAAAAAGATCTTTTGTCTTACCTTGGATCACTTTTTTAGTTTAAGAAACTGTAATCATGGTTTCTGCAGAGCTTATTAAAGGAGAATACTGTCATTTGTAGGAAAAATGAGACAGTTGCAGACCAAATCATCCAATGTCTTATCATACAGGGAGCCAACATCCCCCCTCTCTCTCCAAGGCCATTCTTCCCATAAAAGGATGAAATCACAGACCTCTGAGGGGTGATTGGAAAGCGGCCGGCCATCTGAAGATGGCTCCCATTGGATGGAACATGTCACTTGGGGAATAAAAGCCCTAGGAAATTAAGGGGGTGTAGGAGTCCATATCATTTTTACACGAATTTCAAACATCATTGATTGTACATCTTATTATCAACATTTTATGTACCAGCAACAAATGAGCAATGCCCACAAGTAACTAAAACACAGTGCTTTCTTATCACCTAAAATTTTTATTTTATGCTTAGAGAAACAGACTCTTTTAGTCTTAATTAGATTTTCTTCTTATTCTTTTTCATACATAATAAGAAAAATACATTTGAAAAAAATGGCTACGTTAAAACATCTTCCCTTCAGAGTTCAGCTCTTCTGCCCCACTTGGCAATTCGGAATCATTCAGGCTCATGTTTCTCCACATGAATTCACATTTTGTGCCATCAAGAGCATCCGTGATGTAGTGCCTCTTACAGGAATCTATGAAAAAACAAAAAACCATTGATGCTGGGCTCTTAAGAAGACTGTAGTTAGTTAGACATGGTGCTCACCTCCTTGTGAGTTCTGTTTCAGGAACATACTTGATTCTCCACTTCCTTCAAATTTGCCTCAACCATTTGGTTTCTAGGGGTGAAAAGGATGTTCTACAACTTTTGCCTCTGACATTTTATTTCAAGCCCTAATACTCATTCCACTGGTTCTAATGCTCCTGCGTTCAATGATTGCCTTTCTGGATAATCAAAGGAAGTATTTGAGTCATTTGATGAGTTTTATCCTTAATTTTTTTTTTAATTAATTAATTTATTTATTTATTTTTGGCTGTGTTGGGTCTTCGTTTCTGTGCGAGGGCTTTCTCTAGTTGCGGCGAGCAGGGGCCACTCTTCATCACGGTGCGCGGGCCTCTCACCGTCGCGGCCTCTCTCGTTGCGGAGCACAGGCTCCAGACGCGCAGGCTCAGTAGTTGTGGCTCACGGGCCCAGTCGCTCCGCGGCATGTGGGATCCTCCCAGACCGGGGCTCGAACCCGTGTCCCCTGCATCGGCAGGCGGACTCTCATCCACTGCGCCACCAGGGAAGCCCGTATTCTTAATTTTTATGACAACCTTTAGGCCTTCTCTGAATTTCTGATGCCTAGATATATCATTACGATGACCTCCAACATTAGCTTATTCTCACTTTGAGACTGATATTCATGAGATCAGATAGGAAACAATTCCTAAAATTAAAAAGATATAAGAACCCTTAAGGCTTAGCCTTCATTTTGGCTGACTAAAACTTGCATTTAATAAGCAATGAAATCAAGGCACGAGTAAGAAGTGAATAATGCAATCACTCCTTGAGTTAATAGGATTTTGTGACAATAGCTTGATCGAATAATTACATCCAGGACAGATTAAAATAAATGTCTCAAGGTGATGAAGTGACATCTTTTGATTCTAGAAGTAGGTAGATGTTGAGCAAAGCGGCAGATACCCTAATTTTATGACTAAGATTCAGTCATTTTCCACAACTCTGGTGTTTGTAATAACACAGGCTTATTTATACTCACGTTGCAGAAATCAGGGGAGAACACAGTCTAATTGGCTCTTGTTGGTTCTTCATAGCCCCAATCCTTTTGTTGGTCCCGTTATCATTGTAAAGCGTAACCTTAGTTATTTATCCCCCATACATTTAGTGAACCCTCTGAAAACAACCTGATTTTCCATAATTTTATTTTCTCCATTGAAACCTTTTCATTAAATCTACTTAATTTCCATGTCTCGATGATTATACCGACAGATCATACAAATACAATCCATTCCTTTACCAAATCGTGTTTTCCTATCTCTAGGGAGGAGAAAATGATCACTGTACCTGTGAGGCAGTTGTACACAACACAAATGAAGCAGAAAGTTAACAAGATTTTGGAGATTTAGTCAAACTCAAGACTTTCACGTCATGCCTTAAGGTGCTTGATACATTCTGTAATCACTTACCTCAAAATGGGTCAACAGGCTAAACATTTGGGCCGCCTTCTGCCTCTAGCACTTTTTAGACCTAAAAAATTTATGTGTTTTTTGATAGAAATTGTTTTCTTTCGTAGGGAGTAGGCTGGCTGTTACTCTTTGATCTTTAGGTTCATTCACCATTACAAAGGGTTGTATGTTCAGCTAATGTCCAGGTGTGAAAAGTGAAGTACTAAACTCTTGAAAAAGATCACGAGTGTGAACAATGGAAAGAAATGGAGTAGAAAACGCCACCATGCAATCCTGCACTGTCCAATACGCTAGCCACAAGCTGTCTGTGGCTATTAAATCATTGAAATGTGGCTAATCTACATTGAGAGATGTCATAACTGTAAAAGATATCCCAGCTTTCAAAGGTTTAGTATGAAAAAAGAATATAAAATATCTCATTAGTAAATTGTATGTTGATTATATGTTAAGATAATCTTTTGGATATATTGGATATATAAAATATATGATTAAAATTCATTTTGCTTTTGCTTTTTACCTTTCAAAAAATGCATATATGTGGCTTACATTCTATTTCACAAATCTGTCTAACCTATTCAGAATGAGGCAACTTATCTCGTCTGCTCTGAAACAAGACACCATTAGCTCTGCCAAAGGGATGGAGTCATTAAAACGGGGCTAATCCATGTCTGTCACTGGTTGGGCTTTGCAAATTTAATTAGCTAATGGAGCGCTGGCTAAGACCAAGGTCCATATGGTTGTTTTCCCTTCAGTTAAGGGCAAAAATGTGTAGTCACTTCTGCTGAAAACTGAGGTACGTTGTTGTTACTGTGGTTACCCTTAATTGGGATGGAAAAATAATCTGAAAACCTGTAGTTGATTTTCTTAAGGGATCATGGGGGGAAAATGATCAATTTTAAATGCCCTTGTAGGCTTTTAGGAATTTTCAGATCTTGGAATTTTCTATAAATGTCGCACCTGGAATAATTCCACAATTCTTATTAAGTAAGTAAGTGGTCTAAACCAATGGTAAAAGAGAACAATGTATCCCAAGTTTAAGATGTTTTCTGAACAGACCTTCAAGCATACTGCCTGAATAGAGACAGCAACAAATGGCTTTTAAAAGGATGCAAGCGTGTTTCAAATGTCATCTAAAGAACACACAGATCGTTCTGCATTTTTTGTCCTTCCTCTCTTAAACTTGGTTTGTAAAATTGTTTTTAACCCTCACCTTGTTAGAATGTAGGAACTTAGATGAAAGGAAACTCCCCCGTTAGCAGCACTGAGTTTGTTCATGTTTTTCCATTTATTATTCTATCGGTTTTCTCCATGTGTTGTAATTATGTATTTTGGGCTAAGGCTCCTCTGAGCTATTCTCACAGCTCTCTCGGGCAACTAATGGAAGTTTTAGTAGTAGGCATGCTATGGACAGCATTTTTTCAGTCCAGTGATTTGGGAATAGCTCATAATGTAGAACATTTTCTGTTTAGGTTTTGCTAGCCATCAAACCGAGTGAATGGAAGGAGCCAATGGCAGTGCAGTGTTATGGGGAGAACAGAATGCCTCATTTCTAAGTACATTACAATGAAGTTCTTTAGCTGTAAACCACCCCAATCTTTTATGCCCTTTAATTTGTTTGTCTCTGGATATACTTTGAGCCTCTTTCCATTTGCTAATGAAAGTTGTGTCTCCAGGTTTATTACCTCCAGGATCAGGAATGCAGAGTTTCTAATAAGTGACATTTGGAAGGAATTGCAAGTAAACATGCTTAAGGGGTCCTGAGTAAAGCGGCACTAACATAAGCCAACTGGTGAGAATGAGAGAAGGTGACCAGAAGTGATCCCTTTGCTTTACGGAATGTGAGCAGTTGGCACAAACACAGCAATCCTGTGTGACTGTCTGAGTGGGCTCCAAGCGGAGCACGGCTGTAGAGTCACTGAGTGCTTTAATATAGCATGCCAGCTCTCCTGGCTCATCACGGGAGCACTTCTTAAATCACGCCTAAAGTTGCTTACATAGATGCCTTTCTGGTTGGCATCAGCTTCCTCCGGGACCAGCAGGGTACTCTACCTGGGCATGTTATTCATGACAGTTTCTTAGTCATGAATAAATGCTTTCAAACCAAAGGGTAATTGCACTTCATGAACAGTGACTTTTTAATGAAGTGACATGTTGATTGTCCAGAGCCACGATTCCTTTGACTCCTTGAGATGAACCTCTCCTTGCTTGCGTGGGTGTCCAGTTTAGCTCCGGTGTACTTCTAAACCTAGTGAATGTTGTCAGTCTCAGTGCTTTCTGCAAATGCTTTTTTAGAGTAGGGGGAATGGTGTTGGCCCAGAAGAAAAAATTATATGTGTGTATATATACATATATGTATTCTCTCTCTCTATATATATGTGTGTGTGTATGTCTCTGTGTGTGTGTGTATATATATATATATATATATATATATATATATATATATATATAATATGT
>NW_020174013.1:4019231-4134923 GCF_003031525.2 Neophocaena asiaeorientalis asiaeorientalis | reverse complement strand
TTTTTTTTGCGGTACGCGGGCGTCTCACTGTTGTGGCCTCTCCCGTTGCGGAGCACAGACTCCGGACGCGCAGGCTCAGCGGCCGTGGCTCACAGGCCCAGCCGCTCCGCGGCATGTGGAATCTTCCCGGACCAGGGCACGAGCCCACGTCCCCTGCATAGGCAGGCGGACTCTCAACCACTGCGCCACCAGGGAAGCCCCATCATTATATATTCTGATTCAAAAACTACTTCTTGATTGCTTTCCCTTCTCTTTAGAAATGCAAAGTTGAAGCAGATAGAGATTTTGTTCTCAAAGCATTTATAGCCCAGTACTGGTGATCAGGCAGGAACAGAATCACCATTCAAATCAGAAAGTGGTATATGCCATGTGAATTTACAAAAAAAGTGGGATAGTAAATTCAGAGAATAAAGAAGTAATTCTGAATGATAAATCATAGATGGCTTTGTGGAGGAGGTGGCCTTATAGCTGTGTCTTAAAGGATTGAGTGGGCTTTGGGCATGCAAAGGTGTGAGGAATGACATTTGAGGTGGGGAAAATTGCATCAAAAAGTGAATACAGTCAGATCCCAATGAGAACTTTAAACACCTGATCGCCTGGCTACACTGAGTTGACAACATTGGATTCATGTTCATCCCTTGCTCTTTGCATGGTGCTGATATAATCTCTACAAACTCATCCTCTGAAGGACAATACAGCAGCAAAAGGTCTGGCGCGCACACACACACACACACACACACACAGAGACACACACACACACACATATGCACTTATATGTAAAATATTCATCACTTCCTACGACCAAACAGCTTTCCATGTTCCAGACTGTATAACCCTTTGCTTTACATGATCCATATAAGCATAAGCTTCTTCAAACCAGAATATTCTGGAACCTCTAAGTTTACATTTCCAGAGCCAAAGCTCAGTAAAATACCATGCAGTCATTCAGGGAAAGTGGAAACATGCCTGTACTTTCAATCTGGATCCGTGGTTCTCCGCTGGAGATGATTTTTCTGAGATTGATCGTGGATCAAGCTTTATTTCCATTTCTTCCCAAAATAAAATCTTGATACCTGCCTTAAAATCTCTGGTTTGGAGGAACAGATAATCTCAGATTTATCACACAAAATATCTGTAAATTCATTTTTGTTTTGGTTATAGAGCCAAAGAGCATTGCATGAGTAGGAAACACTGATTATACCCCGACTTATCAGACCTTGACTAAGTCACAAGAAACCAAAAATCAGACCCATGAGAAACAATGGCAGCGTTTGTCTTACATGTCATAGTGATCTTGAAGGAGAAACGTATTATTTATGGATAATTTTTTGCTTTTTTTTTTTTTAAGATCTTGGGGGTAGGAGTTCATTAATTAATTTATTTTATTTTTGCTGTACTGGGTCTTCGTTTCTGTGTGAGGGCTTTGTCTTGTTGTGGCAAGCGGGGGCCACTCTTCATCGCAGTGCGCGGGCCTCTCACTATCGCGGCCTCTCCCGTTGCGGAGTACAGGCTCCAGACGCGCAGGCTCAGTAGTTGTGGCCCACGGGCCTAGTTGCTCTGAGGCATGTGGGATCCTCCCAGACCAGGGCTCGAACCCGTGTCCCCTGCATTAGCAGGCAGACTGTCAACCACTGCGCCACCAGGGAAGCCCAATTTTTTGCTTGTTTTAAGGGAATGTGGTCTCCATTCAAGAATAGAATAATATGTCTGACATTTTGGTTTTAGAAATATACCCCACCTTGAGTCTTTTCTTTTATTTGCTTAAAAGGCAAAAAAGAGAGAATGAAATGAGAGGGAGTGTTGTAAGAAAAGAAATGCTAGCATTCCTTATAATAGTAAATATATTAGCTTGCTTTACTAATCCCGTTCATAATCGTTGGTTTAATCATAGGTAAATATCTAAGTGGGTTGATTTTTCCGATATGAATGTTTCATTAAAGAATTATATTATGGACAGTTAGAATCGTGAGGTCAATTAAGGGCAAAAATCTCCAAAACTATCTTTCTTTAGGCTCGTTGCATAGTTTGGAGAGTTTTAGTGACGCGATCAACAAGGGATGTCCTCATTTGCCATTTGACCATGAGGTCGATTTACCTGAGGATGACTTTTGTTAGTGCCTTCAGTTCTTGGTCCCAATCCTATCATCAAGGCCACAAAGGTTATAAAGCAAGTGGGACTGCAGGAGACATAAGGGAGGAAGGAGGAACTAAGCTTCCAGAATTATGGTGTCCATGTGCTAAGTCCATATGAATTCTGCTCCTGGATTTGGAATTGTTATCTTCCAAGTTTCAAAGGTTCAATGGGACAGACAGTGCACATGTTATTCTTAAGCACTTGGACCATAAATGAATTTAAGTTCATCAGGAAGGAAAGGCAAAGAAAACAGGCAAGAAAAGAGCTCCAGCCAGTGAAATCTTTGGCCTTTTCCTACCACAAGACAAGTACCTGTACTTTCCTCTAGGAATCAAAGAAATCACTAGAAAGGGTGTTTTATATTGCAATGACTTATGCTGCAGAGAGATGTGGGGATTAGTAGGTTGGGAGCCAGCTATGGAATGTTCTGAGAAAATCTTAACTCCTCCTATAGTGTGTGCTTGGCAAGTCCTCTGGAAAAATCTAGCTCATCCTCTCCATGACAGTATACAGAAGAACATTTGTGTGATCTATTTAAGAGTGATGTAAGCTGACTTTGTTATGAAAACCATGTAATTTTAACACTGGAATGACATCTGGTCTGTGCCACAGCTCTATCAGGATGAATGATAATAGTGGGGGAGAGAGATTTGCCTTTGCCAAATACGGTCACTGATGAGTAATGCTTTATTCCTCTCCTACTTCCCCTGTGAAGACTGGAACTAAGAACAAGAGCCTCATGCTAAGTCCTGTCAACTTCCAGGTGATCAGTTACCCTGTAGAATCAGCAATGTGTGTCAACATGCACAAACTCTGGGGCTGAATTTTTATAGCTGTGTTTTTCTAAATGAGGAGAGGAATTTTGAGAATGTAATTTCCTGGCAAGAGATGTATAGGAGAATTTGCTCTGCTTCCTCCTCAGAATCCTAATTCTGAGGGCCTGTGATATACAAAGAAGGATTTGTACCTCGAACAATTTTGCGTAATTATTACAGCCTTCCTTTGTTGTCTAATTATTCTGGAGTAGTATCCATCCCTTAGAAAATAAATCCTACTGGCTGCCTGCGTTTTGATCACCTGTGATATAGTATAAGAGACGATACTTACGGAGGTCTATTCTCTGCAGTCTGACCATGATGGATTAAGAATATCACGTGGGGCTTCCCTGGTGGCACAGTGGTTAAGAATCCGCCTGCCAATGCAGGGGACACAGGTTCAAGCCCTGGCCCGGGAAGATCCCACGTGCCGCTGAGCAACTAAGCCTGTGTGCCACAACTACTGAGCCTGTGTGCCTAGAGCCCGTGCTCCACAACAAGAGAAGCCACCGCAGTGAGAAGCCTGCGCACCGCAATGAAGAGTAGCCCCCGCTCGCCTCAACTAGAGAAAGCCCACGTGCAGCAACGAAGACCCAAGGCAGCCAAAAATAAAGAAAGAAAGAAAGAATATCATGTGTTAGCCTAGAGGCATGCTGCCTCAGGAGAATACACAGCCCCTGCACTCCAGGCTCTCTCCTAAGCAAGCCAGGGATCCACTGGTAATTCAGTCAAGGTTCCCAAAGTCCCATCACTGCAGTAGTTATGCAAATTATATTATTTAATTCCTCTGTTTTCTAGGATTCTGAGTAAGCCCCATCAAATACCCTAAATCTGATGGCTAAAAACAGAGAAATATTTTTAGCTCCACTTTAAAGTGGGATCACGTTAATTTGGGGGGTATTTAAATTGAACAACTTTCCATTATGTTAGCAGCCAATGTCTGTGTTTATTAAGTGCACTACCAAAGAATTTTCAAATATAATGCTTTCCATCAGGAAACTTACAATTCAGAATCACGTTATGGGCTCTAGAACAGATCCTAATTCAACTCCTTTTATTTTTTTCCCCTTCAGTTGACTTCCTATAAAACTGCAATTCCTATGGAAGCTCAAAGCTTTGAACACAGAAAAATCCCTTCAACTTCTCCATAGTATAAAGGAGTGACAGTTGAGTTGATGTGAATTTTGTCACCATAGTAAAGGCCTAGGAACTACAATTCAGAGTCAGTCTTGGGGGTAGTTAGTGCCTTAAAGAGGGAACCTCCACAGGATCCAGCCAGTCCTCATTAACATGCTTCCAAACATGCTTTGGGTACAACCGCAGAGTACATCAAATACCAAGGTCTCTGACTTTGGGTTTTATTCTCCTTATTTTTCATACCACTGTGGATGTTTTGTTTTGGTTTGTTTTGGTTTGGTTTTTTGTGGGGTTTTTTTTGCGGTACGCGGGCCTCTCACTGCTGTGGCCTCTCCTGTTTCAGAGCACAGGCTCCGGACGCGCAGGCCCAGTGGCCGTGGCTCACGGGCCCAGCCGCTCCGCGGCACGTGGGATCTTGCCGGACCGGGGCATGAACCCGTGTCCCCCGCATCGGCAGGCGGACTCTCAACCACTGCGCCACCAGGGAAACCCTTGTTTTGTTTTTTACTGTGGGTTACATTCTGTATTTACACTCTGGGTAGGATTTACTAGATACAGTCTTTTTTAAAAATCAATAAATAATTTTCTCATAGCAAATGAAATTAATAATATTTGAATTATTTTATAGAACTTAGATGAGTTAGTGAGATATGATACCAAGTGTTGGGGCATTTCAAACAGCTCATAAATATCTCATGTTGGTATTTATATATCATCTTTCTAGGCTAAGAAAATGCAAATAAGAGCTCTGGTTAGTAGCTTTCCCTGAGATCGTCCAGTCAATTAACCCGCCATGCACGGGACTAATGCTTCATTTCAAAAACAGTTGTTTCCCAAGTGAAGAGGACTTTTTGCTACCATTATCTTCCCTACCACTAACTCCTCCTTTATATCTAACTCCTGTGTTTTATCCATGTTTACATAATTCCTTTGTACTTGTAGCTTTCACTTAAACTACCACAAATTCATTTGAGAAGTTAATATATACCCAACTTTTAAAATTAAGGTAGAATAAATTTTAGTGATATAATTTCATCTTATATTTTCACAGAGAAATCGACTCAGAGATCCCCTATATTTCCTTCTGCCCAAAGACCTGACTAGAGTTGACAAGTCTTTCTAGAAGTCTGGAGCTGACCTAAATTGTGTGGTCCTCAGCTTCTCCCCATCTGGCCAATTCCGATACGCATTCATGGAAGTCCTTATGACCTGTGGCCAGTTCGGCACTAAAGGCACCTGAGAGAACTAAAATGCAGGAGAGGGGCACTGCTTTTTCTCCACAGAAGCCATCCCCAAGGAGCATTCTTGGGCAGTCCTTCTCTCCTGGAACTTTGGTCATAGATCTGGCCTTGAATCTCAGAGATAAAACTACTCTCTCGGTTCCACAGAGTTGCGGGACAAAAGATGTAGCAAGACGAGAAAATTTCCAAACAGGAAATTGTCTTGGAGACAATCAGTTTCACTCTGACTACTCAGTTCTCTGCCATCCTAAGAACACTCAATTCTGCTTGACAGACCTTATCTATAAAAGAGTTTGGAAAACGGAAGTGAACCCAAGAACACGTCCATCAGAAAGCACTCCAGAGGAGGGTATGAAAGAGAGGTCTCTTGCTAAAGATGGAAAGTACCTCATTTTATCATAACTGTCTGCTTAATTAAAAAATGCATTTCCTGGGCTGTTTTATGCATAAAAGTCAGCATGTAGGTAAGGGAATAATTGATTGCTCAGAAATTGGCAAGTACTTCCTAAGGAACATTTTTCTTTATGATGTCTTTGGCATTTGTGGTTTACTAGTTCCATTTCCAGCCTTAGACTCTGCACCATAAAATTATAGCTCCATCCTGAGGCACCAGCTGTCACTCCTGCCAATAATCTCCGGGCTCAGAGAAAATAGCACAGTTACCCACACGCACGGAAAGTGGATCCCTCAGTAAATGCTAAATTTACCAGGATGTCACTATTGAAACACCCTGGCAATTACTTTATTTGACCCCCAAATAGGAACTGGGGCGAATGTCTTTGCCTGGAGTAGTGCCAGATGAACTTGGTCCAATTCCACGGTAATAAATGCCAAGCTCCATTTTCTTTGCGGCCCCTGATGTATGTGATATATACAAGAACATTTCCATGAGATATTCTAACGGACAATTATACAGGCTGCAGAACAAATCAGTCTACCATAAAGAATACCCCCTCCGCAGAATTGTCACAGGCTTAGTCATTCTAAGAGCTAATTCATGAATTTTTACCACAGATCAATGTACTGAGAATAGACTTGATGGAAAATGTACCTGCTACATTACAGTGGGCAGAATCTGCAAGGGCCCCAAAGTACCACCTTTTGCTTCTACTCTGAATAATAGGCAATATGATATATGATCAATCTGGGAAAGTGTTTTGGAAAAAGATACATTTCATAAACTGTTTCAGTGTGGGAAGTGAGACATATATGGAAGACAGATTTTTTTTAAGGCGCTGTTCTTAATGATATTTGCTGTTGAGACTAGTAAAATATTTTCCTAAGGCCAATTGATGGATCGTGGTCTTAGAATTATTAAGGGAGCTTTTTCTCACTATAAATTTCCCCACTGAGCCTTCACCTATGATACATCCTAGGTTCTGATTCTATGGTGAGAGCAAGGAATCTGTATGTTTGTTTTTAAAGCTCGGCAGGAAATTTTGGTGATCCGCCGGATCGGAGGAACCACTAGTCTGATATTATGTTCCTTCCATAAACCTCAGGACTCACAAGTTCGGAATCTGATTTCAAATAATGCCATGAGTCTTGTTTTCACTCAGAACCCATTTCTTACGTTTTAATCCACGCTGAATTTTTCTCAGGCCACTTCCTAGGAAAGTCACCATTCATCACGACTGCTCCTGCCATATGCCATCTCATTTGCTTTCTCTTTGAGTGCACCAACAACATTGCTACCTCAAACTCTTGCCTTATCTCCCTTCAAATTACTACATAGATCGGCCTTTTGGCCTCATTTCCAAGAGCATCCTCTTGACCCAAACTGTGAACTCTTTTTTTTTTTTTCCTGTAATTGCAGGTCTTCTGATTTTACATGTTAAAGCCTCCTTCTTTAAGTTAAAGGATATCCTACCCTAAGCTTCAAGGACCCTGCAATTTCTCAGCCTTCCTGTGGTCACTGGTGCCTTGCTGTCTCTGGCTCTCTCCCTCTCTCTCTCTTTCTCTCTCTCTCTCTCTCTCCCTCCCTCCCTCTCTCCCTCTCTCCCTCCCTCCCCCCTCTCATCTCTCTCCCCTTCTTTACACTATTACCAGAGATACTGCATTATTGGGTTCTACATTCCTTGCCTTTTTTTTCTAAAGTCCCTCCTTTGGAGAAAGTCTAGCAGCTCATATGAATGGCCTCAATTTCCATGAGACTCCTCATCTAGACACTTAATCTTCACTGAAGACTCATATTCCATACATTCTTTAAGACATTTCACATCACAGCTTAGATTAAATATATCTATACCAAAGTTTATTATCTTCTCCCCACAAAATTTCTTAACCTTCCCCATCATGATGTTAACCATCTCCCGTGCTTAGACCCTTGGAAACACCATTTACTTAAATATCTAATAGTTATAGATCGTCATAAAGAAATATATAACCATACAGAAGATATGTGGGAAGAAACAGGTAGAAAGAGTCCAAGGAAAAGGCCTTACGGTGGCTGCAACTTTTTCTCCAAATACGTTTTCAGCCTTTCCCTTTCCTCCTATTCTCCACAAGCCAAGACTGATCCCGGCCAGCTTTCTCATCCCCACTCCACCCTGATCTCAAGTAGGAGGGATTTCCGAAGCACTAGCCTAGGCTTCTGAGCCTCAGCATCACAATAAGCTCATTGACCATCAGATTCTGACCTGTCCTCCAGTTCCAATAGTCCAGGCTGTCATTTCCCAAACACTGTGGAATTGCTGTGCATCCTATGTATTCTTCCAGGCACTCAGGATAAAAGCAGTAAACTGCTAGATTTCTGAAATCGATCTGAAAGTCAGGTTTGATTTCCTATCTGGTTTCTGCCTTCCTGTCTTGATTTCCTGACTTCAGTTTATCCTAAAGGAAGGCACATCATTCCTATAATCGGTTCCTTTGTAGGACTGGTGCCTCTCCTCGTTGAGGACGGGGCTCTGATACATGATGCTGTATGCAGCCCTTTGTCCTTGGAACTCTTGATGTGGCTGTATCCTCAAGTCCACAATACTCAGCTTCATGTTCTCTTGCCCATCTGACTCAGTGGTTTACCTGGCTTCCATCTATCATATATTTCTATACTTTCCAGGTGCTGTTTTTTGCTGCTTTGGAATGGACCTCCTCCGCTTTTGGTGGCTTTGTGCAGCCTCCCTCATTCCCAAACCCCTGCGCTAGTCCGGTGGGCAGATCGTGTTCCAGTCTCATCCTCTTCCCAGTCTGTTTCATCCCACTGTGATGAACCAGGCGTGGCCCTCGGACGTAACACCAAATGTTGCAGCTGAACCCTTGTTATCTCTTTTGCTTTCAACCCCTCACGGTTCCTATCTGCCTAACACAAAGAAGTGCTGGGAACAGATGTCATTTTATTCATGCCTTCAATCTTTTTACATCTCATTTGCCTCCCATAGTAAATTATTATTTCTCACCATAGATCTCAAGGTACTTTGTTCTTTCTATTTTCTCTCTTTCACTCTACACACACACACACACGCACACACACACATACACACACACACTGCCTGCTAAGTAGCCCAAGAATCACTTTTTCTCAGTGACCTCTCACTGTATCAGGAGAATATTCTTTTTACCTTTTCCCACACCCCAGCTTGTAAATTTCCATTTCATTACATCATTTTGGTTGTGTTCTCTCACCAATCCTCCTGCCAATACTGTATATGATAATGTAATGTGATAGCAATTTTCCATGTAATTCATTAACCTGAGACTTCAGTTTTTGATACTTTCATTTAAAAACTTAATGTATACATCTAGTTATCGTTTTGTCATAAAGTTTGCCAAAACCACTCACAGTTGATAAAAATAAAATGAAATATGTGCTCAAACCTGAATTGATGGTAGATAATTAGATTTTCTGTTCATGAAAACTAGGTCAGTTTCATAATCTGATGATGTTTTCTCCAGCAGAATTTGTAATTTTACAAGCTCCATCTTGTTATAAGAAATTGATCATTGCAGGCAAAAGGAGGAGCTCAGAGTGACCCTTTCATGGAATTTCAGTTTGTTTTCTCTAACCCCCCAGACAAGTTTTCAGGAAGGTGTAGTTGCAGAAGAGAAATTAAAGCAATTTCTCTCTATTTCTTCAGTTTTGACAGAGCTAGACTGGAGGCTGGGAGCCAAACACTTTCTCAAAACATGCTGCTGGGGGCCGGGGGTGGGAGGGGGAGGTCCCTGGCTGGATATTCTGGCCGGGACTTTAGGCTTTGCCAGTCCAGGGGAGAGCATTTTCTCCATGGCTGCTTCCCTGGCCTTCTCCTTCACTTTTTTCTCTTCTTCTACAACACAAGCTTTATTCCCAGAGTTAGACTGATTATCCTAAAGGTCAAAATTGATCATGGCAGCCCAAAATCAAGAAGGCCCGTTGGCCCTTTATTAACAAATGGTGCCCACATGACTTAGTATTTCTCCTGACCCCAGTCTCTCTTCCTTGATACACCTTCCATCAACCCTCCTTCGGGTACGTGTACATGGGAAACAGGAACCAGACAGCACCTCACCCTTCTTGATGTGCTTTTTCATTTCTCTGTGATTTGCATCATTTGTTTTTCTCTTTTTGTCTTTGAGGCTTCCTTGCATTTCTGCCTGGCAAAACTCTACTCTTTCTTCAAGACCCAGTCCAATTATTCCTGCCGTTTGTGAAGTTGCCCCCCCACCCCGAGCTCCCACAGCACAGAGCCCATGCTTATACTTAGCACATAGAGAGGTAGGCAATCTTTGGTTTACATGCCTGTCACTCCTCTAAGCTGTGAATTCATATTCCTCTTTTTATCCCTGTCACCTAACGTGGGCCTGACACATGGTTTGATACCAGATAAAGTTCGTGGAATGGCTGGACAAAACAACATGCCGTAGGGATCTGACGTGTGCCTACCTGATAAGTTCACTTGGCCCTTCCCAGGAAAGTGCAAGTCATGTGCTTGAATCACGTACACGACACTCATTTTGTTCACTCTCATGGCCAAATCTATGCTAAGAAGCCTATCTTTTCATCTAAAAAATCTGTGGGCTGTTTTTACCGAGAAATCTAAAGACCTTGATGGATTGGCACAAACTCAAGTACAAATATGTACAGTGAGATCTGTGTTGATTACAAACGTCTATTAAGCAAACACCGTGTCCTGGCACAGTGCTCATTGCCATGCGGAATGCACACAGAGTACCCAGGGTTGTCCTGGCACTTGGCAACATGGTTGCTGTTGAGTGTAGATGGCTTTGACAAACGACTTTACATTATTGGGGCTCTGAAGACCCAGAACTGTGTCTTTATGGATTCCCTTCATTTCCACCATCAGTTTCACTTATCTTTGAATATCTGTATCAGGAAGTCTTACATCATGAAAGACATTTAGTTAGAACCATAAAGTGAATTTTGATTATGCCAGAAGCTCAAAGATAACTCAGTAGAAAAAGTATTCAGGACTTAACGAATATTACACCAAGACAGTAAGTTAATACAGAGGGAAGAATCCATAAATAACCTTTTAAGGGTTTTCTGGTCTGCATAGTAAAAATAGATAGGTAGATACATAGATAGATAGGTAATTCTCATTTCTACTGAATTAGTAGGATTTATTCGGGATACATAGACCTATCCTTGAGATGCACTCTTATTTCTCTCTATTTCTTCATATTATTAAATGAACCATATATTATGATTAATATAAGTCAAATCCAATTCTCCATGATTAAAATTAATAGAAGTGTTAAAGTCCAGTAGGACATATCAATAAATATTTAATAAAGTATTATTTCGTGTTCTGGCAGTCAACAGTATAGTGGCTATAAATTCTAAGTTTCAGTTATAAAAACATAAAATGTAGCTCTGAAAGGAGATCCATGGAAAGGTGTCAGATATTATTGCTGTTCTGTTCACACAATAAACTCCTATTTTCCAAAAATGAATATTATTATTAGTATACTATACATATTCTATACATATTTTAGAGTGGAACTGAGGAAGCTAAAATAGAAAGATTGTTATAATCAAGTGACCTAAGTTCCTTCAGTTGCAAAATGAGAAGATTAAGTTAGCACCTTGCACTTGAAAATGCTCAAAGTGTACAAACTTTTTTCATATACATTATTTCATTTGTTTTTCATGTCAATTCTCATTTTACATTCGATGAGATTGAAATTTGGAGAGAGAAAGTGACATGACCAAGGTCATGCTGCTAAAACATATATAAATATGTATATGTTATATAAATATAAACATATTTATGTTTCTATAAATGTACTTATATCCTTAAATATTTATAACATATTTACAGCCAAAAGCTATAAATCTGTGTTGTAAATGCCAATCTAGATCTCTTATGTCCCCGCCACCTACAAGATTCTCTGAACAAAGGTACAGACTTTCTAGAGAATTTATGAAACAGCACAAATCCTAAAAACAATAACCTTTCCCTATAAGAAGAGTATGTCTGCATCAAAAGCTAATATAATGGCAAGGATTTGCTTTTTGAGCACTAACATACAATCCATAACAAAATCAAAAATCAAAAAATATTGTCAAGCCGACTTGCAGATTTTCCCCTAAAATCAATGTGTACTTTAAATGCAACTCATCAGGATCCCTATAGTTAATCCCAGAATTGCTCACCAAGTACTTTCTCACTGTGTTTGGTCTAGTGGTTCAATTTTGTTAAACAATGTCATTATATGCATTCTGTAAGCCTCCTCTGGTTCTATAAAGTCTACCTGGGGAAAACTTCCATTACAAACAAGAACCATAAAAGGGAAAAAAAAGGCAAAACACATTTTCAATTCAAAGCCAATAAACTCCGTTCTGTTTTTGGTTAATTTTGATTTTCAGCTTTAAATCGCTTGTATCTATAAGAAGCTTAATTGTCTTCTTGCTGATTTTCTCTGTGATGATTACCTATAAAATGCCTTGGGTCCCTTCTGCTAAGAATATGGGCTCCAAATATAACTGTCTGTGTGGTTTTAAACTAAATAGAATACCTGGAAAACATTTAAACATCCAAATAAGTGCCGCCTCTGAAAAGTTCAGTGTGAGTCCACAGTCAAGGAATCATTGTGTCCTGCAGACAGTGAAAAGCATAAGCAGAAAGCAGGGGGCCTATTGAGGCCCTTGATATTTTGCTCGTAATAACTTTTGATTCATAGTTTATATCAGTTTTAATTTTTACCTGTCTGTGATTAGACACTCAGGAAATATTTCACCACATAGACGCACACTAGTCGGAGCACTTATAGCCTTGCCACATGGCTGCAAAGCTATTTCCTTCCATAATTACTCCCTTTGAATTAAGCCAACGGGGTCTCTTTAAAATTAAAAGTATATTGTAAATGAAAAACATACACACAATTATCCACCATTCTCATCTCAGTACAGATAGATTGTCAGGTTCCTTATCTAGTGGGTGATAGGGATGCACCGTGGCTCTGGTTGCAGAAGGAAGGAAAGAGAGAAAAATGCAAAGATGGGTAACTGCTAAACATGGTGCCCAGAAGACTTGGGATACAAATAAGACTATGGGTTAGTTTTTCTTTATTCTTTATTTAGTGTTTCTGTGGATGTTGTAGATTGTTTTCATGGCAGAGACTCACCAGATCATGACTCTGTTTGGCCATCCTCACTAAAAAAAGTCTGTGTTTCCATCGTATGGGCTGTTTAATTTATAAAGCATCCGTCAGCAAGATGGGCAACGATGAAAAGACAATGAGTTAACAAAGAAAGTCATGCATCTCCTTCTGTTATCAGCATCAGTTTTTACTTCATTAAAAAGAGATGGGAGGGCTTCCCTGGTGGCGCAGTGGTTGAGAGTCCGCCTGCCGATGCACAGGGGACGCATGTTTGTGCCCTGGTCCGGGGAGATCCCACATGCCGCGGAGCGGCTGGGCCCGTGAGCCATGGCCACGGAGCCTGTGCGTCCGGAGCCTGTGCTCCGCAACGGGAGAGGCCACAACAGTGAGAGGCCCGCGTACCGCAAAAAAAAAACAAAAACAAAAACAACAACTCAAAAAAAAAGAGATGGGAAAGGAAAAGTTTTCTATGAAGTGTGGTGAAATGGATTTCAGCAACACCCAAGAAGAAAACCACTAGGGTAATTGCAGAGGAAACAAATACCAGACGTGGATTTAGAGTCTGAAGATGAGTTTTAATCCTGATTCTGGCATCCACCAGCTTTGAGGTGTGGGCTAATTTCAGTGAGTTTCAGTTTGCTCATCTGTATAATGAGAGATGAACCAGCAGATTTCTATGACCAGGGATTGAGAGACTCTTCTAGACTGGAGAGTAGAGCGTTTGGGAGGGCAGGGGCTGAATTTGAATGGAAAATGACTGATGCTGTTTTGATGACAGACCTGGGAATGGGTGATTAGTAGAAGGACACTAATCATTGGTTTTTGTGAGTGATTTGGCATGAGGAACTGTGTGTTACATAATCAGTGGAAGCTTAGCAAGGTAGCCAGAATGGCCTTCTAGGGAAACAACATTGGCAGGTGATACTTGAAATTTTTTTCAACAAAACTGGCTAAGAGGTTAGGAATGACCAAGGAGAGAACTTTTCCTTTTAAAAATGGATGTATACATTTTCCATAGGGCAGAATTCAGACAAGAACTTCTATAAAGACCAATAGAAGAACTAGAAGAAGGCAGTTACCGTCTAGGTTAGGAGTCCAGGATAGGGCCCAAGCATGTAAAGAGGATTGTAGGGAAAATAAACATTCAGCTCTAAGAGACCTAATCCCGGGTAGCTCATCCATAAGAAAGTACCAAAAGTTCATAATATTTTCGGTGTGTTTTAGTTATTCCCCACCCCCTTACTAAAATATAGATCAGTCTGTTTAGATAGGGACAGTAGAGAGAAAGAAATGAATGGCCCACAATCCATTACTATTATAATTCATTATCACATATAACTGTAAAAAATATAGTTAATTACACTATTGTGAAGACATGTCATAGAACATCTTGTGCCATTTTAAAGGAGAGTTTTTATATTTTTTTATGTCATGGGAAGTGTCCAAAATATAACATGAAGTGGAAAATCATGACACCAAATTTCATTTATACACACCCGCACATACATACACACATAATGTGGTCCAGATGAGGCAATTGTGTATTTTAAAAGCGAAAAGCAAACATTTTTAAATGTTAAGTGGTAATCGCTAGTGGCAGGCTTATGGGTGATTATTATTTCTTTTGCTTCGTTTCTGCATCTGTCAGATTCTCAACGGCGAATAAGTATGATGTGAACAAGCAGGAAAAACACGTTTAGAAAAATAACACAAGAATGATCTGAAAGCAATTTATATTACTTGAATTGTATTTAGTGAAAAAGAGCCCATAAAGTACAGACTGGCTAATACTAACTTGTTCATTCTGCTAATTTATAATGTTTCACATGAATAGGGTCAGAATCAAGTTTTGCCTGGGTTATCAGGGAAAGCAAATGCCAAAGATATACACTGAAAATTTGATTTTAAAAAAATCTGTGGTATTGGTTTCTACTAACCTACCCCTTGATACTAGCTTTACTGAAATGCTTTAGTCCCTAGTCCCTTTCTTCCTTGCATTCTGTAACAGTAATTATGATAACCACCACTGATTGAGTGCTTCCCGTGTGCCATGTCCTGTTCTGTTTTCCCATAGAATCCCCTGAACAACCTCATGATATAGATGTAATTATTTTATTTTTACTGATGAGGAAACTAAGGCATAGATTAATTCATTTGCACGACTTGCAGGCAGCTCAATCCCAAGAGTCGCAGCTCTTAACACAATATTGCTCGTGGTCATAGTAGACCTAGTTGATATTCATTTAGCACTTAATATATGCCAGGCTCTGTGTTAAGCACCTTATATGTGTTATCACGATTTATTTGCAGCAGTCAGAGATAAATACCATTTTTATAGCCCGTTTACAGAGCAGGAGCCTTAGGAAGAGGAAGTAACTCACACAGGTTCATATAGTAAATGACAGAATAAGAATTTTGCAACCTGAGTCCCTTTCCCAAGACAGCATTTTAGGAGGTCGTTTTTCCCCACCAGTATTGTGGAACCACTCAGAGCCATGGTCATGGTTACAGGGACCTGATTAGTCTTAATAATTCTGTTATTTATGGAAGTAAATTAACATTGGAATAGCTTAATAGACTTCCTGGAGAGCTTTCTTCATAACACCTTCAGGATAAAGAAACCTGAACCCAATCTGTCTTTCCAACCTTATACCCGCTGGGTAAGTAAATTTTTTTCTTTTTTCTGTAAACCGTAGGCCTCCACTGTGAAATACAAAATTAAAATCCAAACATATTTATAGAATAGATAGTGTCAGGGAGAATAAAAATTTTCCTCTACCCTTCTAGGTTCTTCTGGCTCGTCTAAGAATTAAATTGACATGAGACAGATTAACAGGAGAAAATCAAATTTAATTTCATACATACAGGAACCCAACATGCATGAGAGGGTCAGAGATCCCATATACATGAGAGGTTCAGAAGCAGAAAAGTTAAATGAGATAGATGCCATCCTGAATTAACGAATAGGAGCTGGACCCGGGGCTTCCGGGGTCAGGAGGGTCATTCATAGGACTGTTAGGAGAAGAACAGATGTTTGGTAATTAGATGTTTGCCCTGCCATACACATAACGCCACTTAGATAAAATTTATCTCTGGTCATAACTCTTTTTCTGGGAAAAATCGCCAATTTAATTTCTTCTAGGTAGTTAATGGAGAGGCGATAGTTTCTCTTGAATCCACAGGGTCTTGATTGCCTTTAGCTGAAAGTAATCCTCATGCAACAGTGGGGAGGCTCATTCTGAACCCCTACAATAGTATGAAGACATAAGAATTGATTGCTCAATCTAATGTAGAATACCAATAAAATATTAGACATGGAATAGAAATGTGAGATATAAAAATCAGCATCAATTCATTAATTATCACTTTATTTTAGTTATGTTCAAGAAAATTCCTGGCATCCTGTCTTTCAGAATATTTTATACAAATGCATGCAGAGAGAGATTGATTTGCCATTGAATATTTTGTGGCTTTGGAGAAAGGGAGGGAAGGAAGGAAAAGAGAAAGAGGATATGAATTAAAAACCTTAAGAAAGCCCAGCTTTATTTCTTGGTGTTCTATTTTTAAAGCTGGCCTCTTTTGGATAGAGATGCTTTCAGCATATTCTAGCTGCTGTCCTATAATGTTCTAAGAGTGAAATCTTTCCATTGCTTTCCAGGGAAACTCTTTACTTTGAACAAAGAATCTTGACAAAGGAGGAAGGACCAAAGGTATAAGTAATCTCTGGAGAGAGTCTAATGACAACCCAGGAATGTTGAAAATGTTCGAGATGAAGAGAGCTTTTGAAAAGAATGGAAAGCCAACTGTTTCTTTGAAATTCAACAGCAACAATTTCATCTAATTTCAAATTCTTATAAAGGGCAGTGGCAAATTGAGGATTTCACAGAAGTTTCTAAAACTGAACTAAAATGTTTTATGTGTTCAGTTTGTAGAAAAGATACTCAGTGCCCCAATGTACTCCTAACGTTATCCTCAACCTTGAGAAATTTGTTAAAACAACTTTTTCTAGAGAATTTGGCCTTTTTTGTTCCCTTTAAGGAATACAGTGAAGATCTCAGATTACAAACAATCCTAACAAATTAAGGAATCAGTTTAAAAGTTGGTGAGAATCCTCCATCATTTTGTTAAAAGGGCCTCTCTCATGGAATTTGCACAATGTCAGTATTATTAAACAATAAGACTAAGATCCATTCTGATGTATTTCAACATGGTGCCCAGTGCTTGATCCACTTTGTTTTTCACTAAATTGACAAATCGTCTCAGCGTGCACACGTAGGTAGCAAACCCAGGATCCTTATTCATTTAGCCTTCTTAAGAGGGAAGTATATATTAGCTGCAGGGAAATAAAGCAATGGTAAGGTATACATTTTATACATCACAAAATTATGGACATTTAAAAATACATCCATATCAGTTTCTCTTAGCAAACTTTACTCTTGTGATTTCCACATTAGCATACGATCTTGGGGAGGGTGTTGGCTTCCAGAGTTCCCAGCACATTACTTATTGGAACAATAACTCTAGGATCTCTGCAGTGTCTCTTTCAAGTGGTCAACCAGCATGTCTTCTAAGGATGGGAAGGTAGCTCTAAAGCTGACAATTGATTGCTAAAAAGAGAGAGATCGAAAAAGAATTACGCTTGTTCCTATTTTGCATTTGAACAAATGAATTTGTTGCCATTCAGATTCAAAAGCAAGCAGAGGGAAATAAAGTAGAGCAAGGTTCTGCTGGAAAATCCCTACTCCAGTGCTCTGTGACACTGCCCTCTGGTATGCCCCAGAGAACAGGAGGATTTTTAGCTGTCCCTGCTCCTTGCTCTGCTTCAAGCAATGATTTCAGTTACCACTTGATAATGCAAAGAGATCAGTGCACGGATGACAAGTCCTCCTGGAGAATTACTTTGATTCTGCTACTTTAGCAACTCTCATCTTCGGAGTCTATTTAAATTAAAGAATAGTACCATCGGGATTTGTCAGGCTCTGCTTCATACCAGGAGCTCCAGGAAAAGTACAACTTCTGTCCCCTTTGTGTATCCAGCTAACGTGGTGAGTGGACACCTGTCAGGGCTGGGACTGGGAAGCTAACTAGTATTTCTCTTTATTTAATTGTAGCTGATTTGGAAAGTTGTGTTCTAGTGTATTACAAGATATTGAATATAGTTCCCTGTGCTACACAGTAGAACCTTGTTGTTTATTTTATGTATAGTAGTTTGAATCTTCTAATCCCAAACTCCTAATTTATACCTCCCCTCTTTTCCCCTTTGGTAACCATAAATTTGTTCTCTATATCTGTGAGTCTGTTTCTGTTTTATAAATAAGTTCATTTGTATCATATCTTACATTCCACATATAAGTGATATCATATGATATTTGTCTCTGTCTGACTTACTTCACTTAGTATGATATTCTCCAGGTCCACCCATGTTGTTGCAAATGGCAATATTTCATTCTTTTCTATGGCTGAGTAATATTCCATTGTATATACATCTTCCTTATCCATTCCTCTGTCGATGGACATTTAGGTTGCTACCGTGTCTTGGCTGTTGTAAATAGTGCCGCGATAAATATTGGGGTGCGTGTATCTTTTCGAGATAGAATTTTCTCCGGATATATGCCAGTACTTCTTATGCGTTTTGCATCTTTAAGTATAGAGTCCTGCACCTGGAAAGTCCATTATGTGAGATGTGGTCCCAAGCTACATCTGAGAGTGAATTTGAGGGTATTACCCATTACTCCATTGAGTATTTTCTGACCTCCACCTCTCACCTGCCAGCTGCCCCTTTGGGTGACTGGGTGGAGGAGCAAGTAAAAACCATAAAGTAAACCACTCCTTTTCAACTAATAACAACTCTTCCTAACATCTTATAGTCCTTTGCAGAATGGTTTTGCATGCATTATATTATTTGACCTTTGCAGTCACGTGTGAAGTTTTATTATCCACAGTTGTTGAATGATGACACCCATTATCTGATCATCACGACACTGTGAATATTATAGTCACTGCGAAGTGAGCTTCCTTATCCACATTTGATAGATGATAACACTAAGGTCTAGAAAGATGCCAGAACTGGCCCACATATCTCAGCTAGAAAGTGACAGAGTCAAGATACAAATCCAGGGTAACTTGAGTCCTAGTTTGGTGCCCTGGACAGTTCAATGAAGGAAACAGTAGATTTAAGTCATGATCTAGTCCCTCTTCTATGACCATCTTAGAATGGAACCTTGAACACACTCCCAAGTGAAGTCATGCCAAGAGTTCCTCACCAATAATCTGAAAAGGATGTAAAAGTATTATTAGAAATAATATGAAAAGCAGTCTGTTCTTATCCTATTTAAAATGTTAATTGGGGGGGAATTGTTTGGGATCGCTTATGGAAAATGTTGAGAATATATGTGTCGGTCTTCTCTGACTGCCCCTTTCTTTCCCTAATCACCAAGCAACTCACAAAGTCAATTTTTTTTTTTTTTTTTGCGGTACGCGGGCCTCTCGCTGTTGTGGCCTCTCCCGTTGCGGAGCACAGGCTCCGGACGCGCAGGCTCAGCGGCCATGGCTCACGGGCCCAGCCCTCCGCGGCATGTGGGATCTTCCCGGACCGGGGCACGAACCCGTGTGCCCTGCATCGGCAGGCAGACTCTCAACCACTGCGCCACCAGGGAAGCCCACAAAGTCAATTCTTGAAGGGAAAAAAAAAAGCTTAAAATGGGCCAGGAATTTAAGCCAAGCGATACAAAGGCAACACATAGCAAGCATATCTTTCCTTGTTGATAGAGAGAAATCAATGCCGAAAAGAGCACTGGATAACGCCCTAGGTGATGTGAAGAGAACTGTTTGCTTTGCAAGGGCAGCAGGCATAACCCACAATTAGAGTCCTTTCCTTTCCTTTTAAATGAATGCTATGAAGGAAGTGCTACTTCTGATTTTTCATAAGACTTTATACTCTGGGAAAAAGAAACCTGCCAAGGAAGCCAGGCCTGAGGTAACATCCACCAGAAATGCTTAACCTGTCAAAGCACGACATCAACAGCCCTTGATCCTGAAGGAGGCAGTGAGTGTTCTACCTGGAGAGAGGGAGGGATTGAGGGGTGGCGGAGCTAGCTGTCACAGCAAGGGCACTTAGCTTTGATGCAAATGGTTTTCACTGTCTCGGGGCCATGCAGCACCCCAGTTTTCTGTTTGGCAGTACTAACAAAATTTGAAACTTATAACTGAAAATTCACCCCAAACATTCTCACAACCTTTTCTTACCCAAGGAAACGGCTTTTTCTAGACTACGATTTTATCCTGAAGTTTGTTTGTCGTTGCTGTTGTGTTTTGTAATAACAGCTTTATTGAGATATAATTCACATACCAGAGAATTCACCCATTTAAAATATGCAATTCAGTGGGTTTTATTATAGTCTCAAAATTGTGCAACCATTGCTATAATCGATTTTAGAATATTTTCATCACCCCCAAATGAAATCCCATGCCCCTTAGCAGTCACCCCCATTTATTCCCCAATCCCCAGCCCTAGGCAACCACTAATTTACTTCCTGTCTCTACGGATTTGTCTATTCTGGACTTTTCATATAAATAGAATCATACAGTGTCTGAACAGTTGTGTCTGGCTTCTTTCACTTTAGCATAATGTTTTCAAGGTTCATCCATGTCAAAGTGCAGGGGAGGAAAAATAATTTTCCCTCTACTCTTTAGAGTTCTTGGCTGAGACCAAGTAATAAAAGACAGATTAACAAGAGAAAAACAAACAAGTTTATTAACATGTGTACATGGGAGATACCCAGGGAAAAATGAGTCATTCTCTGAGGTGGCTTAAATGTAAGCTTGAATACTGTCTTAATAGGGCTCGGGGAGAGAGGATATTGGCTTCTTAGGGGAGAGTACATGATTTTTAGGAAAGATGAATGGACCCTTAGAAGAAAAGATGGGAGATATGACAGTTTGTGACAACATTTGCCTGGTGTAGTCTCCTCTCCTGTGATAAGAGTCACTTTCCCTGGTTGATGAAATTCTCAGGGAGGGAATTTATGACATTTGAGTTCCTTTTGGAACATCTGTCTTTAGGCAGATGGGAGAAGTTCAGAGACAGCGTCTCCCTGCATTTGCTATTTTTACATACCCCCAGCTCAAAATAATCAATATACCAAAGCAGTATGTTTGGGGGTGACATATTAACGCTACTTTTTAGTAGCCTGTATCAGAATTTCATTCCTTTTTATTGCTGAATAATCTTCCATTATGTGGATGTATCACATTTTGATTATCCATTCATCAGCTGACAGACATTTAGGTTGTTTCCAACTTTGGGCTATTATTAATAATGCCGCTGTAAACATTCATGTATAAGTTTTTGTGTAGACATATGTTTTTAAATCTCTTGAGTTCCACCTAGAAATGGAATTGCTGGGTCATATGGTAGCCTGATTTTTAAACTTCTGAGGAACTGCCAGACTTTTCCAAAGCCTCTATACCATTTAACATTTCCACCAGCAATGTAAGCGAGTTCCAGTTCCTCTACATTCTCCGTATAACACATACTATTATCTGTTTTTCTGATTATAGCTATCTTGGTGGGGGTGAAGTGGCATCTCATTGTGGTTTTGATTTGCATTTCCCTGATGACAAATGATGCTGAGCATCTCATGTACTTATTGGCTGTTGGTTTACTTTCTTTGGAGAAAAGTCTGTTCAGATCCTTTGCGCGTTTTAAGTTGGTTTATTTGTCTTTTTTGAGTAAGAGGAGTTTATCCTGAAGTTTTTAACATCAGGCGTACTGGGGATTCAATGTCAAACTTGCCTTACCTGATGACATCACTCTGTGATCAGAGAAATTGCCAGGTATTTTCCCTTCGGATGAGGTCGGTCCCGGGTCACTTCTTTCTTGAGTCTGAATGTGGTGGCTTCCAGGTGGAAAGTTTCCAGTTCCACAGACATGGCCTTTGACTGACATGGCTCAGAGGCTCTCTGAGAGAAAGCATATAAGACATTAATTACTGTCTTCTGTGGCAAATGAAACCCTTAGTTATTCTATTCTCCAAATAGAACCTCTGTTGTCTAAAAACCTAGCACCAGAATTCTTATCTCTCTGAGAAGGAAATCACTCTGCTGCCCAGAGGCTAAAGGTGTTTTCTCATCTATAACTATTAAGTTTGCTTGTGGAGACCAGCATTTCCTGAGAGGAGAAAACGACAACTTTACGTGCTCTCTATAATCCAGAAAAGAATACCAGTGAAGGACAAAGTTAAATGTCTCTCCCATGCTTCAGCCTAGATAACTGATTAGATCTAAAATTTAGCTTTGACCCTTACTTCCTCACAGTGCTACCTATTCCTTATTAAATACATTCTTCTAAATGTCAGGCCAGACTGACGAGCCTCCAGGTGAAGCCAAGGCTGCTGGTCGGTTGCTCGTATTCCTCAGAGTTGGGGAGCCCTCGTGTGTTCATGGTGCTTTTCAGTTAATCCTAACAGGACCTTTATCGCCTCAAGCATTTACCTTTTCATGACAGCCGTCATCGAATGTCATATGTGCTGCACTCCTTTTAAAAACAGAATTGAAAATCTATCGTTGCTCATCCAGGTAGTCTTTGTTAACATAAAGATTAAACAATAAACCTGTATATGACTTCAAAATAATGATTCAGATCTTTTAAAGTGGTCATAAAACTACTGCACAGCTGAATGAATAAGGACTGCGTGGGTCACATAATTGAAAGATGTTGGTCTTTGGAGCCAGTTACAGGAGTCTCACTCTGTGACCTTGGAAGTTACTTAACTTCTCTGAGTCATTGTTTCCTCTGAATTGTACAAGTTGTAGAAGTCGCTTCCAGGGCTGCTATGAAGATTGATTGGTGAACCAAAAAATGCAAAATGCCGATCAGTCCATTGACCCCTGAGTACGCCTAAAAAGAGGCTAAATCTTAAAAATAAAATAAATTTTAAAAGAGACATTGTAGCATCTACAGGTGTGAAATACTCACTAGAATCTTTTTTATTTTATGAAGATTTAGAAAGAGTCTCTTCTTTTTCATCCTCCAACTCTTTTCCTCACTTCTCCCAATATCAAGAGCGGTCTTAGGGAAAAGAAACCACAGAAGGACTAATTGAGGCTGAAATTTGAAGAGACTGATCGGACTTTGGCTTAATAATGAGAGATTAGAATGTATTTGGAAGAGACTTTCTTTTTTAGCTCCCACTAGTAACACCATGTCTTTCTCTTCTTTCTCACAGTTTACCTGAGTCACCACCTGATATAAGAGCTCCTTATTAGAATGTTTGAAGATGTTTGGTCCTTTGAGACCCATCAGATAAGAGAGAGACTTGGAAATAAAGTATAGATGTGGGCTTAGTATCATCAAAGGAAAGGCACTGCAAAAATCAAAAGGAACAACCTGTATTTTTCCACTAAATAACCAAATGCTTTTTTTTTTTCTAGAAGTGGATCCAAAATGTATATCCATAAAAATTTTGGCCGTCCTGACAAATTATTTAATGTTTTAATGTCATCATGAGATTTGTAACTCGTTGCTAGTTTCTAGGAAACATAATTGTTAGAGTATACTCTTCAACTTTAAAGTGATGTAAAAAAGATGAAGTGAGAAATTCTCCTTACCTTCTTCATCGTAATTATGGTAGCTGAAAATTGCGTGACACAGTTTTCTATCCGTTCCTTATCAGTGTAATAATAGTGCAGGGGTTGTTGTTAGATGAAGGGCTGGGTCTGCCTGACTATTCCGATCTTGTTTTGGTTAACCTGTTAATTTAAAGAAATAACAACACTACTGTACAGCACAGGGAACTATACTCAATATCTTGTAATAACCTATAATGGAAAAGAATCTGAAAAAGAACATGTTTATATATATATATGTATATACACACACACATATATATAAGGATCTGAAAAAGAATATATATATGTATATATGTATAACTGAAACACTTTGCTGTACACTTGAAACTAACACAACATTGTAAATTAACTATACTTCAATCAAAAAAAAAGAAAGAACAACAGCTATCTGACTGCTTCCCATTGGTAAATGGAAGCAAAGTACAACACAACATGAATCTGTGTTCTCAGAGAGAGGGAGTCTTTGGGACAGTGCAAAAGCCCTGTGAACGTGGGAATCGGTGTGGGGCAAACTGGAGGACCTTTAAGATCCCTTCAGTCCTTGAGATATAATTTCCACTGCAGAACTGTGAGGAACAGAGAGGTATACTTCTGCTGATTATCAAGCTAGTGGAACTGGGTTCTTCACCAGATAAACTCCATCTCCTGTGACATCCCCAGTGATGGAAGAAGCAACGACAGTCCCTTTCCTGTATTAGTTAGGCTCTGGAAAGTGAGCAAAAGACATCGCAAGGATATGATCCTTTAAAATTTATATAGGTTAATTTCACATTCTCCACCTTTGCTAAGGGGAGGAATAGTTCTGTTCTGAAGCAAAAAGTGAACATTACCGGTCCCTTCTGATTTTTGCCTCTTGATTCAGAGGGCTAATTCATAATGATTGACTTTATCTTGCCTCTTTAAATTGACTGAATTGTCCTTTAATAATCAAGTTTCCTATTAATAGCTTTACTGTACAAAAGAAGCAAACTCAATATATAATTTAACGGCTCCTCCTGTCAAGGGCACTACTGATTGTATTACTAATGATTTTGAAATAATACGCCATTATGCAAATCCCATTCATTTTAGGCATCTTTGCCAAGTACCTACGGAGGTACTGTTTTCTTTCCCTTCGTAAGTTGAATTTCCAGTGTCATAGTTATCCAGTACTGAAACGTTTTCTAAGGATTATGATCCCAGTGAATAGCAATAGTCTACTGATAAATTTTATGTGCTTATTTTATTATACAAACAAATTGGGTGGGACCCTATATTTCTCACATTCATCAGCTACTCAGAGTGTAGAAAATAAACCTATCATAGCAATAGCAGATTAAATTCACCAAGGATAAGAAACACTATGTTATTTGGGTTTTTCTATTTATTTGTGAATAAGTGGTCATGTTGCCCTTTGGGAATGAAACTGGGAGCCTTTCCTAAACAAATGCTCGCCCTGTTAGCAAGACTACTACAACCATCTCCACTGTGTTTTCTTTATTTCTACAATCTAATAAAATATGAGACGTGAGATAGATTGGAAGTACAAGATGGAAAAAGATAAGTCAGATGTTTTTAAGTAATATATGCAAGAGCATTGCAACACGTACCCTACCATGAAGTGCCTCGGTAATGAATTTGGGGCCACTGGGGCCAGAAGACGATAGCAGGGCCCTTCTAATGCCCACTAATGTTTTCCCACCCATGGTCATATTATGCTGGTGACTTTAGCAGAGATGTACAAGTATAATTTATGATTACAAGGCAGTAAGATGGAAATTAATACCTAAAACACATAAGTTGGATGACAAAAAGGGTAGACGTTTGGCAGGTTTTCGAAGAGTAAATTTGATCTCACTTATAACATCAAATTCAGTTCCGAAATTAAAAACACACGTATCATCATTTCTTACATCTTCTTGTGCTTTCTCTAACATTTTGTGTTTTTTGGATATTGAGGAATGATCAGATATCCTGGTGTAGTCAGGGCAGGCTGTATATATATATATATATATACAGCCTGCCCTGACTACACCAGGGTACTTATATATATATGTATATATAAAGTAAATGGGTGAATTCCAGAAAAATAGTTCTGGAAGTTAGGAACTGTTCACTATACACATGTGGTTGGACTTTTGTTGTACTGTTGGTAGTTTTGTAAATATCTAATTGCTCCTAAAAAATGATTATTGCTTTAGTCATTGACAGCTGCTCATCTGGCCTTTGAGGACAGAGCTGAGATAGAAAGGCACCGTCATGCACTCCAACTCCTTAGTAGTGAGAAATGGGGATGTGAGCGCTATGGGGGATGTTCTTTAGCTGAGGAGCAGCGAGGAGGTTATGAGGCTCCCAAGAATCAGAAGCAATCATTTGATCTCACTTAGCATTAGGGGCTGGGAAATTCAGACAATTAAAAGCAACTTCTACCTTTATTCTCCTTCATACAAGAAAAGAAGACTGGTGCTCTTTGGCTTGCATAGGTCTACATGAAACTTGAGGGCTTTGATCAATATTGAAAAAAAAAAGGTTATAGACTAATTTCCTTCCAGAAGACCTAGAAAATTCCACCAAAACTAAATAATGTCCATGACATTAAAGCTGTGTGTCTTTATGAAGTCATTGTTTTAAAACCTTTAGTCAGGGCTTCCCTGGTGGCGCAGTGGTTGAGAGTCCACCTGCCGATACAGGGGACGCGGGTTCGTGCCCCGGTCCGGGAAGATCCCACATGCCGCGGAGCGGCTGGGCCCGTGAGGCATGTCCGCTGAGCCTGCGCGTCCGGAGCCTGTGCTCCGCAACGGGAGAGGCCACAACAGTGAGAGGCCCGCGTACCGCAAAAAAAAAAACAAAAAACCTTTAGTCAGAAATGTTCTTGGCCGATGGTACTGAACAAAAAAAATATTTTCAAGGACAAACAAGTGTTTGGGGGCTCTGAATAAGTTGTAATACATGAAGTGATTAAGCCCTTATTAATTAGAAGGTAACATTAAATTTCCTTTCAGAGTCATCAAGTCTTGTGGGGAGTTGAGATTTGCATAATATTTGCATTTGTCCTACCTACCTGTCAATCACAACCACAGGATAAGGCAAGAAGCTCTAAAGGATGGATTACAGGAAGAATTCTTAATGAAATGCCTTGGTGTATCAGTGGAGTTTGAAAGTAGGGTAGAGTGTATCTTTGAGAGGGAAGAAAATAACTAGAACATCATGACTCCCCACCCCCACCTTAGGAGGCTTCCATCTTTAGAAAGACAAACAAAACATGAACAACTTCCCCTGTGATCTAGGTGGAACATCTGACTCACCTGAAAAAGAGTTTGAGTCTAGGACATTGGGTGGGGTAAGATAAAAGACTTTTATTTGGTGATGCTCTTATGCATTTATTATTTTAATAAAATTTTATGGTAAAAATGTTATGTTTGGAAATACAGTAAAGCAGAATGAAGGCCCCCCAAAATGACCCTTATGCCCGTTACTCAGATATAACCTCTGTTCATATTTTGATGTGGTTTACTGATTTGTCTCAAAGGGTTGAATTCCAGAGCACAGCTCAGACAATCCTGTGGTCAAGGCATTTACTAAATAAATGTATTTTTCTTTTCTTATTATTGTGATCTGTGTTTTTCTGCTTCCCATGATGATGATAAACCTAGTCGTATGAATGCTGTATTTTGGCTGAAACAATTCTGTGGTCCTGGGCAGGGCAGCTGTGCATTGGGTGACCTTTCCACTCTCTCAGACCCATCCCACACCCATTCTGGAAGGACAGTCTCACGGTCCAGAAGTTTCTCAGTTGCCATTTGTCTGGAAGTGCCACTCTTTAACCTTGCTTTCCTCTTCTCTATGTTCCTTCTCTCGTATTTCCTATTCCCCTTGTTCGTCAATTTCTGTTCTTCTCTGTTTCAGCAAAACAATATCAGTCAAGGTAATTGATGATGAGGAGTATGAGAAAAACAAGACCTTCCTCCTTGAGATTGGCGAGCCCCGCTTGGTGGAGATGAGTGAGAAGAAAGGTGGGGGAACTGCTCCAGGGCTGAGCCCAACAGCTTCCGCTGGCCTGTGCCACCCCTGGATGCCTGCACTCTTCAGAACGTGACTTACAATGCACACATCCCTCCACCTATGTAACGGGGCATAGATCTCCTCTGGGGCCACAGGGGGCCCAGCCTGGAGCTCCATCAGCCAGTTTGGGCCACTCTGCACATGGCAGTCTGAGCTACTCATTGTCAGTGCAATCGAGCCTGGGAAAGTTGGTGCTGATGCTTCCTGCACCCACATGAAGCCGACTTTCTGATTTCTCTTCCTAATTTGGGATACCTCCTGACTGCTCATTGAAGCAGGAAGAATTTGTAAAAATGATGGATTGGCAGAGGAAACTTAACGGGGCCAGCTGGGAGTACCTGGATGCCCTTTTACATACTCCTGGAGGTCCATGTGTGGCCAGTTCTCCTTCCATAACATCACAGTAACATGCTGCTTGGTGAACACCTAGCATGAGCGTGTGACTCCAACCATTTGTTTTGCCTTTGTCTTGTGTTCCCACAGGAAGATCATTACCATTAGAATATTTGACCGTGAGGAATATGAGAAAGAGTGCAGTTTCTCCCTTGTGCTTGAGGAACCAAAATGGATAAGAAGAGGAATGAAAGGTGTGAGAGTATACAAAGACATACCAGCGAGAAATTGTACTCTTCTCTCTGTGTCTCCTACTCTCACACTTAACTCTCTCCTATTCCTCGGCTTCCAAGTACTATACTTCCTCTCCTTTGAAGCTTTAGCCATTTCATTTTCCTGCCCATATTCACAGATGCACCAAACAATGCCCCTTTTCTTCAGAAAATGCCAGCTCACCTTGATTGATACCAGATTCCAGAAATACTGGAAGAGATTTCTGTAATTCAGAAGGGATGACATAAAAGAATGATTTCTGGGTTTAGTTTTTCACTATTCGGGAATCATTCTAAAATTTGATTCCAGCTATTAAATATCCCCTAAAATGTTAGTGATGGAGACTACTTAATGCCTATTAGTCATGGTAGATGGGTCTAATGGCAACTAATAGGAAATTTCAGAAGAATTCAATAATTAGTCTAATTTAGAGAAGCCAGTTTAAAAAAAAAAAAAACTTAGAACAAAGATCCTTAAAGAGTAGTGGCATCAATATCCTAGTGTTCATTTTGGCAAAATATTTTTCATATCATCAGATATGATATTTAAAAGAGACCATATGTATGAAACCATGGTCATATCAATTTTCTTTAGTAGGAAGGATATGGTAGTTCAGTAAGAACTTAGCCCTTACTTAAGGCCGATCCTGCCTTATGCTTCAAAATCTTGATTCTTGTAGAATTGACACATTTCTAACATATAGAATTTTTTTCTAAAAATAAAAAATAAACAGCAGTATCCTTATAATTAGATTTTTGTGTTTATATTTTTAGAAACTATTTGAAGAAAGAAGCCATATTTTTTGCTGTCTTTGATTTAATATCTATTTTATATGGCCTATATTTGAGAAGGAAGGACAGGAATTTTATATCAGCTTTAAAAATAGTTTTTTTATTCTGAATTATTCCGAGGGCGTCCCATAATTACCCTCTAATAGTGGTCATTTTCTTTTGTTTGTTTGTTTTTGTTTTTTGCGGTACGCGGGCCTCTCACTGCTGTGGCCTCTCCCGTTGCGGAGCACAGGCTCCGGACGCGCAGGCTCAGCGGCCATGGCTCACGGGCCCAGCCGCTCCGCGGCATGTGGGATCCTCCCGGACCGGGGCACGAACCCGTGACCCCTGCATCAGCAGGTGGACTCCCAACCACTGCGCCACCAGGGAAGCCCTAGTGGTCATTTTAAAAGCAATGGTATACACTTAATTATATATATATATAAAATGAGCATAGTACCTATTAATAGCGCTTATTAATTGCATTTAAACCATTGATGAAGGCAGTATAGATGATTAGGTGACCACTTTGCAAGAAATGTAAACTTTTACATGTAAAGAAAAAAAATCAAATACAAAGGACTAATTCCTATACAGACCCAACATTTGGGGGAATTTAACTAATCCCACTTTTGTAAGAACTCACTGGCCTCAGAGTCCATCAGAAAACAAACAAAAACAAAGTTGTCCTGACTTAATCATGTTCAAAAAGGTAACAGGAGCCTTTGGAATGATGGAGAAAAGAGCACTGGGGACCCATTTTAATGCAGCCTATTTAATATGCTCCACAGACAGCAGGCGGAAGAAAAAGACACTAGAAAACTGTGCCGATTTCTTACAAAGATGGGATCAAAAATGCCTCATTAACATACAGGAAAAAGCACTTACTTCTGAATGCATTCCTCCAAAGGACTGCCTTTTATCTCAAGGAAGAGTATCTTGAATACAGCTCTTTCAGTTGTCATTTTGGTAAAATATGCCTTCATATAAAAGCAAATTAAAATTCCTTGATAGCACTATTTGCTTTTGACACCCAACAAGTGGATCTGTGTCACCATAAATAAAATTACTAACTTGTTTTATAAAGTATCCTCTAATGCCACTACCAGTAGAGAGAAAACTGGTCCTGAAAAGGTAATTGTAACTTTCCCATCTACAACTCTAGAAGTAATTTATTTGATACATTTAGTCAGGTAGCTTTCACCAGAATAAAGTGCTACAGCTATAGTCTGGGTTTAAAGCACAAAACCTGAAAGACAAATTATGTATGTCAGGCGCCACACCCCACCTCCGCTGCCCCAGGCCTTCTGTCCCTGTCTTGTCAGTTTCTGTGGAATTATGTGTCCACAAGAAGCTATCTGGTTGTCCGATTATACCGATTATACCGTGCAGGTCATAGATAAGGACACACAAGTAAGCACTGATTCCTGGGACGCAGATTTTGAGGATTTAAAAAACATAAGCATTCCCTGATGACCAAAATATCATGCAAATAGAGCCTCCAGTGAGAGAACTTCATCTTGAGCCAAAGTCTCCTTATGGGCGGGGCGGCCAAAATGGAATTTCCTAAGATGTTTTCTCTGTTTCCATTGAAAGGTACAATCCCTGAGATCCTGGATGCTTTAAGACTTCCATATGTTGAATTCACTGACTGCCAGGCACTTATTTCAAGAGGAAGGCTCGCTCAAATAAGGTTTAGGATTAACTTCATAAAATATTTCTACTATATTTGGCAAACTAGATGTATAGACTGTGTGTAAACATATGGTAGAAATGTTTTCTTAAATGTCAAGAAATAATATATAAAGTGAATTGTTTATATATATAGAATCAGTCACACACGTTTGCAGAAATCAGTTCTGGGATCATCTGGAAATACTCCCAATGCCACATTAACTTGGAGTGCACCAATTTTTTAGTAGCAGCTCCCTACCACTGTAATCAGATCTGCCTGGATTTCTTTCTGCTGATATTCCTCTTACTTTCATTATTCATCTGGTCTCTTATTCTGTGTTTGTCTTTGTCTGTTTCCTTCACAGCCCTGTTATTGAATGAGCTTGGTAAGCATTTCATTTCTTGCATTTCCTTTCCATTTTTCTAGGTTATTTTCCATTTCTGTCAGGTGCTACAGTAGCTTTCTGACTTATTTTTTATTTCTGCTGATTTATTAGCAAGATTGTTGTTTAGAGCCATTGGCCTCATAATTTTGTGAAGGTTGGGTAGTTTACATTCCGCTTTGGGTTCAGTATGACCTTTTACAAAATCAGTGCTTTCTTAGGTATGCACAAGAATTAAAGCTCATAGTCTTAAAAGAATGATTAGCGATTAAGTCACGAATGGATGTTTTCATATTTTTCTTAACTGTATATACAATTTGGCAAGTTTTTGTACTTTGGATGGGCTGTCAGGCGGTCCGACGTCACTGGTATTTGTTATTTAGAGTGTAAATTAAATGAATTGTAACATTTCTTTCTTTTTTTCTTTTTTAGGTGGCTTCACAATAACAGGTATGAATTTTTTAAGTCTAATGAACCAAATTTTATTTTGTACCGTGAGTTGTTTACATTTTTAAAAATTATTTCTCATTTTTATTTCCTTTTAATGAAGGAAAATACCTGTATGGTAAGACAGTTTTTTAATGTTCTTCATTTTCCCCCAAATACCCTTAATTATCAAACAAAAACCACACCTTATGTACCCTGCATTAACATTTAGCTATGGCACACTGTGTGCTTTTGCTGATTTTACACATTTAACATTTTACACATTAACAAGGTGTGTGTTTTGTTTACTTACAAGCAAATTTGTGTGGAGAACCTGTAATTGGTCATATTTTGACACTGATCAATTTACAGATGTTCACATAGCACTGATGATGTGAGTGTACCTTGCTAGATGCTCCAGAGAGTAGAAGAATAAATAAAACGATTGCTAGTCTCAAGGAAACATAGGAGTTGACATACAAGCCCACTCCATGGCCCAAGCTCAGGGTCCTAATCATAGATAATGCCCTACTGGGAGAAGATAAAGCATGCCTTCCCCTCATCCCACCACACCAATCTGCGAAGTTTTAGCATTCTTAACATGGTAATAAGTACTATGTCTGCCACTTGCAGTGGATTACAAAGTGCTCTGTAAAAACTCAAAATGTCAGTCAAAAAGTTTAAAACCCTTAATTTCATAATGGTACCAAGCCGCTGTCGATTGCCTTTTTTAGCCAGCGCAACTCTAAAGCTATTTCCTTACATAGAGAAGAAAGATATTTCCTTACAGCATCCTCTCTTTTGACCCTAAATATTTTCTCACCCTTTCAGAATCATCTATATAGATTTAGAGAGGGAGATACGTGTCAAATGGTAGGCCTGATTTGTCTGAAGCTGCAGGTTGAAGATGTCCCTAAAGGCCATCCTAATGGCCGTGGCATTTTCCAATATAATTATGCAGATATCTATATTCTAATTATTTTTTTCTGAAACCAGATAGCTAAACAAAATATTTAGAAAGGAAATATTTTCAAACATTCTAAGTTTGAAAATGTTATGGTGTGGGGTGGCGTTAACTTAAACCACCATCAGTGTAAACTCATGATCAAGAAGTTTCAACATGAACTTTCTGAACGCGTCCAATTTCACATGGGCTATTGCCCTCCACTTCTCTCCAGACACAGCATTTAATGACAAAATGATTCATAGACTCTCGGAGACATAGAAATTGAAAAGGATAAAAATGTTACATAGAACAAGTGCTCATAGAGGATTTCTTAAACCTGATTCACCTGACACTTTCCTAGGTCAAGTCTTCCAAATTCTACACTGCCAAATATGCTATTTTTGAATCCGAGTGAAGGAATTTACATTTACTTTTAAAACTTTAATCTTCCTTTTTTCATCCCATCATTTTAACTTATTGAAATCTTTTTGGAAATATTCTGATTTTATCACCCAGTAAGTTGTGAGCTTTGAGGAAGGTAGAAATTTGGCAAGCCAGTCTTCATGGCTTCCTTGAAGTAATTAAAAAAAAAAAAGTCAACCATTTGAGGAATAGTATAGTATCTACAGCTCCCTCAGCCCATGCAGCCTGATAATGAGACCTTAACTAAAAACCTTTAGTGGTAGAATGCCTTGTTAAAACGCATTTATGTGTTTGGATAGCTTCCTGTTTTATCATTGAATATGTCAGGAGTTTGCTTTTAGGGCCTTCCTTCCATTGAAACATCTTCCTTTTTAGTAACTAGGTAATGGGACCCTAATTTTCTTTTCTCAGAAATTGTTCGTTTCAAGTTCTAGAATACCCCACCAGTAACGTCCAGCATTTTCTGTCTCGGACACGTCACGCATCCAACAGGACAGAATCACTTCTTTCAAAGGTTTTCTATTATTTCATGTACTTCATTAAGCTCTTTCTTATAGCTTGAACCTTAATCTTCAATAGCAATTTTTCTGTTTTACCACCTCTTCCCAAAACCTGAAATTGATGCAGTTAAAATGAGAGAAAGTTGCAGAACCCTCTGGGAATTTCCACATTGGCCTGTTCCTCTCACTTTACATGATCCTTCTTCTCCGGAACCAGGCCAGAATGCCTGGGATCCACTCTCTATAGATGCCTCTGGGGAAGGTTCTAAAATTTAGGTCTGCGCAGTGAAAACCAGCTGTAAGCCCTGGAGAGCTTTTCTTTGAAGTCAGTTTGAGGCTTTGAAGTCAACGCTTTGAGACGCAGGGGCAGTAAAGGAAAATTAATCTAACTCTTGGACTTTGCCTGCAGCTTTCATGCAGTCTTGTGCAGCTAAGTGTGAAAATCTAAAGTTGAAGCAGGATATATGGAAATTGAAAAAGTCATTTGGTCCACAACCCAGTACCTCTATTTCAGAGGTGTCATTAGTGATGGACATTAAATGCTGGAGGTGCTTTGGGAATTTGCAAATCTTCACCTGTTGCTCTCAGACTTTGCCTCATTGAAAGGCCCTTGTTGGGACCTGTGATGTAATTCCCCCTTGACCCTCCAGGCACATAACATGATAACCCCCTATACATTATAGCTCATTAGAATTTGGAAAGTACTTCTTATTCATTATATCATTTAATCCTCAACCTTATGGAATAAGATCTTTTGTTCTTACTTATAGGAGAAGAAATGAAGGTTCAGAGATGATCAATCTACTCCAGTCACCCATCCAGGGCTCAGAGCCCGGCCCTCTAACTTTAAGTCCAAGGCCATGTGATGACTACTTTAACCCAGCACTTTTAGCTCCTTTCTCCCAACTTGTATATTCCTACCTGCATCTCAATCCCTTTTCGATCCAAAGCCTCGCTATGTCTCTGAAATGCCATCAGTATGAATTCCAGTCAAATGAAAAATGAGGAGGACCCCAAAAGGGGGAAACTAGAGTACACTAATTTGGATATTTCTAACAAAATTAAGTATTCTGGCTCAATTTGGAAAGATAGAGGCATGTTTCTGTCGCCAAACAGGCAGCAAAAAAGTTCCCTAATTAATTAAAAGTATGTAACAGTCAGTATACCTTTTTAAAAGTTACTCTTCCCGGGGCCTCCCTGGTGGCACAGTGGTTGAGAGTCCGCCTGCCGATGCAGGGGACACGGGTTCGTGCCCCAGTCCGGGAAGATCCCACATGCCGCGGAGCGGCTGGGCCCGTGAGCCATGGCCGCTGAGCCTGCGCATCCGGAGCCTGTGCTCCGCAGCGGGAGAGGCCACAACAGTGAGAGGCCCGCGTACCGCAAAAAAAAAAAATAATAATAATAAATAAAAGTTACTCTTCCAATCATATTACACTCATCACGTGAGTCTTCATAATGCACATGGCTTTTTAAGGAAGCCAAGCTATGAAAATTCCGACAGTTAAACACACTTTAGTCACTCCAGTATATAGGTTAGAGAAGCAAATCCCCTTCAAGTTTGCCTTCATTGTACAATTGAGAAAACTGAATCCCAGAGAAAAGAAACACCTTGCCCAAGTTTAGATGGAAAGCATATGGCAGAATTTGCAGAATCCCAATCTCATGATTCCAGGTCAGTTCCGGGATCTCTTGGTAGAAGCGAAAAGCAGGTAGTCAGTTGAACCAGGAGTTTCATGAAAACCCTAAACTAGGTAATCCGGCCAGTCACTGTGACAATGGTGAACCCTTGTAAAACCTGCCAGCGTGTACAACCTTCTCCCATTCAGACTGCCAGGGAAACAAATAAGCATGTTCCCTGATGTTATGTTGCTTGACCCTCACACAGACCTGTGATACGGACAGAGCAGGCACTATTATCTCCAATTCACACATGGGGTAACTGGAGAAATGGCCTACTTAAGGCCATGTTGTTGGCGCCACGAGGCTAGCTGTCATCACACCGAGTGCTTTTCATTGTTCCGTGATGCCTCTGGAAGCAGGAACTTGACGGGCATGGATACTCCATCTCAGACACCTGCAGGAATCTGGCTGCACCCCTGCTGTGGGGTGTGTGCTTTATTCACACAATCTGATCGGACTCCTAGAACACCTGCCCCGTTTATTTACTTGCTCACTTCTTCAACCTACATAACAGTGACCTCTGACCACTCTGTCCCCAAACTAACATTGCTTGCACTGGGTGCACCTGGGCGTGACATTCAGCTTACTAATTCCACAGAGCTCTTCTGGCAAACCAGTGCAATCCAGTCTGCTGACTTTCTGCCTGTCCTTTTGCCAGGCCAACCTGTCTTCAGGAAAGTTCATGCTAGAGAACATCCGATCCCCTCTACTGTAATCACCATCGCAGGTACTCATTTCATCACGGTCCTTGAAAACCACAGTTTAATTGCCTTCAAGGGTTCTTTCGGTCTTTCGATATTAAAGTGACACAGTTCACCCCCATTACCTCTAAAGCATTGCTACACAGTGCCGTGGCTTCTCTGCAGTTGGGGGTGTGATGAGTCAGCAACAAGACACCACATCGGCCCAGGACGGGACGCATGGTGGAGGGGGAAGCGTGGACCTATAGAGAAGATTGAGTCCAATAGCCTCTCAAGTTTCAGTATACTCCAGATTTCTTGCAAATCTCGCTTCTTCAACATGGATCTTTCATTGCAAATGTCATGAAATGTCTTTAAAAGCAAGCTGTCTCTCTTCCCAGAGTCTGCCTTTCCTTCCGCCAGGCAACATGATGTTAGCCAAATATGCACAGATGACAGTACATCTGTGGGGTTTCTCCAGAGGGGAACATTGACAGGGTGACTAAAGGATAACAAAGCTATCCCAGATCGACTGTAGGATTAGAGCCCGGGTGTGAGCCCCTTGCCTTAAGTTACCAAGACTCTGGATAAGGACACGGATACTCACTCTTCAGTTGTCACCATCGCCCATCACTGGTCATGGCTGCAGAAACACTTCTGCCTGCCGCAGTAAGACTTTGCTCATTCTCGCATCCCACACCCCCATTCAGTAATCACGCAGTCCTAACTGCAGAGTTGTTCCAGAATATTCCTCATGGAAATAAAGTACCAGTCTCTTTAGGTTCTAATCAAACAGACCAGCCAGGTGCTGAAAAAGATCTCCGCTCTCAGACTTGTCAACACAGATCTGAGTGAAGGATTAAAATAACCACAAGCAAATTGTCCCACCACTGGCCTTGTACCCGTTTCCAAATTTTACATTGTTTGTTGAGACAAAAAATTGCAAATGCATTCAAGAATATCCACAGTAGCTCCTCGGGTGCAGATCTCCACGTGGGTTGTATTGTTTTCTAATAGAGATTCGTGTTCTCAGCCCTTCACCTCTTACGGTGATGAGGCTTCAAAATGCAGCTTGATCAAGAAAGCATTAACAGCAGCTTTTTCATAATTCTGCTTTTCCCAGATCCCTGGTACCTATTAGCTATTGTGATGTGTCATTTGCAAAATCAATTACTCAGGGGAAGGGAGGACCCCTGCCAATGATTTCATCACAGGATTGTTTTCTGTCCTGTCGATACTGATTTTAACCATGGCCATTAATTATGCATTTGATCTTTAAGTTGGGTTGGTTGGTTAAGACCATGATGTTATATAATTTATTATCAACTTCTCAATAAAATATGATGAGTTTAAAAATATGTACATATATATGTACATATACAGATAAACAGGATTGCATAGAGAATTTCCTCTACCTGAGAAGCAGAACTAAAAGCACAGCATATGCATAAATAAGGAAATGAGACTGGCTTGGCCACAGTAAAATGAACTGCATTTGATCCAGCACTCAAAGTGAAAAAAAAATAGGTGATCAAAAAATGTGCCGTTAAACGATTTCCTATTCAATAAAAGATACCTAAAGAGAAGACACTTTAAAAAAATAAGCTTAGCTCTCTTTGCCAGTTTCAAAAATCTGGATCACAAATACTAATTTATCTGTATCATTATAGAGCAATAAAAGGATTTATCCAGCTGTCTTCTCTCAGTTACATATAAGTATAATTATCTCTTAAATGTTCACGATGTTTATTAAGTGAAAATATCCCTGACCCTACCATGACACTAGGCCTTTGTGCTTTGACTTCCTTCTGCCTGGAATGCCCCTCCTTCCTCTATTACCTCCTAGCCAGCCTTCCCACCACCTTCACCTGGCAAGCTCCTATACATGCTTCAAGGCCAATTTCAAATATCTCCTCTTTCCTGAAGCCTTCCCTGACTCCTTTGGTCAGAGAGAGCTACTCGCTGACGCTGGACCTTCAGCCCCTACCTTGCTGTACTAGAAGTTGTCCCATCTATATGCCTCACTTCCCACTAGACCATGAGTTCCTGGAAAGAGAGGCGGGGTGGGAGGGGCCTCAGTATGCTGACATAGTGTAGGAGTGCAGTGACGTGTGAAATGAACAAATGGTCTTTACTATATGCATAGAGCAAAGAAGAGGCTGGTCTAACAGTGAGTTGGACAGTCACATGACAAATACTTTTTGGGCACCTACTACTTTCCATACGTAGTAATAGGTTCTGAGGGATATGAGGAAAATCCAAAGAGCAATGAGACATATTGTTCTATCTTGGTAAGTTTACACGTTGGATATCTGTATGTAAAGGTAGTTTAAATATTAAAAAGTAGTATATTAGAAGTGTCCACGTTTAATATGTACACACAACAAATATTCAGAATTAATTTAAAGTTAGAGTGGTCATTCCTAAGTAGGTCAATTGAGGGATATTTCATGCGAGAAGAGGTAGGGTTTTGAAAGGTAAGTAGGATTTAGCTAGATGAAAATGGGGAAGGTTTTCCAGATGGGTAGACAGTGGAATAAAGTGTGGCATTAAATTCAAGTCTAGCTTGGAGCAAGAATGTAGAAAGTGATAGAAACAAGGTTCCTGCTTTTCTTTAGGTTAGTATGAAATCTGTTAAGACGTCAATTCCTAAAATTTCGTTCTTTCGCATACCTCTTTTACAATATTTCCTTAGACGGCATACCAACTATGCTATTATTTACTTCATGCAATTTTTTGCCTCATGTTTTTACTTCACTAGATCTTTTAAAAAAAAAAAACTTTAAGTTACTAACACTAATAGAAAGCTAGTATTTATCACATAGAGAAAGTAAGGTTAAAATTTTTAGAATGAAAAAAGTTATTACTTCTAGCTCAATGCAGTCAAATGCTCTATTCCTGAGAACTATTTTCTCTTCCGTAAATGGTAGAAACCCGAATGTCAAGAACTAGTTACAGACCTGACAGCACCAAACTTCTTCATCATAAGGACTAAAGGAGGATTAGAAAGGGAATAACCTTTTCACTCACTGTGTGATTTGGTTTCATTTACTACCACGTCCATTCATGTAATACCATGTTCCGAATCATTTCATTTTGTGAGATGCGGCTTTCCACAATGCCACTGCATCACCTTTCTTTCATAATTTCTCTATTCTTTTTACCTAAATTGACTTGAATCCCATTAAAAGCAACTTCCCATTTATAAGTAAACTATTAAAAGGGGGACATAATAAATATTCTCCCCCAAATGGCTTTGTAATTCAAATTGAAATCTAAGTTGTAATAGTTTTTCTTCTGGAGAAATAATTCTTATTTGACTAAGTCTCCAAAATATCCATGTTCAGCCAGGGTTATGAACAAAGACACTAATATAACCTGCTCCTACGAAAACTCTAACAACATTTTCCTGGGCTTAAGATCAGAAAGCAGTGGGAATCAAAATATGATTGGTTTGAGCGTTGGATAAATGGGACTTCACATACCTCAGCTCACCCCCTTGACTCTACACACTTAATTTCAAGGGCAAATCATGGGGACACCAATCAAAAACCTTTGCCTTCCCTTGGGTCATAACTTCCCAAGCCTACTCTGAGAAATATTATAACTTTTACCATTAAAAGTAATCTACTTGCACCTCTCTTTTGCATCTGCTAACACTTAGCAGACTTTGGCTAGTCCAAAATCTCTTATTTTTAGTCTTCTTCGAATTTCTTTGGGGCCCTGTAATTACTGGGGGTAGGAAAGCAGATTCTGAGATATATTTTTAGGAAGACACTATTGAATACATAATAATGAATTCTTCTGCTTTTGCCTTTTGCTTGGTTTTGACACTTCGTATGTAAAATGCTAGCAGTGCCTCTAGCCCAACTGCTCCATGGCTCAGTAATCAACAACTGGCCTAGGAACTAGTCTTCTGCATCATTTGCTAGAGCATCAAATGAAGCCACCAAGGCAGGGTCCCTCAGCAGAGGGAAGCCCTGTATGGGTGGGATGAGATGGGAGATGTGGACTCCTGCAATAGCTAATGCCTAAACGCAAAAGGCAAGGAGTCTGGGCTAGAAGTCCCTCCCTTCCTCATCTCTCCTCAGTCAACAGGCTCCCGTTGCAGGCAGTTTGCCCGGAAGGTTCTAGAAGCAAGGGCGTCAGGGCTGTGGTCTTTCTGTACCACCAAGACTACTTCCTTGGAGATGAGGTCCATTCAGCTTGACTGTGAGGGGAAGTGGCCTGTCTTGTTCCAGCATTGTGAGCCTGAGGACAGGAGGCTGAGTGGTTACAGGAGTACTGTTTGTCCTTCACATGTGCGTGGCCTTTTCAGTCTGGGATTTATCCTAATGACCTTCACACAGAGAGGACCCAACTGTGAGCTTCCCCTCATTAATGGACTCTCAAGTCCATTAGCATTTTCTGAGCACCCACTAGCCTCTCCTGGATTGTAAGCTACATGGTGGTTCCGGAAATAATCATGCCCCCATGGTGAGTAAGTATGAACTTCCCAAAGGCCTCACCCTCGCTCTCCCTGTTTCCTTTAACGTTAACATGGTCAGGGTCCTCCCAACCCATCTCAGCTTTGCACCAGAGGGAGGCAGCTCTGGAGCGCAGGTGTCTTACTGACCCGTGGAATTCGTGGATGTTTTGCTTCTTAACTTGCAGCAGGGGCTCTTGGCAAGTGAGAGGCTAAGATCAGAATTTCCCATCTATCGTCTCTTTGGCCCTGGGCCATTTTCTTTGCCTCTAGAAAGTGGAGAAGAGGAGGCCAGAGTCTTACATTCCTTGAGTCGCTCTGGAACTTTAATTGTGTTTCCTCTTGGTCATGTGCTAAAAGGATGTGTACAGACAGCCAGGTGAGCCAGTGTCCCAGGGGACAGCTGGGTGATTCCCTCAACGCAGACAACATGTGGACAGAGTCTTTACCAGTGATATGGCCCTATAAGTTGCTTTTCTTGATCTGCCCTTTGGCAGGTGCTTAGGTTGTGGGATATTATGATCACTTGCCGTCAGAGTGATCACTGCCCCACACAACAAGGGTCTGTCCAATTCTCCCCTCCAGCCTTACGGCACCACCCCAGGGGCTTTCAGTAGGTCATCAGGGCTTCCTTCCTTCTTGGTTTTCTTGTAGCAGGATCCAGGGATTTCCAAATAAATTTGAATGCGTTCTCACTCTCTTGCCCTTCCCTTTCACAGAGGAATATGATGACAAGCAGCCGCTGACCAGCAAAGAAGAGGAGGAGAGGCGCATTGCAGAAATGGGGCGTCCCATTCTGGGAGAGCACACCAGGCTGGAAGTGATCATTGAAGAATCCTATGAGTTCAAGGTACGCGCACCAGCATTGCCCACCAGGGAGGCCAGGCCCATCTCTGCACCAAGACGGTTCATAGCGTCTGTCTATGCTGTACGAGAGGCAGATGTAATTTCAGGAACTGGCTCGTTGATGGAGAGGCCTTTAGAGCAGAAATGGGATTCGTGTGTTGCTAGGGAAACAAGAGATCCTATAAACTAAACGGTGTCAGAACCAGGGTCTGGTGGGTGGCACACATCACTGTGCAAGGTCAGAGGCGCCCTAAAGGGAGGGCTTTGGATAGCAAGGAAGAGGCAAAGATGGATTCCAAGGAACTGTTATGTGTGGAAGAAACGGTGCTTTGTTTGAAAAAGCTAATGAATCTAGTAGAAGCAAAGCCTTGACACTGCTGAAAATGAGGCTTTTGTTTTGGAGGAAGGATGGTAAGCTTTCCCTGTGGAACATGCCATTGACGAGCTCTCGTGTATCATGTAGTCACCTTCTTAAGATCCTAGGACACTTGAGCACAATCAACAAACTGAAGGCAGAGTGCCCGTAACTGGAGGGTTTATAACTGGGCTGATGAAATTGGATTTCCAGGTCTCTAGATGAGGAAAGTCATTTTTCAGAAGGTAAGCAATGGGCCTTAGGATGAGCTTAGGACTTTGAAATGAACCTTTTGGACCCCCCTTAGCTGCTCCTCGGCCCCTGCCCCAGCTCCCATCCCTTTTCACTCACGTGGTCCTCACACCTAGAAGCCCCCGGGAGAGCCGCACCTGCGTTCTGTAGTGGGACACGAAAAGGAGCAGCCTCTCTCTGGTTTTCCCGAACGACAAGCCAGAGCACAGCAGCATTTTCCCCACTTATTTTTTTTTAAAGCAGATTCTGCTCCTGTTTGGAAAACCAGAATGAAAATTCCCAAAGGGAGAATCAGGTCACCAACCTAAAAGCCTCAGGATCATATCTGGAGTTTTCACAGTAGTGGCTTCTTTACCTTTTGCTGGGCCCGTTCAGTATTTTTCTAATTTAGTTCACAAATGAAGGTGCCTGAGAGGTGACAGGTGGAAAGAAAAATGTCTTTGCAAATTAAAGTGGCATTTAAAAGATAAACAACACAATTAAACTTTCCCCTTCAGGCCACTGTGGATGTATGTGTTAACTCCTCTCATTCATTCCCACAGAAAGAAAGAGCAGGGCAGACCCTGGGACTAGTGCTTTCTAGGCAGACCCCCACCATCAGAGCCCACCTGGCGTTTCATCCAGAACCTGGCTCGCTGCACACACTTGACTGGTATATGCACAAGTTCCCTGAGATTCCTGAGGCACGGATATCTGAGACTGTCCATTTCTGTGGACCAGTCTGTTCCCGTCTCCATCTTCACTCTTCGTCACGCACCCTCTTTTCACCTGGAACCAGAGGGTGTGGTGCCACTTGCGACAACAGAGATTCTACAGCTTGGCATTTTCTGTAAACGCTTGTCCCCCACCCCTCCCAGGACTCTCATGGGGAATGATTGTATGCCCTCTTCCTCACGGGACCACCACGAGCACTCCCCTTCCATGCACCCATGACCAGGAAGAGAAATCACAGTCACTTCCTGTAGGAAGGGTATGGCAGGGCACAGTCTTCTAGGTATAAAAGTTTTCTTGTGTCCAAAGCTCTCTCTGGTAACCACTCCAATGATCTAAGCATTTGAAAGTCAACCAAGTCTCTCTCCGTAAGTCCAGTTGTTTGGGGTACTTATCTTCCTAGAATATCTTCCATAGACTGTTTTCCTCCCATCTGCTCAAAGTTCATCAGGACAGTTACTGGTAACACTGAAGGGTACCTTGGGGCATGTTTCTGAAGTGCCCTCTAGCATCAATGTTGATTTCATATTATTTGTTTAGGAAATTTTTTCTAGACCATAGCCGTTTTAAAGAAATTGTTCAAAGCCCTCAGAACTGCATTAAAGACCCAAATCTGGCTGATACCCCACAATGTCCGAGTCTGCTTTGCCCACTGGGTTCTTGTTTACTATGTTGTGACCAAGGGCTGGACGTTTCTAACACCCATGGCTGAGAGTGAGGTTAAAACTATTGCTACAGACTAGCACCGTGAAGAGCTAATGACTGACATGTAGGAAACCTCTAGGTCAGTGTCCCTGGCAAAGTTCAAGGATCAAATTTCAAATTCCTCCTCTCCTCCTATAGGTCCTCTCCTATTCACTCCTCTCCTCCTATAGGTCAAGAGAGGACACATATGTAAATTAAGTCCAGGGAAGAGCCCAGGCTGTCTCATATTCTGCCAGGGTTATCATGAACTAAAATTTACAATCTACCCGAGGTTTTATATATATACATTATATATACATTTTATAATATACATTTTAAGTTTAGTTTATCTTAAAACTTTGTTCTTCAGAGAGATTTTCTGAGGCGAGTCTGTGTTTAACTGTTAGAGCAGTTTCACTCTTCAATTATTTATCCCCCAGTAAGTGGGATTCTCTGCCTTGGCTTTAGAGTAAAGAGGGCTTCCTTGGAGAGACCTGCCCCAAGTTTCCATCACATTTAGGAAAAGTCAAGGTTATTTCTTGTTACATCCTACACAGGGGCTTCCCTGGTGGCACAGTGGTTGAGAGTCCGCCTGCCGATGCAGGGGACACGGGTTCGTGCCCCGGTCTGGGAAGATCCCACATGCCGCGGAGCGGCTGGGCCCGTGAGCCATGGCCGCTGAGCCTGAGCGTCCAGAGCCTGTGCTCCACAACGGGAGAGGCCACAACAGTGAGAGGCCCGCATACCGCAAAAAGAAACAGAAAAAACAAGAACTTTGAATTGGCATCAACCGAGACACTCAGTGTGCTTGATGAGATTGGCCAAGTCCAGAGAAAAGTCAGATGCTTGTCATGTGCCTCTGGCTATGGCGGCCAAGAGCCCTGATGGTTACAGCTATTATCAGTGGCACTAGCAGTTCTAGACACAAAGCTAGAGGCCAAAACGTCACCACCATAAGGACAAACAATCTAGCAAAGGATGATGCTGAAAATACAGAGTGGGCCAGATGGAGATGGGCCCTTTCGTGTTTATTATCATCTCAGTGTTTCAAGTCAGTTGCAATGACGGTTGAACTAACACACTTGACATTCTGATGTAGCTTTGGCCTTCTGCACGGGCCCCTGGGATCACATTTTCCTTCCTCCCGGTTAGCTAATAACACGCTCTCTCAACCCTTAGTCAATTCAGGGACACTGCACTAAACATGTACAGATTTTGACCTAAGCCACATAATACGTGTTTTCTGACTCTTTGCAATAAGTGGGAATTCGAGGATGCTCTGACAGTAAGGGTGGGGCGTGTCGTGGACAAGTCGGTGTGGTCGTCTCTCTGGGAAGAACAGCTCCCCGTTCCGGAAGTGACCCTTCTGCCTGTAATTGCTGTGATTTGTGGTAGCACTTTGGGTGCATCTGCTCACTTAGTTTTCTTGTGAACGCTTGACTGCCTCTGCAGTTCCATGAACTGACATTCATTTGGAAAGCTAAGAGTGCTAATTGTACAGAAGCAAGTGCCTAAACAAGGTCTTAAAGAAAAAGAAAAATAAGAGGCTCAGAGCTAGTAAAGCAGGGGGAGATTCAGTGCAAGGTCATTGCAGTTTGCCCTGAACCATACAAATGGACCGTTTTTGTCTTTTCTTGTTTGCCGCAGGAGTCAGGTGAGATGACTTCTCTACCAGCCACCAGGTTGACAAAACCGGTAGCCAAAGAAAAATCCATTTATTAATGATCATACAGCCGCAGCCTTGAGGCTTTGCTGTCTGGCTGCATTTCGTTGATCAACGAAAGTATAGTAAGAACAGGTTTTAGTTTCGTAATCTCTCTGCCGCTTCCAGTTATCCACCGATAGGTAGCGCTGAGCAGGGCCTAGGTTAATTCAGTTGCAGACACATACTCTAGATGAAGCCAGGAGAGAAGCAAGTTCATGAAGCGTCCGAGGGGAAGGGATGGGCTTTTGCAACATCCTCAGTTGTAACCGGTGAGGCTCTTCTTCCTTGGCTATTAGGCAGTGAAGGAGGCTTGTATTTGCTATGAAGAAGTTTCCATTTCAGGATGTTTCCAAGAAAGGACGATGCTTGTTTGCATAATCGTAACAGTGTTTGATGTCAATACTGTCGCTCTGAGCCTAACATCTGCTACCCTTTAGGTAACTCGGGGGTTTTAAAATCATCAAGGTCTGAGATTTCCCGAGGCCTTAACCAACCCGACAATTATTTTCTGATTCTTTTCAACCTCTCTAGAGTACCGTGGACAAACTTATTAAGAAGACAAACCTAGCCCTCGTGGTTGGGACAAACAGCTGGAGAGAGCAGTTTATCGAAGCGATCACTGTCAGTGCTGGTGAGTGCTTTTCTCTGCATATTATAAATGATAATGTCCCAAGCTTACTCTTCCTGCCATCACCACTTGGTCTAGGTCAAAGCACCAAAGACTCTCCATGATAAAGTTAAAAGAGAAATAAATGTAATGTATATGCACATTTTGGGGACGAATTTAGACTTTCTAAGATGAAGCAAATGTCTTCAAACAGGACATCCTTCTCTGTCTACATTGCGTCTTTCTCTCTGGAAATAGACAAGATAAATTTAAAGCCTACTGTGTCTCTTACTCGTGGATAGCCAATCACAGAGTTTTATCTGGAAAATTCCCTGAGAGCAGGAGAAGTGACTAAGTGCAGGTCAGAAAGGAACCATCAAAATCATAGGGGGGACAGGGTGACCTTAAGACACTTCACCACCATCATCTACATCATTTTTCACTCTCTTCAACAACATCTAACAAATAAGTGTTTGCACTGGCTCTGGAAGTGAAAATAGAATCACATTCTGTTTCTTCCTATACAAGCAAAGTGCAGAGTTTTATTTAGGAAGATCCTATAAAATGAAGAGGGTTGCAAACTCAAGGAGCCAGACACTTGAGGAAATTAAATTCAGAAAGAAGTATCCCTTTTCTGTGTCACCAAACCTTGTCCACTCTCTGTGTGATTGTAAAAAGGCGGAGGAAAGCCCCTTTCAACGATTCAGGAAAGCAACACTCTCATGGGATTTTCTGGTTTTCAGTTCTTCTGTTTCATTTCCACTGGTTCTTTCTCTTTAAAGATCACCGCAGGCTCATTTTCTACTCTTGCAGCTAATGAATAAAACTAGAATTCTCTAACTAGTGTTTCCCAGACTGGAAAATATGGAAACAGTGTCACTAGCGGTTGGGTCATGACTTCTAATACAACTCCCTCTTTCCAATCTGCCACAGAATAATTTGACAGATCTCCCAAGTACTGTGGGAACAGAGGGTGATAAAAAACGTTTGTGCCTGTTTATTATTCGTGCTGTTAATAATCACACTTTGGTTTCTTGCAATAGAGCATACAGTGGAAATTTATGAACAGTAAATGATGAGTAATTGCTTAGGGGAGTAGATTTGAAATGTACACATAAGTTCTAATGGAGGTGGGGACTCCGTGTCTCAGTCCTTTTGGACTGCTATGACAAAATACCACAGACTGGGTGACTTGTAAACTACAGAAACTTATTTCTGGCAGTTCTAAAGGCTGGGAGTCCAAGATGAAGGCCCTGGTGGATTTGGCGCCTGGTGAGAGCCTGCTCCCTGTCTCATAAGCTTCTCACTCTGTCCCCACATAGGGGAAGGGATGAGGGAGCTCTCCAAGGTCTCTTTTATAAGGGCATTAATCCCACTGATGAGAACTTTGCCCTCATGATCTAATCATCTTCCAAAGGCCCCACCTCTATATAACCATAATACTGAGAATTAGGTTTCAACATATGAATTTGGGAGGGACACAAATATTCAGTCTATAGTACTCCCTCATTATGGCTTGTATTTTTTCTATAAATCTAAGATTAATACCTGAGGCGTGAGCTATATTCCTTCTTCGTAGAGAGAGCAAAAACTAAAGGGACAAAGATAACTTGAATAAGAAACTGTTGACAAGGCCAGTGGTAGAAAATATTAAAAAATAACCAGGGCTTCCCTGGTGGCGCGGTGGTTGGGAGTCCGCCTGCCGATGCCGGGGACGTGGGTTCGTGCCCCGATCCGGGAGGATCCCACGTGCCATGGAGCGGCTGGGCCCGTGAGCCATGGCCGCTGAGCCTGTGCGTCCGGAGCCTGTTCTCCGCAACGGGAGAGGCCACAGCAGTGAGAGGCCCGCGTATCAAAAAAAAAAAAAAAAAAAAAAAAACAAATTATTTTATGGGCCTTGACATACTAGAATTGAAACACTAAAAGCAGCATAAGCCTTAACAGACCATTTCTAATAGTTTCCACGTTTCCTTTGACTGCAGATATATGAGTATTTGTATGATGGTCACGAGCTGGACCTCATTCATTCATTTTTCTATATGTCAATCATTCATTGTTCTTGCTGAGAAGGATATGGCAGTGAATGAAAAAGACAAATAACCCTGCATGAGGCTTACCATCTAATTGCAGGAGACAGCAAATAAGTAAAATAAGCAAGAAGTCAAATAAGGTGTCTGTACGATGGTGAGCTAGTCATGGAGAACAACAAAGCCATGGAGGGAGACAGGAAGTGTGCATAGAGGCTGCATTGGATGGTAGCCAAAAAGACGCCATCCATAGACACGTCGTTGCTGAATTTGCTTTTCTAGCCATGGAGTGGTTTGTGTTGGTTCATTCACACATTTTTATAACTTTCAGGGACCAAGGTGAACATTTTATGTCCAGTCTATGGCAATGGAAAAGGGTGGTTTTAAACAGCAAGAGTGATTATGCTGCAAACAAAGTTGTGTATTTGCTCCTGGTTAGAATAGGTATACAGAGAAACAACTCTAAAGATGCTAAGACGTTCTTACTTTAAAGGGGAAGATTTTGGTTGGCCAGTACTTTCTTACGTTGAATCAAATGCTCTCGAAATCTCATGAGGTCAGTATTATGATCACCCTGACCTTCTGGAGGAAGAATCTGAGCCTCAGCAAGGCAACTTGCCTTTGGAAGGTATAGCCCAGAGCCCTGATCTACCAAATACTAGTCCAATGTGCTGTCCACTGCCCTTAAGAGCGAGACATTTCCAAGTGAGGAAGATTGCTCCTCCCATCTGGCTCATGGAGTGACGCTGGCCTTGTCACCTCTCCTGGTGCCCTGGTTTCAGCACTTACGTGATGGGAGTAACTCCCACTCAGATCCTTTGAAGAACGGTTCATGAATGAAATGCCAAACCTCTCAAAGGTTCTTATTGATCATGCAATATATTCTGTTTTATGTTTCTAAGTGACTGCTTGGGAACAAGACAAAATGGCTCAGAAATTTGCAGGCTGCTGGGTAAAATTGATCTGCTTTACAATTTTGAGACAGAATATCAGAGAAGCAAACCCATAGCTTATAGCCATTAAATTACATGAAGGGCAGTTAGGAAGCTTAGTTGTTGTCATTACGATTAAATTTAAGTCTCTAAAGAATGTTACTATTCTTGGGTTTTTAAGTAGACAATACAATTTGTAAAGCAGTATTTCTTGAAAACAGACTTTCATTGGATTTTAAGATTTCATGGCTAAATAGTTGAGAATCAGAAACAGTTGCCTTATTAAAAATGTTAAATTGCTTTTAAATGTCTCTACTGGGAGGCTTTTTCCTGTGCAATTTTCCGTGCAAAATTGAGACGATCCATCTTGCTAAACAAAAGTAATAATTTTATAAATAGGATTTTGCTTCTGTTTCCCACTGATTATATTCAAGCTAATTTCAAGGTAACCCCCTGGCTGTCTTTTGGTCCTCCTGTCTTCTCTGAATTTCATAGCTCAGTCCCTGGGCCTCCTATGACCATAATGTTTCTGTAAACCAAGTTCTTATAGTTCAATATTTGAAGAGTTAAAGGACTTATGAGACTCAAGGGATTAGGAAGGGATTATATAGTCATGTCCTGGCAGTTCTCCTTCTGTCTTTCCCTGCGTAGAATACCAGGAGCGGTAGCCTGCAGCAGTGAAATGCCTGTCAGAAATTTACAAGGCAAGTCTAGTACCATCAGGTGCTTTTTTTTTTTTTTTTGCGGTACGCGGGCCTCTCACTGTTGTGGCCTCTCCCGTTGCGGAGCACAGGCTCCGGACGCGCAGGCTCAGCGGCCATGGCTCACGGGCCCAGCCGCTCCGCGGCATGTGGGATCTTCCCAGACCGGGGCACGAACCCGTGTCCCCTGCATCGGCAGGCGAACCCTCATCCACTGCGTCACCAGGGAAGCCCAATCGGGTGCTTTAAGATGTGGCAGCCGATGTATTTCCAAGGGAAGCCAGCACTCACTGTGTGTCTGGTTTGAATTTCCCCCAGTGCCGCCATCTTTCTAGTGTCTCGGCTAGGGCAGAATGGAGGGTTGGCTTTAAGAAACTGTGGACCAGCTGGGCTACGAGGGAGAAACAGATGTTTCAGGGAAGAGGGCAAAGGTTAGCTGGGTAAAGAGAACCAGGATGCCAGTGCCCGTTCCACAGCCAGCACACTGTTGTTCTTTCCGGCAGCCTTGGGCGGTGGTGAGGTGAAGGACAGAGTGATGGCAAGCCTGGCTTTGGAGTAAGATGTGGATTTGTGTCCCAGACCTCCAAAAACTCCCTGGGTGACTCTAGGCAGATTCCTTCCCCTCTAAATCTCAGTCCCCTTGTGTGTAAAGTGGAGAAAACTGTTCCTCACTCATGGAGTTGCTCTAAGGATTGATCAAGGCAAGGCATATGTTCACAAGGACTGTCTGTGCATTGGGATAGCACAGTTGGTTATTTGAGAGGCAAACTTCTTGAATATTCTACGATAAAATAGAACCAAATTTTGTGGAAATTCAAATTCAGTTGAATTACTAAAAAGGCTAGGTGACTAAAAACACTGGTTGACCTTTTTATTTTGTAGTATTACACATGCCATTTGACAGATAAGGAGAGTGAGATTCAGGAAGACAATGTGAGGACTTGCCCAAGATGCCAAAGCTGGTGAATGTCAGCGCTGGGGTACATATCAGCCTGGGATTCTCTTCTGGGTGAAAAGCGCACTCACTCGCTGTGCCTGAGTCCTGAGCACACACACACGTGCACACACACACACACACAGGACACCTGTATACATACATACGCAGATGCATGCAGACATGTATGTGTGCATATATGCAGATATACAAAACACAGGCACAGAGGCAGGCACCTTATATGGCCTGTATCTTTATGCATTTGCATAACTGAGCTGCAGATTGAAATATGAAGGGATTTTCTTCCCCTTAATATTTGTTAAATCTCCTTAAGCCCAGCTCATGTTTCCTTCAGGGAAGGCACCGGTCAATTCTCTAAAGAACAGAGGGAAATGTTTGTTTCCCTAGGTGCATCTATAGTCTTCTCCTGCCTGGTAATTGGTGACATTCTTTCAAGAACACCATCACACCGCCCTCTCTTTTACCTGATCATTCTAAGTATCCCGCGTTAAGGCTTTTTCTCAAATCCTTTTACTTTTGACATCGATTTTGCATATCTGATATAATATCTGTTGGACTTCTCATAATGAAGGAACACTCAAAAGTGGCCAAAAAAAAAAGCCTTTTTGTAGTCTTGATTCTGTCTCTTGTCAACTGTGTAACTTGACAAAGTATTTAATCTTTCCGAATTTGAGTGTCACCATCAGTAAAGTGAGAGGGTTGGACCAGGCGAGTTCTAAGAAACCAGCCAGTATAGAACTTTGGGAGCTCTGTGGATGTCAGCTGTATCTGTACAGCAGCCCTGATGGCATCATGTCTCATGGACCACCTGATTCTGAGCAATGGAAAAAAAAATACACTCTGCTCACCTTCCTGGCTTGCTTATAGTAAATGTTCAGCATAACAACAGCATGCAGTTCACATCTATTCTCCTAGAAGGAAAGGGATGAGAAGATAGTCTTCCATTGTAAAAAAAGAAACGAAGTGAGAGGACGATTCGAATATTTCTAATTTTCTTCCTGCTTGGTAATTGGAGCCCAGAAATCCCTGTGGAATCCTTGACAGAAGAAGGGTAGACATTCAACAGGAGGCCAGGATCTTAGACGTGACTGGCCTGTCCACCCTCACTACACTTCACAGTAGATTAAAATCAGAGACACCGACACCAGCTAAATAAACAGGTGGAGTGGGTGTGGTCTCCTGAGTCTACCATTCCAGTCTGGAGACTAGCTCAGTTTGGGGGATGCTTCTGTCATCGGTCTTTCATCCATGCATGTTATGTAGAGTAATAAGTGCTCTCAGATAAACTGAATTATTTAATAGCAAAAACTGTCACCTCAATGGTGCCCATGAACAATAATTCACTTTGACCATCCTGTCAACCTGAAGACTGATCCACTGCCCAAGTCCTAAATAGCAAATAATAAAAATGGCACCTCCAGTGAGTTTCAAGGGGTTGCCGTGCCATCTGGTCTAAGCAGGAATCTTTCTAGGATCTATCATCAAACATCATTACTATGGAGACACTCTCATTACTTAATGTGTAAACCCCTGGGTCATACAGAAATCCCATTTAAGCAGCTGAAAAAAAATAATCCTGCTAGGTCAGGTTTGACACAGACTTCATGTGACTTTGAGAAAATCAGAAAAACAAAGAGGGAAGAGGGTGTTAGGGATTTGGGAGTTTTCATTTTTGTCCTGTTTCTTGTATGACTATAAAGATTCTTAATTATCCTTTATGTAAAAATAGAAATTGACTGAGGTTCATGAAAAAAGCTGAGGTTTCCTGAGAAATGGTAGGTACAGTTACCTCTAAGGAAGTTGGTCCAAAACCTATGTATAAAATTTCAGCCCACTTTCTGCTTAAATAATGTTACCATTTAGTGCTTGTCTACTATGTCAATGAAAATAATCAATAAACAATCTATAACAAAAATAGAAAAGAGTTTTATTTGAGCCAAACTGAAGACTATAGCCTGCAAGACAGCTTCCCAGATTCCTCTGAGAAACTGCTCCTGAGAAGCATGTTTTTCAGCACAGTCTTATATCTCGTCAGAACAAAGAACATTATACAAGTCAGGGATACATTTCTTCAAGGTTTCAAGAAAAAAAGACAACAGACCAGCACGTTCTCAGCAAGTCAATATGGCCTTGGCACCTGGGAAGAGAGTCTTGTCATCCAAGGAGGACCAGCATTGGAGTGCCAGGAAGGGAGGCATTTAGGTTTTGTTTTTAACATGGACATTCTTTACTTCTGGTCAATGTGCCCTTTTCTTTAATAATTAAATCAGATATACAATGTGTGTTTGATGGGCCACAAACAGGTTAGGGCATTGGAATGGATGACCTCTGTTTTTGGAACATGGAAGTGTTCCAAAACACTTCCATGTTTTGGAACATGGAAGACCTCTGTTTTTGGAACATAGAAGTACTGAAGGGTCCTCTGAAGGACCTTTCATTTTCAGCAATACATGTCGACTTACTCTCAATGGCACTGCTATTTGAAATTTAGAGCTCTGGCTTTAATCCAGTGAAACATCTGCCTTAGAGTACATATTAGATAAACTGGGTAATTACACCAACTGGGCCAGAGCTCATTTAAGAGATCTAATGCTTAAGACACACTGTGTAATGGTCACGTTCAATTCAGTAGCTGCTCTTCCTTGCTTTGCATTAGATATCAGGAAAGTAAAGCTTCTTTAACTTTTTATCAGAGCCTCTATCAAAACTGCTCTCACTGGATTATAAATTAATAATTTTATTTTTTACCTTTAAAGTATAATATTTGAAAAGTATTTTTATCTTTCCTTAGAGTTAGAGTTATTATTCAAGATGTCCCTTACTATAGTTAAAGAAAACATGATAGGGCTTCCCTGGTGGCGCAGTGGTTGAGAGTCCGCCTGCCAATGCAGGGGACACGGGTTCGTGCCCCGGTCCGGGAAGATCCCACATGCCACGGAGCGGCTGGGCCCGTGAGCCATGGCCGCTGAGCCTGCGCATCTGGAGCCTGTGCTCCGCAACAGGAGAGACCACAACAGTGAGAGGCCTGTGTACCGCAAGAAAAAAAAGAAAACATGATAAATTCCTACTTTAAAGAAAAGGAGTTTTGTTTTTTTCAGCAAATTAATTTTTTTCAGTGTTTTCTTATTTGCTTTGACCATCAGAAAGCTTAGTCAATTTTTTTGTCCAAGTATTCAATATTCACTCAACTTATGTGTCTGAAAGTGTCCTTTATTTCTGCTTTCTTCAGATATTTTTTGGTCCTATTTTATCTTAAAGTAGTTTAACTTTATTAATAGGTACAGATCTGCTCAAGTCCTCTTGGAAGTAGAAAGAGTCTAAATTAAAATACTTTTTTTAACAACAGCAAATCTGTCCTGTTTACCACTATTTCTCTAGTACCCAGGCCAGTGTTTGACAGTGATAAGAATTTGTTGAATAAAGAGTGAATGAATTTCGGTGGGAATCAGTGTTTTCTAATCTACATGTAACTGGATTAAAAGCCTGTTTTCCCTATATCATACTGCCATGTCTGATCTAGAAAAAATCTATATAAACACACACATACCCTCATCCATACATATGCCATATTTCAAAGAGTTTCAGACACATGTAATTCATATATAATATACACAGAACATACAGATATACAAATGCATGTAATTGTACCCACATAATAGATTGATTTTTGCATATGCAAATTGGATATGCAAATCCATATTTTAAATTGCATTTTCTGTCAGTTTCCTTAGTGGAATTTGAGTGTTTTTTGGCTGGTTATTATGATCCAAAATGAGAACGAGGAAAAGCAGAGGGCATGAGTAACAAAGAGGATGACGGTGAGTTCCATAAAGAAACTATTTATGGCAGATATTCTAGGGCCATATTGGTAGGTAGATAAAGCAAATCTAGGATATCTATCAACTTTAAAATGTCAGTGGTAGCAGAATAAAATGTTGAATCAGGTAGCTTCAACTCTTAGTTTCTGAAAGAGGCAGGCCAGCCACACAGCGGTGAGAGAACAAGAAGGCGGGAGAACCAAGCAATTATTTTCTGGCCCCTGGCTTTAGCTAATATTTCTGAAAAGAATACTGGCTTGTTGGGCTGTTTTTCTCTTAAATTGCTTATTACAGAATCTTGAGGAAAACACTGTACCAAAGGCTTGGGAATGATTCAGCGTTTTTATTTGTAAGCCTGGAGTCACATCTCTAATGTGGTTTGGAGGAGAGGCAGCAGCTCAGCTCTGCAAACAATGCACCATCACTGGATCCAGTAGCTCTTCTGTTGGCTTCGGTTGCTGCGATGTGAATACAGTTTTAGTTGTTGCTTCCAAATCAGTGCACGAGGTATTGAGGGGGGTTTCATCCCAAGGCGGGAGCCTTTGTACACTGTTTGCAGTGGGGGAAACATTTCAGCGTAATCCAGCGAGGTGGAAGGAGGAGAAAACATAACCAATCCCCCCCAAAACACACACACACACACACACACACACACACACACACACACAGGTGGAGGAGCCTTGTGAAAGTGACTTGCAGCATTAATTCTTGCTGTTAACAGCCTTCTGTCTTGATAAAAACCTTGTCATTCTGACTCCTGCAGTGAAAAGCCACTTGCCTGGACCAACAGGCTTTGACAAAACCCAACAGCCCGTGCCTCTCTCCTGCCTTGCCTGTGCCTGTTCACATCTGGCTGGGTGTTGTCTCTTCTGTCCTGAGAAAGCATCTTAGACCAGAATCCTGGTGCAAACCTGAAAAGGAGCTTACTGATCAGCTAGTCCAACCTTGCTTTTTTTTAATAAATAAGAAGCTGAGACCAGAGAGGGAAAGAGTTTCCTCCAAGGTCACACAGAGCCTGTTTCAGAATCCAGGGTACTTGCTACACCACATAGCACCACTCTTATTATTCTTTCCAAGTTGGCATTTATGGAACCAGCACCTTTGCCCTTATTCCATGCCTATCCCCTGATGTCACCTAAGGACCTCTGGGTTTCTTGATGACGTAATGCTTCAGGATTAAGTGAAGCAAAGACCACAACTTTCTTGGGCCAACAGTTTAGCAGCATTCAAAGAAGTGAATGGCCCTGCTCTTGAATAGTTGTTTTGTGTTCACACCAGCCTCACACGGCAACCCTGTGCAGTAGGTATTCAGGAACCCGTTTATGAGATGGGGAAACAGAAGTTGGGATTCACGCTTGGACCCATAGGTTCTGGTTCCAAGGTTGGTACTCTTTCCATCTTGTCACACTTGTGCATCCCAGAATCTAATGCCCATAGGCCACAAGCTTATTGCTTTTATTCCTCGTACTTTGCTCTTGCCTTAGGGCTTGTGCATAAGTTTTTTCCCCTGCATGGAAGGCTTTCCCTCCATGTCCGGATGTTCTCAGCATTAAGGTCTCAGCTCACGGGTCACCACCTCAGAGGACTTTCTGTACAACCCAGTCACTCTTTATTATACTATCTGACTTCAGAGTCTTCAGAGCCCAGATCAACATCTGAAATGATGTTTGTTCATTCGTTTTACTTGATTACTATCAATCTCTCCTTACCAGAATGGACATTCTATGGGGTCTTATTTGTCTGCAGTTTCAATGCCTAGAACTGTACCTGACATGTAAATGATGAATAAATATTCACTGCAGATACGAATGGTACAAATAAAGTTACTCTTTTAACCACTGCATTCCCTTTGAAGAAGAGGTTTATTGGTTATTTTACTAGGGATATTGGTTCAGGTTAGAGGTTCAGCCTAGGCTTATGGGACAAAACAGTGACCTGAAATACTTTTAGAGATCAGACCTATAGACGTAACAGCATTTTCTCCATGCCTTAACCAAATAAGGAAAATAGGCCACAGACATTGATAATGAGAGGGGAGGGGATATTTTAAAGATGCTTTATATTAAAGAAAAGCATCAAACAGCTCCATTACAGGATTTTTTTTTTTTTACGAGAGATGAAAAATCCACTGACGAACAGACAAATCTGATTGTCAACACCCACCTTAGGCAGCCTACCCTTTAAAGGAAGTGTTCACGTGCAGTCAGGGAACAGATGCTCCATCTGAATTCCACTAAGGAGCTAATCTTCTTGTCCAAAACCGATTTCACTACATATAAGATTCTCACTTCTCTTTAAAAAAGTCTCGGGCTTCCCAGGTGGCACAGTGGTTGAGTCCGCCTGCTGATGCAGGGGACACAGGTTCGTGCCCCGGTCCGGGAATATCCCACATGCTGCAGAGCGGCTGGGCCCGTGAGCCATGGCCGCTGAGCCTGCACGTCTGGAGCCTGTGCTCCACAACGGGAGAGGCCACAATGGTGAGAGGCCTACGTACCGCAAAAAAAAAAAAAAAAAAAAAGTCTCATTTATCTTTTCAACAGCACCAAAGAGAAAGTTAGTTGAGGCTAGCCTTTGTTTCCAGGAGATGAATCTGTGAGGTGCCCAAGAACATGGAAATCATCAAAGCCTCTTTGCTGTCAGTGCAGAGCCCTGTTTACTGGCAACTCAATGAAAATCACAACAGAGAGAAGGGACCAGGGACGAGCAGATGAGGTGCACCCTGAATGATTGCAGTCACTTTGTATTGTGCAAACCGAGGCTATGATGAGATTTCTAGATACCCCACTTTCATCACCAGTTTGCTGGCAGATCAACTCACAAACCCCATGATCAGAAGAAAGTCCCTTCAAGTGGTCCTGAGACCAGGAAAGCAGTCACAAAGCAGGGGAGTTGTCTTTGCCCAAGAGCTATCTAGAGTCCATTCCATTCTCTGTGCAGAGATTGATGTTTGCCACAGTATGAAGAAAATCCCACTTCCCCCCAGGGCTGACATAAACCACTAGTAGAGGATTTTCCCAAAGAGTAAAAGAAAACCAGACTCTTTAGGAAGAAGAAAGGAAGTAGGGTCATCCGTTCATTCCCTGAAAGAGCATTCAATATTTTATACACGGTAGCATATGAAGGGGTTTATTTTAAGGAGGTAGGTTATTTCCCAATTACACTTTTCATAAAGTAATGTCAGATGAGCTTAGATTTTTATCAGATTGGATTGTTGCTGGACAAACCACAGAGGTTTTTTTCTCTGGGAAAAATGGGTCAAGTAATTGCAATAAAGTGAAAAGAGTTTAAATCTCATAAGCAAGTCACTTAAACTGTGAGCCTTCGTTTCTTCATCTTTAAAATGGAGAAAATCATACCTACTTTACCAGATTGCTGGGAGAGTAAGTGGAATGTGTGTATTGACCCATATGCATGAAGGTAGTTAGGCACTTAGTAAGAGAATCTGAATTTATAGTTTAATTGCAGCAGCATCTTAAGAGAATCTAGATCGTCTTTGTGCTCCTCTGCATGTGGGGCAACCTTTGATACACATCTACCGTTTATATAAATTTCAACATTTTCCTAGGACATGATGTTGATTTTTGTTGCTGTTGACAATTACAGGGTTATTGCTGCCCAAACAGTTCCTCCAAGGCTCAGCTTCCCACACTCCAGGAGGCTAACTCAGACACAGCTGCTGGTATTTACAAAGAGTTATCAGAGCCCTCGGTCCAGTCTTGGAATCTAGTGTGCCCACATACTACCCACTTTAACTAAACCATCTAAACTAGCAGGAGGCATCTACACTTGCTGCGTATCACTTCTACTTTTTGGAGGTTTATTTCTTAGGTGCTCCAGTCTGCAGGCAAGATGCTTCTTTATTGCAAGAGCCTGAAATTCTGTCAATCCTACAATCAATAAAGGGTAAGAGGACCCTCTGAATTTCAAGACTCAGCCTGACTTGGAGTGATTTTGCAAAAATAAAGCTTGGGGCAAAAGCCACACGTGACTAATTCTGTCAGCCCACAGTCATTTAGGAGCCCTCAGCTCACATAGAGGAATTCTTTAAAAAGCAATCGAGTTTCAGCTTTAAACTGATTCATTTGGCTAATAATCAAACTTGCATGGAGCTAGAACTCCTTAGTGGATCCGTTTTTCATTTTGACAGCGGCTACATTTGCTGAGAAATATTTCTGTCACGTTAGATATTTCTTGTGCTGTGTCAACCATCCTAACAAGGTCCATAATGACCTAAACTATTAAGCATTCTGTTCTTTGTGGAAAATTTCACCCAGGGGTTCATTTGTTTCCAACAGGGTTGAAAGTTATGCGCAGAGAGTGAGCTGCCTTCAAGTGTCCCTTTCAGGATTGTCACATATCACCTTTCCTTAACCGCCCAAGTATGGAGTGAAAGTAGCACTGGTCCTGTGGGGCAGAACGGCCCATAGCTATCTCTGGCTTGGAAGTAGATGGTGGGGATGATTAACGGGGCCTGTATAGGTGTCCTCTCCCTCTAAGAACAGGCCAGAAGTTCAAGTCACAAAGCTACAGCAGTCTCGAACTCGTATTTCTTACAACATGATGTTGATATCCAATGCATCTCTCCAAGGAAATAGAATGAAAACTAGAGATCAGTCAAGTCGTCTCTAGAATAAAGGACATACTCCTAGCTGTGGGTGTCTAGGCACAGTGGATTTTAGGCGTGGGGTCTCCACACTAATTCTGATCCCCATGACTTAATAAAGACGGGCCTCTTGATATATGACCAGGCTTGCTCTCAGGCCGTTGGCTGCAGAGGACGAGGGCAGTGAGACTAGAGACCATCAGAAGGGCCCACAGCCCGCCACCCCCAAGGATAACTAGCCACACCAAGAGACTTTGTCATAATCCAAATACATTTTAAAGAAGGCTTCAAGAATGACACTTCTTAGAAAGAACGGGTATGCTATCAAGGTTCGAGTTGTCTCATGACAAAGTTTTACATGGATTGAAAAGACAGTAAGTAATCACTTCTTTTAATCACTTCCTATTAAGGATAGGTGAAGGGTTGTACAATTGTGTCCCCCAAAATCAATTCCGCTAGTGTGGAAAATGGAAGACATGACCTAGAAATGTCTTTGGAAGAGTGGATTGTTGGTGTTGGTTTACTCGTGTGACAATGTGTGATGTCAGCCCAACGTGTTCAGTAACAAAAGTGCCCAGAATGAGGATGGTGGAAGACCTTCCCCGGTGCAGGCAAATAAGCGCCTCTTGGAGTTGCGTTCAGCTCCATGCACTGCATTCTAAAAGAGAAGGCTGTGTACATGTCAGTCCCAAACTCCCAATCTATCCCTTCCCCCTACCCTTCCGCATACACGCTGCTCTATTTAAAATAGGTAACCAGCAAGGACCTACTGCATAACACAGGGAACACTGCTCAGTATTCTGTAATAAGCTAAATGGGAAAAGAATTTGAAAAAGAATAGATACATGTATGTGTATAACTGAATCGCTTTGCTGTACACCTGGAACTAACACAACATTGTTAGTCAACTAGACTCCAATAGAAAATAAAAATTAAAAAAAGAAGAAGAAGCAGACTGCTCAGAGGAGCATGGCCAGACTGAACTTGGAGCGAGGACTGAGGGTGAAATGAGAGGAGCCAGCATCAAGTACCTGAAGGAATGTCATGTGGAACACGATTAAACTTACTCCACATGGCTTAAGGAATGGGACCCGGACAAATGAATGGACCTACCAGCCCAAGCTGACAGTCAGAGCTGTTAAACTGTGCATTGTGAGACTATGAACTCCCTAATAGCTGAGACTCTCAAGTGTGGCATGGGTGACTATTTGGCAAAGAGATTTTAAAGAAATTCACATTAAACGGGGAGCTGACGTGGGCAGGTTCCGAAACCCTTCCAGTGCTTTAAGTTCAGGTATTTTTCTAATCCCCACACATTTCATTTGATAGAAGCAAATGTCTGTATTCTTTCCCTGTGCTTTGGCAACTCATAGATCTAGAAATTTGAGTGAATTATGTTTTGAGATCTCTGTTGATAAGGAATTATCTTGCAATATACTTGGAAGAAAAGTTGCTGACATCTTCTACTTTGCATCAGAGAATAAGTATTTGGCCAAAAAGTTCGCTCGGGTTTTTCTGTCGGGTGAACAAAAATTCATCAGTTGAATCAGTTCTCAGTTTGTTCTCTTAAAATTAGAAGGGGTAAATTAGCTGATTGCTAAAGTTTCTTTCATTTAAAATATTTAGTAATTTTGTAAGAACCTTTGAATAAGAGAAATGGAAATACACAACAGAAGAGTAGAACTTGATTTATAATTATTGTATATCGGGTTGCAAAAAAAAAAAGTGATAGCTATGGAAGAGAAAGCCCATTCAGTAACAAATTAGCTTGTTAATCCGTTTGAAGAGAACAAATCTTTGTGCTCAGAAACTAAAGAGAAACAAAATCAAATCAACCACACAGGAAAAAAGGAATAAAATTTCAGAAAGAAATTATGCCCAAAACAATGTCTACAGAATGAAGAAAACCACTGTAGTGCTCTACCTTCATGGTTATTGATTTGTATATTACATGAGGCTGCTGAGTAACACTTATTGGGCTTAGAAGATCTCATGAAGGCAGTGTGGTTGCCCACAAATATCATCCTAAATCCATCGTGTAATGCGCCCGGAAAGCACCCTCATCATTCTCATTATTCTCATAGTTGGAGGATAGTCTCGCAAAATAAAAATGGACTAATTATAAATAAATGAATATCTAGAAGGAATTGAAAGTCAGTTTCTCCGATTAACAAGATTCTCTAAACTGCTTTCCATTACAGAGTTGTGATAATTTAAGCCAGTTTCCCAAATTCTAGAGTGAAGAGCTAGATGCAAACCAGGATGTTTGATTCAAATGGTTGGCCTTTGACGACTGGAAATGAAAATAACTTGCCACACTCTAGAGATTCAACATCAGCCATAACCATGATGCTCTCCCTTACTGTATTGTCTTGTCTCCTGGGTTTAGTTGGTCCCCAGGAACTCGAGAAAGAGCATATGGCTGACTGCCAAAAACATATCATAGCTAGAAAATAAATTAGAAGACAAACATTACTGATGCTGCAACATCATTTTTACAGTCCTACAAAAAAGACAACATTGCATTTCTATAGCATGGGGCATCAGAAGAATTCTCAGGTTCAAACTTTGAATCAGTGTGTGACGATCGATGCTGTAGTCCTCAACTCGCTTCAGCAAGACATCATGGGAAGTAAAATGTTCCCTGGGCTGTTAGATCAAATCCCAACTCAGCCACTTACTGTGTCATTATTTTAGAAAGTCACTTAACATCTCTGAACTTCATCTGTACGATGGGATTTATGATGCGGTTACTGTAGGGATTAAATAAGATCAGGTATGTGAGAAAAGTTAGCTCAGTGTCTGACATTTAGTAGACACCCCATCATGTTCTCTCCCTCTTCCTTTCTTCCTCTCCTTTCTTCCTTTTTTCTTCTTAAAACCAAGCAGCTCGGGGAAGCTGTAGTGGTAACGGCTCATTCAAACAGAATATAGATTCTGTGCAGTCAAGATACTCAGATCATATTGATTTACTGCCTTTCTTCTGACAAATAACAATGATGGAATATGGCACATCTGTCTGTAAAGGGGTTTGCAGTTTTACAAAGGACTTGGACATTTCCTCTCCTGCTCCTTACAATAGCTCTGTGATGTGGGATTTAGGAAACTCTTCTGATGAAGAATTGAGGCCCAGGAAGGTCAAGTGTCTTGCCCCCAAACAAGCTATTAGAACCAGAAATTGACTTAAGTCTTCAGACCCAAATGTCCATTACACCCCAGCAACCTCTATTTCTAGTTCTTTAAGTTCTCCCTGAGGCCAAACCCTGAGCATCTCTACAAATTAACACCTGGTTTACTTTAGCTGCTGTGTACTCTGCAGGTGCCAAGCCCAGGGATTGCCTTTCTTGATCAATTAATTGTGCTGACAATGCCCTTGTTCTCATGCTCCAGAGTAGGGCCAGGGCAAGTACCATTATATCAGTAGTTGAAGGGATGCTCTGTCTACTCTCTGTGATTTTAATGATTAGACTACTTTTGTAGTTATATTTAGGAAATCCAGTATGAATCAAGGAAACCATTTAAAAAGCCATGGGAGGGATTAATCAAATACAGCTTGTTTGTTATCTTCCCATTGCTGAAATCCATAAAGCTGAAAGGAAGGATTCTGGGATAAGAGGATCCTTTGTTTGGGATCCTATAAAAGGAAACCCATCAACCTGCCTGTTTCTTTGCTAATACAGAAGAGAGACTTGAAAGAATTACACAGCATCCAGTAACCCTGAGCTGGCAAACATACCAGCAAATTACTCTCATCTCTACCATCACATAAAAGATGCTCCAGGTGTGTGTGTGTGTGTGTGTGTGTGTGTGTGTGTGTGTTTAATGCTCCACTGCTCTTTGCAAGGAGCACACTTTTAAGTATAGTCCAGGTGGTGATGAATGAACGTAATATTTCTTTGTCCTTCTCCAAGACAAGGTAATTGTGCCTCATACATGGCAGTCAGGGGTCATTTTTAATATTTAAATAACATCTGAGTGGGAGATTAAAATTTATAAAGAGCAGTGAGATACCAGGAAAAAGATGGGAAGCCACTTCTACTTTCAAATGCAATAAAACAGATGGGCCTCCCAGTCCAGACTTAAGCATTAAGATGTTTAATATTCCTTATAATGTTGGAAGCCTACAGAAGGAAATTCTCCCCCTCTCTCTCTCTCTTGCATGCACACGCACACACATTTTGCATTGTACACTTACAAGTCATAAAGTTAATTCCAGAGGGCAATATTAGATTTTGTTTTTAAAAACCGAGAGTGTCACCTTAGGACCCAGCATCTTGACCAAGTAATTAAATAATGATGGGGAAACGCAGTAACAACCCTAGGTGGAGGAAAATAATGATAACTACCATGCTAATCATTACCTTGAAATATCCTCAAACACTTTGCAGAAATGATCTAATTATTCCCTTGCACATCCTTCATGGGAAAGGGGTTATTATTTCCATCTTGAAGACAAATACAACATCTACTCTCAATTTATGTGTCATTTCTTCTCAGAAGCTTCATTATTTGTTTTCTTGTTCGTCTCCACAGTATGAGACTTGGACACCCCAAATTAAGTAATTTTGCAGAGTTAGAGGCAGAATAATCTGTGTTTCTATGAATGATTGATTAAAATCTAGTGTTTTCCAAACTGTTTTAATCATACCCCCTATGAAATGATAAAATATTTACAAATAGAGATATTTTGAAGGATCAGATACAAAATAAATATAACTAGAAAGTCTAGTGCTTTTTCTGAGCTTTCCTGGGGTACATGCAGTCCCCCCTTTGGACTGGGAAGCAGGGAGAAAATGAGGTAGAGAAATCATTAGCACGGTCCTCTTCTTCCTACCCCCCTCAAACAAGGACTGACAATTGCAGCTCTCACAGTGAGTTCCACCTGGAGCTCAAGTGGAGGGTAAAAGTGAAATGGGAAGAAAGGTGAAAGAAGTGAAACTGAGAGTCAAATCCATTTCACCTGCCCTCACTAATCAAGGCCATTTTGAGACTTGCAGGTCCTCCAAGTAGCTTAAACAATAAGATGTTGGCCCAAGTTGTTTTAGGAACTTGGAGTCAGCTGTGTCTAGTTGGAACTGAGCTGGTTAAGACTGGGTGGGACCGCTGACCCTCCAACTGGGCATGCGCGGGTGCTCGCTCAGTGACGTTTGAACATGCTTAGTTACGCCTGCGCAGAACCAAGATTACCGCACCTTTTTCCAATCGCCTTTCCCCATGCTCCCCACACCCCAGACCACTCTGCTTCTTTATTCGTCATCCCATAAATACCCGGAACCCTCTGCTTTCATAGAGGGAGCTTTGAGGTTTGTTCTCCCGTCTCTTCGCTTGGCTGCCTTGGGGAAAAACCCTCTCAGCGTTTTGGCTTGCTGTGCTTGGGGCAAAACGAACCTGGTTCAGTAACAGAAGGAAAAAAGAAGAAGTGGAAGGAAACAAGAAAGGAGTAAGTAATAGAAACACTGAGTGGCTCTTCCTATATGTCAGTGCTATGCCATAGGATGCTTCCAAAGGGGCTGTACTAATTTGCTAGGGTTGCCATAGCAAAATACCCCAGACTGGCTAGCTTAAACAATAGAAATGCGTCTTCTCAGTTCTGGAGGATAAAAGTCCAAGATCATGGTTTTGGCAGGTTCGGCTTCTCCCAAGGCCTCTTTCCTTGACTTGGGGGAAGGAAGGGCCACCTTCTTGCTGTGTCCTCACGTGGTCTTTCCTCCATGTGCATGTGTCCCTGCTATCTCTCTGTGTCCCAATTCCCCCTTATAAGGACACCAGTCAGATTGGATAAAGGGCCACCCTAACAGCCCCGTTTTCATTTAAGCATCTTTTTGAAGGCCCTATCTCCAAATACAGTCACATTCTTTGACTGGGGGTCAGGCTTCAACATGTGAATTTGGAGGAGATACAATTCAGTCCATAACGTGCTTTTACTTAAAAGCGTCTTCTACTTTCAGGCACGGATGATATTAGAAATATGTAATAACCATACAGCGTGAGCACTGTAGGAAATGGTTGATTATAAACTGAGGGACACTAAAAGTTTTTTTAAGAGTTTATTTGAGCAAACATGGATTCACATCAGGCAGAATCAAACCAAAAGTGGTTAGGGGCACTCTGCCGTTAGGAGCTGGGAACAGTCTCTTATAGAGCAGACTCAGAAGTGAAGCAAGGAAACTGAGTAGCTCTAGCTTAAGCAGTTGCCTTACTTAGGAGAGCCTAGGTGGGCTGTTTGTGAATGTTGGTTCCTCGGTTTCATTTTCTCAGATACAAATGTATTTATAGGAATTGACTCTGGCTGAGGTTTCTGCTTGCTTACATTCCGTTACTAAGGCTTTAGAGCCACTCCCGTCTAATGGCCTCCTTGGTCAATTACTTTAACATGGTCAAGTAGTCTCTTTCACTCTAGTGTGTCACTCACTTTTCCATCAGCTGACCTGAGTCAAGTCCTCTACCTAGTTCGTTTCCAAAGGTGAGTCCATTGTCTGCTGAGGGCTTCTTCCCGAGAGCTTATTGGAGACCTTCCAGAGCCTCAAAGATGAGGCTACTTTCTCTGCAGATCCCCAAAGTTTATGTGCATAATAATTCTGACCGTGCACTCACTGAAGAGTGAACCATTGCCTCTTCTTTCGTCCTGTAAGATGACAAGTTACAAATCCAGACACTCCTCGTGTTTTGTGAGAGGCACTTTTCCCTCAAAGCTCCTCGGATTTAAGAGGGTTTCCCAGTTATGTGCTGCTTCAGAGGGCCTCACCAAGGAGTGTCTCACGAAGAGTACGCACGTTTGCCCCATGCTGGCAATCTAAGATTGGGCAGACAGCTGGGAAGTGTGACAGCCTCACCTGCTGCCAGCTGCATTGGTTGGAGGAAGTGGATCCCTGGTGACGAGGTTCGGGGAGGTGGTAGTGGTGAAACAAAGTCTCAAGGAGAAGTTCTTTCCAAAATGGCTACAAAACACGTAAATATATACTAGCCACCCCTTCAAGAAGAGGTGACATTCAGTAGCTCAATTTTAAAATATGTGAATGGGGATTATATCACATTGTAAATGAAGTTTCCATTTTAGAATACTATTAATTTCCTGGCTCCTTTAAGTAGTAAGCTTTGTGAATTTACTTGGCAACATTGTTATATGTGTGTGTGTTATGTAATTAAGTAGTTACATAAAGTCAGTGGAAATTCATACATGCATGCACGTGCTGGAGATTAGACCAAACACTAAGGACACAAAAATGAACAAACTCCTGCCCTTGACAGGCTCGTGGTCAAATGGAGAAGGAAAGTGAACAGGCACAATCTAGAGACTGGTTCTCAAATTGAGCATGCATGAGAATCACCTGGAAGCCTTGTTCAAACACCTCCCACCTCACCCCCACTCCCCTAGTTTCTGATGCAGCGGGGCCAGAAATTTGCATTTCTGAAAAATTCCCTTGTGCTCCTGCCTCTGTTCAGGGACCACAGTGATCCAGCGTTAGCAGTGTCGAGGGGGGGGGGCTATGGAAGCCCCAGGAAGTTCCCAGAAGGCTGGAGGGCAAGGGGCGGGAGGGGGGTGGTCAGGGGAAGTTTCACAGGGGCAGTGATTTTTTTTTTTTAAAGGATAAGGAGGGAGGGATTAGGATATACCAAGCACGTTTAGTTCTAAAGGACAAAAGTAGGAGAAAGTACATTACATACAGTGTTTTAGAAAATGCAGATAATTCCATTTGGCTGGGATGAAGTTTGAGTTTGAAGTAGTTGCAGGCGATGAAGCTGGAGGGCCCTGTTAGAACATGGTCCTATACAGGATCATATGGCCATGAATCCCCGGAGCCAGACTCCAAGCTGGAAGGAAAGAATCCTGGTAGAAGAACTGTCAGTCATCTTTCATTAAAGGAGGCTTCTTTCCAAGCCTGGCACACGACTTTCCTGCCTTTGGGGAGAAATCCTTTTCATTTCTATGAAATGACAATACTCACGGGAGGTGACGTGGGAGTAGAAAGTATGTGTTGATTGCATATAACCGGAACTGGTTGGGGCTTAAGGTTTTGCTATTGATCTGTGAACCACAGCGAGGGGGCATGTCGGTACTTTAATAATGATTTGGTTGATTATGATTGACTCTTGGAAAACCCAAAGCTTCACCCACCTCTCAAGGGAGGGCCAACAGGCCTAGGAAGGAGAAAGTGGGAGAGAGGAAAACCCTGATAGCACAGATTTTGATGAAATATTCTTCATTCCTTTCTCTCTAGGGGAAGATGATGACGACGATGAATGTGGGGAGGAGAAGCTGCCCTCCTGCTTCGATTACGTGATGCACTTTCTGACTGTGTTCTGGAAGGTTCTCTTCGCCTTCGTCCCCCCTACAGAATACTGGAATGGCTGGGCATGTTTCATCGTCTCCATCCTCATGATTGGCATACTGACGGCTTTCATCGGAGACCTGGCTTCCCACTTCGGCTGCACCATCGGCCTGAAGGATTCGGTGACCGCGGTAGTGTTCGTCGCGCTCGGAACCTCAGTGCCAGGTAATGAATACATCCCTGTGTGATTCCCCCGGGAGTGGAAGCTCATTTGCTTTCTTGACCCTTTTGTTCCTACAATTTCAAGTGCCGTGCTAACAAACCAGGCCTATGAAAGACAAAAGCCCAGAGCTGTGCATAATGTCACTGCCAGAACATCATCATGGCATTTCTCAAGGTTAGAAAGCTGGTCAGTATCATCATGACAGGATAGCATTCCCAGAGGGCCTGCCTGCACGGAGAGAGCAGATTGATTTGATGGATAGATTGATAGGTCAGCTTCCCATTACAATTAGAACTTTCAAAAACACAACTACAGAATTATCTGCAAGAACAAAATTTCTGTCTTCTACGTATTTAGTCAAGTTTGGATGAAGTGCTGTATTTGTTGGGTAACTAAGATAAATACTTAAGACCTGATGATTCTCTTGACCCAAACATTAATGGGAGTAAATAGAAAACAGACATGGATCAGAACAGGAAAAAGTTATCCTGGGCAGAATAAGCAGGCCAGGTGGACATCCCTTCATGCATTCCCGCTAAGCTGAATTTTTCTTCCAGCCTGCAACTGTAGCTCGTTATGTGTACTCGCTCTTCTAAGTAAGACCTCGTCCTCCTGAACATAACATTGAGAGCAGTAATTTTCAAACTTTGATGGGCATCAGAATTACCTGGGAGTTTGTTTTTAAAAATGCAAATGCCTGAGACCCACAGCCAACCTATGGAGTCAGAAGGTCTAAAGAGGGCCCAGAAATGTGAGTTGAGCTCACAGGTGATTCTGATACACATCAGAGCTTATTGTAACTGAAGTTCTGGACCTACTTCCCGTCACTAGCTGACATCTTGACAGATGTGTAGTCTCAACTTAGAGCAACGAGACTTGCATCTCTACCAACAGAAGGTCAATGACAAGGGTTGCAGTGGGCTTGGGAAAAGGCAGGATTGAGGGGAAATACAGCCCTGCGGATGGTGCCGTTCCTCTCCCACTTTCCCACTTTGCCACAGCCTTAATGAAAATGCTGTGACTTCTGCTAACACTTGCCGTAGTTGGCAACCTGGCTTTTGAGTCTGAAAGCAAGCACAGTTTAAACCATGTGTCTCTTGACTGAAATCACTGGCTGTTCTTCTCAGATATTCATTATCTCAGTGACTATGGATAGATTACTTCTCTGAGCCTCGGTTTCTTCATTTAGGAAATAGGGACAACCATATTAACTTGCAGGATCAGGGTAAGGATTGGAGAAAACGCCTATAAAAATATATAGCTAGGAAAGCATCTGGGACGTGGAATTCAACAAAAGAGCAGCTCTTGTGATTATGGTGTTGAACGGCTAAGGAGGATCTGACGAGTACGAATGTGGACGCCTCGCCCCTTGAGAAACGAAGGATGGATGAAAGGTCCAGATATATCCTGGTGAGCCGTGGCACATGGTGTATTACAACTGATGGACTGTTTAGGAGTCCTGATCATGCTGGGCCCAGCATGGTTTTGGGGGTCCAGCTGAGTTAATGGAGGAGCTGAGGGACTTCGAGAGTGTTCTCCCTGCCCGCCTATGCAGGGCTGTACGGAGTCTTCCGGTTGACTGCTGATCAGCCGGGGTCGATTGATTCCCCCTCAACCCCGGCGGTGTTCCAACAGGTCTATATTTGGTCTTTATTTTTAACTTTTTCCCAAAATGACCAGAAATGTAGCAAGCAAGAGGAAAAACTTAAAGTATTCGTATTAAGTTGCTTTGTTTAGAGAACAAGTATACAACCACAGGAGCTAAGCGTCATCCTTAGCCATGGCTCTATCAGAGGTTACTCTAGGAAAATGTCTGGGGGAGCCTTCTTTCCTTAAGGCTTAACTCACTATCAAGCAGTGCTCAAGTTAGTACACACGCTCGGCCATGGGTTTAACGCTTGAGGAGAATGTGTGCAAATTATGGTAATGAAGGCAAACTTAGGTCTCACGACAGTTATCCAAAATTAGCCTGCCTTTCTGAAAAGTCAGCATCCGAAGTCAGATCCTACCGAATGCATCTCTTGCTTTAAAAGGGATTTTAAACATGTTTTCCCTACATGAAATCCTTGGGCCTGAAAATGTCTTGGGGTGTTTTTCTCTTTTTCTCAACTCGTCATACCAGTATCTCAAAGCTGGCTCCTTTTTCTATATACCAATCTGCCAAAATGGCTCTGTATCTCTTGTATTAATGAACCCTTTTGAACAGTATGGAAGCCGTATGATTAAAATCTCTTGTGTAACATGAAGTGTGGATTACAGTGAACCTAGTGCTCGGAGTCATTTGTTCTGCCATTTAAAAGCAGCTCAGAACCCAGGTAGGGGTATCAAGAGGTAAGAAAGCCTGTGGGATAATACGGCGAGTCATTAGTTGTCAGAATGGTTTCCCTACACTGCCGTAAATTCTTCCCATTGGGAAACAGATTTCTTTGCTCTGTTAGTGGGAGAATTCCTATAATTTGCTGCAGTATTAACTGTGTAGCGTACTCCCCAAACAATATATTCACAGATAATCTCAGATGATCATATCTATATAAACCTCCCCCCGCCCAAAACGGCCAACTGTTCATTCAGCATTTTGTTCAATATTTCTGACTTTATTCTTCAACCCTGATGCTTCAGAGCATTGCTTTATTTTTTTTATTTTTTTACATCTTTATTGGAGTATAATTGCTTTACAGTGGTGTGTTAGTTTCTGCTTTATAACAAAGTGAATCAGTTATACATATGCATATGTTCCCATATCTCTTCCCTCTTGCGTCTCCCTCCCTCCCACCCTCCCTATCCCACCCCTCTAGGTGGTCACAAAGCACCGAGCTGATCTCCCTGCGCTATGCGGCTGCTTCCCACTAGCTATCTATTTTACGTTTGGTAGTGTATATATGTCCATGCCACTCTCTCACTTTGCCTATTCAATAAGTGGTGCTGGGAAAACTGGACAGGTACATGTAAAAGTATGAGATTAGAATACTCCCTAACACCATACACAAAAATAAGCTCAGAATGGATTAAAGACCTAAATGTAAGGCCAGAAACTATCAAACTCTTAGAGGAAAACATAGGCAGAACACTATGACATAAATCACAGCAAGATCCTTTTTGACCCACCTCCTAGAGAAATGGCAATAAAAACAAAAATAAACAAATGGGACCTAATGAAACTTCAAAGCTTTTGCACAGCAAAGCAAACCATAAACAAGAGCATTGCTTTATTATATTTCCTGACTTATCAGGGGGAAAAAAAGATGCTATTGTTCTCAAGTGACGAAGCCCAGTTGCTATAGGCAGAAGAAAAAAGAGAACTAATTCTCTTCACTTACCCCTACCGTTCATCTGTATTGGTCCTGGGGCCCAGCTCTTTGTCTAGGCTGAAGTCTTGACAGTTTTCCTAAGGCAGAAGGGTTCCTGGCTAGTGTTTGGTAAACTGCTTCCTCCTGGAGGTGAGACTTAAGATTCTTAGATTGTGAGGGCCTTATGGGCATTGAAAACCTTCCCTATTAGTCCTCCTGCCTCAGGGCAGGATTCAATATCTATGTATCTCATTAATAGTATTTTTTTTTTTTTACCATATTCAAAATCTTGGAAAAAAGAGCTTATGACTTTGCAGGTGAGACAGAGCTTCTTCATACCAACTGGTAGTGAAATGTTCCATTATAATCTACTGGCAGAAAAGGACTCCTGACCACCCTCAAGTGTGCCTATAAGAGCTTAAAGACCCACAACTGTTAATAGAGGAACAGCCTCTTTGCCTGAATGGCCCTTCTACAGAGCCGCCTGTCTGGAGAAGAGAGGAACAGTCTCTTCCCACCTCTCAATGTTGGAGAGAGCCAGAGCCTGGTCCCCAGGCCTCTTCTCGGTCCATGCTCACCCCCTGGGCCATCATCCCAGTATCCAAGGCTTAAGCGCCATAGATATGCCAGTGAGTACCCAATGTAGCTCCCCAGCCTCAACTTTTCCCTGCGTTCTAGATTCATATACCAACCGCCTTCCTATATCAAGGCTGGATGTGTAATTCACAGCTCAGAATTACCATATCCAAATAGAACTGTTGGCTTCTACTGCCCAGCTGCCTTATCCTTCAACCAAACCTATTCTTCCCATATCTCACCTTTCTCAGGAAAACAGTATTATCTACCCAGGTGTTCCTGATTCCTTTTTCCTCCTCCCCAGTGAATCCATTCATAACTCCTGCAGATCTCCCCTCTACAGTATATCTTGATCAGACCCACTTAGCTGTCTCTACCACAGCCATGCTAGTCTAGGCAGCCATTCTCTCTCATCTGATCCCTGCAGTAGCCCCCTATCTGTCTCCATGCTTCTGCTAGAGATTGTTTTAAGATGTAACTCAGACCACATTTCTCCTTACAGTTTTCCAAGGCTTCCTCTTTCACTTAGGATAAACTTCAAAAGCATAAATCTGGCTTACAAAGACCGAGTGATTTGGCCCCTTCCTGTGTTTCTGTTCTGTTTACCTCCTTGCCCACTGCTCTTCAGCCCCACTGGCCTTTTTCTTGTCCTTCATGCACCAAGTCCATTCCTTCCTCAGGGTTGTGCTAGCTGTCCAAAGTGCTCTTCCCCTTCATGTGCACAAGACTGGCTCTTTGTCTTCAATTATATCTCATCTTAAATGTCACCTATTCAAAGAGACCTTCCCTAACCACATGATGCAAAGTGGTCACCCAGTTTTCCTGTATTATATCACCCTATTTATAACTTTGTGGATTTTTTGGTTTATTTGTTGTGGAGTGTTATTATTGGCCAGCCCTCCTCACTGAAATGTAAGCTTCATGGGAGCAGAAACCTTGCCCTTTTCCACTGTTATATCCCTGGCCCCCAGAATGATGCCTAGCTAACACATAAGTAATGCAATTATGTTTGTGCATGTGTTTGTGTATGTGTATATTATAAATTAATGGACAATCATTTACACATGAGTATGAATTGGTTTGTCAGATTGCTTTCTTCCTAACACCTTGTAGATTCAGCTAAGAATTAAAGTTAGAATCAAGGGAGATGAACAGCTATTTCTATAGTGTAGCTTATTTTTGACGAGTAGAATATACCTGAGTAGGTTACTGTAGTAAGAACGGTCAAAACTAAACTTCAGAGCACTAAGAGTCTCAGAGCAGAAAGATTTTTTTCTCATTCATAGTTGAGTCTACGGTGGGAACTGAGGAGGAAGATAGTGTTTTCCCTCTTCATTCTTTTCTCTCCTATGATCTCTGCTTCCAAGACCCAGAACTCAGTTCAGTGCTGTTAAAAACTTTAGGTATTCTTGGGGGCTTCCCTGGTGGCGCAGTGGTTGAGAGTCCGCCTGCCGATGCAGGGGCCGCGGGTTCATGCCTCGGTCCGGGAGGATCCCACATGCTGCGGAGTGGCTGGGCCCGTGAGCCATGGCCACTGGGCCTGCGCGTCCGGAGCCCAAAAAACTTTAGGTATTCTCTGTGAAGTGCTAAATAGGCATTTTGCAGTAGCCAGTCATAGGTTCATAACCATGTTATTATCACATTGCTTCTCTGGAAAAACAGGCTCAAAATTCAAGAGAAAAAAAAGTGTAAGAAGGAACACTTCTAGCCCAGCCTTTTCTGTAGCAGGGACCACCTGTAATTGACATTCTTTTAGCACATAGTCATTTACTTGAATAAAACTTGTGTGTATTAAGACAAGCTTCTACATCATATTCCAAATATGGATTTTTTTTCTTTCATCTCTTGCTCCTTTTCAATCAAGTCAAATAGAAGTGAGCATTCCTCCTGAATTACGGAGGAAACTCCGAGATGTTGATGAGTTGGGAATAGTTTGACCTAAGTCCTGCCTTGGTCTTTCTCCATACATCTTGGTTGGGCTTGTGCCTGAAGCTCGCCTACTGCCCACTTTTTCTTCCCTTTACTGGTTGTTTACTCTTGGGACCAGAACAGTTTAAAACTTGGGTATTCTAGGCTGCCCCTTAACCATTGGCATTGTCAGACTTCTGTTTGCTTGCAGTGTTTTGAATATGCTTTGAGTTCTGTCAAGTAGGAATTATTTCGCCCTAGATTTTAAGGCATGGAGGAGTAGGAAATAGACAACTTTAGGGGGTTTTCCCTATTTTGTATATGGAATCTCTTTAAAAAATCTTTCTTTAGAGAAATTGTATGTCACTTTTAAGTTACCACTTCCAGACTTCTATATACCATAGGAAATACATGATATAAAACAGCCATACTAGCTGTTCACTTTGTTCTCTGATTGCAGTGTTGGTGAATATGCACCGAGGGTATAGAAACGAACTTTAGAACTGAATTCAGGAAAGAGAACTTCTAACCATTATTCACTGTGTTGCTGGAATTAATTTCTTGACCCAGCCTTGCTTTTCTTGCCTACAAAATAGCCATAATAACCCATGGCAATTTAAAGAGTTGATGAGATTTAAGTAATACAGATTTCAGAGCACTTTGTAAACTGTAGGTTGGTATAAAATGCAAGAAATAATTATCATTATTTACACTGAGATCAACTCTCAAAATGCCAAAAAAGGAATAGAAACCATCAGAAAATGAGAATGAAAAGTTTTATGACCAGAGAAGGAAATTCTTTCAATTTATTACGTAGCTCCAACTGTGTGCTAGGCATAAATACCATTTGTACGTTATACATTATTTATTATCTTGTTTAGGTTATATCATTAAGTTATTTGAAGTGACTTTCCCTCCTCCCAAGGTATTTTGGTCCCTTAGACCCATCTCCTGAAAATGAGATTTTTCTATCTGTTTGGCACTGTGCTTGAAAATATATTTGTTTTTGTAACAAAAAATTAGCAATTGATTCCTTTTCTTCAGTTTTCAATTTCCTGACTTCTAACACCTCTGAAAACGAAGATAGTCTAGAGTATGCTTAAGTAACATTTACTTACGACTTATGTCCTCCTGCTTCATCTCTAAGTGGATCCTGAAGTGATTTACATGGTTGCACAGGTTGTATGCTGCAATCTCAAGAGCTCAGCATCATCTAAATGATGCCCTGGAGCTGTACGGGGTACCACATCCATGGATGTATATAGTGGTGGCCCTGTGTAAAGGCTACTTACCAGCATATAGGAGAGTGAGCACCAGTACATGAGAAAATTAAGGCTTATAGAGAAATGACTTGACCATATTCCATCCAAGTTTATATCAGTGGTAAATGGTGGAATCCATATTATCTCTTTCTTATCTGTTATTTAACCGCTCTATCATTCCACCTGGGATTTAGTTTCAAAGTAAGCATTGCATATACTCTTTCCCATATAGCTTACAATTTGGGGGAAATTCCTCATTTCCCTTTTTGCCTTAATTTTAGTATTTTCCATTTTTAAAGCATGCAACAATGGATTATACTCGAGCTCCTTGAGGTCCGACCCTATCATTATTCCCTTTGGCATCAAACACCTCATGGAGTCCATGCTTCAGAAAACTTCAGAAATGAATAAAGACCTAATCTTCTACCCATAGATACTTAGTGTTTCAATTTTTATATGTAGGAAATACTAAGATGACTGGAAACTGTTAAACATGTTCAACTCTGACCTAGCTGGTGAAAAATAGCATGCCAAGATAATCTTCATCAGCACAGCCATGGGCTGCTAAGCGAAACCACAAGGGAGCTTAGGTCATTCCAGGTCTAGACCAAAGCTGCCTGTGATATGTGGCTGCCCAGGCACTGGGGTTAGTGGCGCCCAGGAAGGGTGTATTGGGGATGCTCTCTCAGCAGTCACGTTCTGCAAAGACTTAAGGGCAGCTTAGGAAATCAAGTTCCAGTGTTCTAGCAGAAGTAGAAACCCAGGGGGCAGGATCGCTAGAGGTTACCATCCAAAGCATCTAGCCGCATACACACTCAGCCTGCCCCTGAGCTAACCAAAGAGATGGGGTCATAAGGCAACACAGCAGCACCCCACCCAGAACAAAACTCTTCTCAGGGGATATTGTACCCAGTCACTCTGAATTCCCGCAGTCATCTGAGCTACCTTGGAGATGGAATCAGACTGATTGAATCACTTCCTCTCCATTCTACTTCAAACAGATGCGGTGTTCTCGTTGCTGGACTCACAGGTTAACTGGTTAACAGTCTCAATCTCAGAAAAATTATGCAGAATCTTCTCTAGTGCCATGTTAGTGAACATGCACCAACAGAGTATAAAAGAACATGAATTCTAGATTCAGATAGACCCGAGTTCAAACCCACCCTCCCCCACTTATTAGAGGCAAATTGCTTAATTTCTCTCAGCCTTAGTGTCTTAACCTGGATAATGGGCACATGAAAATCCACCTCAGAGTTGAGGACTATATGAGAATGCCTTTATAAAGTATCCAGTGCAAGGCCCTACATATAGTGGACCTGATAAAAAATGTTAGACGTCTTTCCCCTTCTCCTTGAACGTACTGATAAATGGGTTTAGGCTTCCCACGGTATTTTTAGCTCTGCTATATTGCAGCCATTGAAGAAACAGAAAGTCAAGAACATTCTCAGGCTATTTTTATTATTATCCTGTGTTAAGAATTCTGATGAGGTGAACATCCCCAAATGTGTTCCTGTCTCCTGCCGTGCCACTGACTCTCTGTGAGCTTTAACCCCTGAGCACTGGCATTTCAACTCGGCGCAAGTTGAAGAGGAAGTGCCACTGCTCCCGTGTGTATACATGTTAAACTGGAGGAATAACATTTCACATCATCTTAAATGGGAATGAAAACAGAATTACTTTACTCTGAGCCAAGATTTCCCACTGGCTATGGTGTCAGTTCTCCCAAGAGGACCCTAAAGGGCAGGTATATTTTGTTTTCAAATGCTGTAATACACAGTCAGTTTCTTTGCCACCAGGAAAGGTCAGAACTGCTGCAAATGGGCCCTCTGATCTGTAGTCAGGCCAGGAGGCAAAGCCACCCAGGGACACAGCCAGAGGAGCAGCCCTGGGCCACCCCAATCACTCAAATGTCTTCTCATGGAAACTTATCTTAACCTCACATCAGTGAGGAGCTGTTGGGGGGTAAAACACCCTGTACTTTCTAGCGCACTTTCCCACGAATGGGTGATGTCATTAAAATTGAAGGGATCCTACGTAAGCAAAACTTTACAAGGACAGAGCAAAATGAAGTAAAGCCAGACACCAGATTTCACAACGTTTGCTCCATAAATGGCACCAGAAATGCCTATTATCCTAAACTAAAAATAGACTGTATGCAGCAAGCCCAAAAGCATTTAGTAAAAGCCAGCCTGGAAAAGACCCATTTCAAAATTGTATTTGCATCCTTTATTCCTTCTACAAAACTTAAACTCTACAAAAGAAGAGTTTGTATTCAATCCTTTTAAGTTTTTTTCATTGTCAGTTACAACCCCTCTTTTTCTCAAAGGGCAGCGCTGCATGGGCACCTGGCCTTGAGCACAAGGCTGGGGAGGAGCCAGGGTGATAACAAGGTTGTCATCTCGCAGGAGGTGGTCCGGGGAGCAGGGGTACTCAGCGTGTGTCACGCCTTATCTGAAGCTTTGCAGGCTTAGGATTAGTGTCCCAACCGCATGCCAGCCGCCTTCACTCAGTCTCGTAACAGTCACAGTGTGAGGGAAGGGGAGTTAAAAATATGTCATCCTACTCTTAACTGGGCCTTTTTATAAACTCTAGGTCAGCCAAAGCAAGGACACCTGGCAGAAACTTCATGCTGTTCAGGGGCGTGTGTGTGTGTGTGTGTGTGTGTGTGTGTGTGTGTGTGTGTGTGTGTGTGTGTGTGTGTTTTGTGTTTAGAGAAGTGGTATTACGGATGTGCGTGGTAAACAAATATAAGCTTCCTCTTTTCTATCTCAAGGTGTATTCCAAAGGGAGCAAGCATCAAGTGTAGGGAGAGCATGTTAGGTGTTTTCCTTCCCGAGGATTAACAAGTGTGGGTCTTTACTGAGTGACTGGTAAACAATGTACAGGTGATGACTTTCATTTCTCCCTTTGCACATTTGAAAATAAGATAATGAAAATGACAGTTTTCAAGGGCCTCTGTTTTTTTCTTTTCTTTTAAATTCAAGCCCCAGCCTGCATTTTTAAGCAACTTTATTGAGACATAATTTATATACCATAAAATTCACCCATTTGAAGTATACAATTCAGTGATTTTTTTTTTTTTTAGTAAATTTCCTGTGTTGTGCAACCATTACAGCCTGATCCAGGTTTAGAATGTTTCATAACCCCAGGAAGACCCCTCATGGCCATACATAGGTAATCGCTGTTTCTATCTCCAGCCCCAGATAACCGCTAATATACTTTTTGACTTGACAGATTTGTCTGTTCTCAATATTTAAGAGGACCGATTTTAATGCAAAAATGTCATGGATTCCCTATGTGATAGTAATTATACTTGTTCTACATGATGTTAGGGATTTACCATGGATTCTGTAAGATTTAAACATTTTTATTTCATCCCAAAATCCCTACAGACGTTTACAGTCTACATGTGTGAGATGTTTTTCATCTTTATTGTTTTGTGCATATATGGATTTGCTCACCTTTTAAAACAGTCCCATTACCCTCCCGCCAGCAGTAACCTTGGCTCATGTATTAGGGATCACTGGGAGAAAATATCACACAGTGGTACTTAGAATTAGCACTATGAATCTTGGGGTACCACCTCGTTTAATACAAAATAAAAACTTTAAAAGTCCATAATTTAATTTCCATGTCATGAGTACCACATGAGCAACAAAACAAATTTAAGGTGCATTGGTATTTTTAGAAAAGGCAAATGAGATGCTAACTCAATCTACAAGGCGAATCTTACATGTGACTGTAGAAGAATTTTAGTATCTGTTGGGGATAGTGTGTATTCTGGCTATGAAATCGTGGTGCTTGGCGTTTATGCACGATGCCAGCTGGAACGCCATTGTTGCCCCTCAGCACACAGACTTTGCATCCAGCCTCTCCGCAGGAAGGAAGCACGAGCTACGTATGACTGTTTATACTCTGCTTTATTCCAGAAAAGGATTTAAATCGATCAAATGCTTTATATGGTTCAGCCACATTTTCTGGCACATGATCCAGAAATGCCAATTCTATTCGTGACCATTTTTGATAACCTTTGTTTAGCTCAGCACCTATAAATCCAATATTTTGTGTACCAGGAGAAAAGAGCTTATATTGGTTCAGTTATTTACAATCAGGAAATTATGTGGTGTTTTCTCTCCCCTCTCCCCTCCCCTGCCCTCTGGAGCCCAGGGGGCTTTTTGACATGGTCCTCCATAAATTTCAAGCTATTATTAGGTTACCTCTGTAAAAAGAAACAAAAAAACAAACAAAAAAACCCCACATGTGTTGAGATAACAAGCAGGGCTTGCTGTAGTCCCAAACTAAAATGATCCCCACTGGGGTCCACAAATGGGCCCAGTAGAGGACTAATTACACCTTTTCATTCCTGACTTACAGTTGCAAAAGAAAAATAATCATAACTGTACACAAGGATTGTGAAAATGTCCTGCTCTGAAGGATTCTAGTTATGGTGATGCCTCAGATGGTTGAAATATGGCAAACCACAGCCCCTAAACTAACCCATTTGTCAAATGAGAGGCCGGCTGTTTAGAGGGCGTCGGCTCTCAGTGTGAGGCTGCATTAGGAGTGGTTCCAGGCACTGCCTGTCCTTTCTTCTGAGCTTCTGGAGTTTCACATTTCAGGAGAAAGGGGGCAAACCACATACAAGGACCTGACGTCAGTAACTTCTGCTATACCAAGTGTTCTTGTCCTAAGAATAAGAATTAAACCTGATCTTCTACAGCTTCTACACCTGAGCTGAGTCTATGGGGGGATATTAATGACTAGTAATATTCAAAATTTAAAAACTGTTCTGACAGATACCGACAGCTAATGAGGAACCCCCACACTGACTCCCTGAGGCAACGTGGCATCTTTGATCCTCAAATATTCAAGCAGCCTTCCCTCTTCACCAGTCACTAGGCGTGGAAATTTTTAAACAATTAAAACAAAGGGAGCAATATGATACAGTGGCAAAGCACAGGCTTCTGAGCTATTCTGCCTTCGTTTTCATTTATTTATTTTACAAATATTTAGTGAGCGCACACAGAGTGCTAGGCCCTGTTCTACACGGTGGAGTTAGAGGGAAATAGAAGACAGATATTTAATCCCATGAAGCCAGATACTTAACAAAAATATGATAAACTTCAGATAGCAGTGAGGATGAATATTGTTAAGAAAACAAAACAGGATCGTGGAATCGAGTGTGTGCGGGGATGGTATTTTAATAGGGTGGTATGACTCCTTGTAGCACTGATGGTTGGCAAGTCACCTAATCACTGAAGCCTTTGGTGTTCCCTTTGCAGACTTACCCAGACAGTTCTAGTCTTAGAAACTATGAAAAAGTATTGCATTCCTTGGACCCCCCACTTCAAATAATGCCTTTGAGTTACCTGGTGTTTTCCTTCTCTCTCTGGTAGCTGGTACTCTTGTCACTCCCACGCCATCTGTTCTGACCAGATAGGATTTCAGTGCCTTGAGTGTTTCTTCCCAACACCCTTTCTCCTCCCATCTAAATATTCTGGGTTATTGTTACCAACCAGGATTCTTGGCGCCCTTAATAGAAATCGATCAGAGACCAGAAAAGAAATTCAGGCAAGGCTTTATTTGGGCCCCTGCTGCAGCAGCGGGAAGCGAAAGCAAGTAACAGGTTCCCTTGCTTGCCCACTCGCCAAGGGAGGGCAAGTTTGTTCCTTATACGGGGTGAGGCTAGGGGGGTGTCCAGTGGTCGGGCCAGAGGGCTGGCTTAGGTGGTCTGCCCACCCCTTTGGTGGTGGGTGTGCAGGGGGCAGGCACAGTACCCTGCTTTTGCTCCGGGCTCTTCAGAAGTGGCACTTGAGTTTTCTCGGTCTTTTTGTATCTTTTTGTCCATAATTTGCGTCAATTGCACGTGCATGCAGTTATTTTGAATCCCTTCTAGTTTCTTTGTATTTTGTTGCTTGAGGAGACGATTGTCCAGGTGCAAGCACTCCAGTAAAGGGTCCCAGCCTGCCTCATTATAGCTTCAGAATATGCAACAAATGATCCACACCAAGGTATTAATGATTTCATGAGGGCAGAGCCTTTGCATTGAACACAGAACAGTAACTACATTTGCATAGCTTCATTGTTCAAAAAGTACATTTGTGTAATTATCCCTTTGATATCTGCAGCAGCCTTGGGAGTTAGGCAATCTAGACGTGTTAGGTTCAGAGCATGGGGTAATATGTGGTGACAACAGGATATGATAAAGGATCCTAGAAACGAGACTGCAGCGTGAAGACCTGGGCAACAGGCATCACTGACTGTGGGTTCTAGGCTCACCCTCTGCACTCACAGCCCATCCACCCTAGGGAGCTTCAGTTTCCCTACCTGAAAAAATGGGGCTGATGGTACTGTTCCCAGCCACCCCCCACCCCAGAATTGTCAGGAAGAACAAATAGGATGACATCTGTGGAAGTGCTTTAAAAATTGTAAGATGTTGTAAAACTAAGAGCTGTTTATCAAAAAACATGTATTAAATACTAAGCTGTGTTGGTACCTGGGAGAGAGACAAGGACAAAACATGACAGGAGAGCTCAGACTCATCACATATTCACAGCAGCTTAGAGAGAGCCCTACCCCTTATTCTCTGGTCTTTGCATAACAAATGCCATCTCTAGTAAGAGCCCAGGTACAAATGATAAAAGACGGGCGTGACATCCCTTCCCAGACATGCCAAGGGCACAAATCCCTTATCAAGCTTGTAAAAAGTATTTGTCAGGTCCAGTGAATCTGCAAAGCAATTTTGTGAGTTGAAGTCAATAAAATCAACTCTTAGTAAATAACATGTGTTGCTGTAATACAAAATTAAATGAGGACTTTGGCCTCACTCTGCAGTCCTTCATTGCTTGACAGGAGGGGTTGGAAGGAAACCAAGAGAGACATATCTCTTCCCTTCACAGCCGGCCCTGGGAATATTATATAGTGGGTGAAATTTGTTTTTTAGAGTGTTTGTTCCACTTTATGGCCTGTCCTGGGTACCTTCATGTCTCTGAGCTCTAGGCCAGCACCTAATGGCCAGCAAATATCCTCTTCATCTCTTCCACTCCCCCTCCTCACCCTGTGAAATGTACCTGCTTTGTGGATAGTATGTATGATGCCTTCCTTCCATCTAAGGATTTGACGGCCATATCCATGACTACTGAAAGAACCAGAAAAGGCTAAAAATCAACCCTCCATCCCTTCCCAGACAGACCCCATTATTTAGATGAGACTAAATACATTCTTTGTAAGTATAATAGGAAATATTACTAAGCAAAGAAATACAATCCCAACAATCATTTGCATTCTTTTTTTTTTTTTTTTTTGGCGGTACACGGGCCTCTCACTGTTGTGGCCTCTCCCGTTGCGGAGCACAGGCTCCGGACGCGCAGGCTCAGCGGCCATGGCTCACGGGCCTAGCCGCTCCGCGGCATGTGGGATCTTCCCGGACCGGGGCACGAACCCACGTCCCCTACATCGGCAGGTGGACTCTCAACCACTGCACCACCAGGGAAGCCCAATCATTTGCATTCTTGTATCTATCTTTCAAATTTTATTTTATATAGTATATTACCTTTATTTTTCATTTGTCGTTTTAGAGTATCCAAACAACCAAAGAATCTGAAATTAGATTCCTGCACACAGGAAAATTATTTTACCTTACATACTGTTCCCCTCTTGAAGGGGCCAGGGGTGTATGTGGTAAGAGTGGGACCAAAGACCATCTTGACTGAGGTTTCTCTATTCCTTTCTCAGTTAAATAACTGTATTGAATGAAGTTGATCTCTCAGTTGTTAGAAGCTTCCTTTCAAGGCCGTGTCCGATTTTTTCTTTATATCACAAAACGGGGTGCATGTTTGCCAAATTTGGTAAGGACAGTGAGCAAATGGAAGAAAACATAAACCATTCATAACCTTGCCCCCTAGAGATAAACACTGTTAACATTGTAATGAATATTTATACATATGAGCTGTACGCACTGAACTTTACATTGTTTTATGTTTTTTCTCATGACAATAGATTATTTTATGTCATTTAATTTTTTTATTGAATACCTCTTATAAGCATAACTGATATATTTAATTGAAATATTATGTGTTACGCATGAGAGAAAGTCTCTAAAGCCAGTTTGGACCTTCGTCTCTAGGTCTCCATATGGCCAATGATTAGGACAAACATCTCTTCACAAATATTTGACAGGATGCCATATTGTGTTATCGGTTATAATATCTATTGATTAAATGATTTAACGCTTAAGGCCTTTTTACCCAGTCATTTGTTAAAAATCAACCATGTCCCAGATATTATACCAAGTACTGAACATATGGAGAATAAAAACAGCCTCTGCTCTAACGAACTTGCACTTCGGTGAGGTAAATAAAGGTGTACCACAAAGTAGGAAATAACATAGCTTAGGATATATGCTGCGGTGGCTCAGAAAAGGTAGCTCTTGTTTCCACTGGGTGTCTGGGAAGGTCTGTGGAAAGCTGGACTTTGACTTAGGCCCTGAAGGATGAGTAGAACTTGGACATGTGAGATTGGGTATGAGAAAGTGAATGAAATGTAAATTATTGAGGCAGAGAGTATGGGATCAAATGGAGCACTAAATGGTTTGGTGTGTTTAGACAGAGAGTTCATGGAAGATTAAGAAGACAAATGTGTATAAGTTTGTTTCCATCAGTTTTTAGTAATCTTATTTCAGTTTCTTTTAATCTTATCCAATTGTTTTATTCTTCATTGACATATAACTTATTTACAATATTATATTAATTTCAGGTATACAACATAGTTATTCAGTATTTTTACAGGTTATATTCTGTTAAAAGTTATTACAAGATAATGGCTGTAATCCCCTGTGCTATATATTTTTTTGTTTATTTTATACATAGTAGTTTGTGTCTCTTAATGCCATATCCCTAATTTGCCCCTTCCTCTTTTCCTTTCCCCATTGGTAACCACTGGTTTGTTTTCTGTATCTGTGAGTCTGTTTCTGTTTTGCATATACATTTATTTGCATTATTTTTTAGAGTCCACACATAGAAATGATGTCATACAGTATTTGTCTTTCTCTAACTTACTTCACTAAGCATAATATCCTCTAGGTTCATCCACGTTACTGCACTTGGTAGAATTTCATTCTTTTCTATGGCTAATATCCCATTGTGTGTGTGTGTGTATGTATATGTGTGTGTGTGTGTATACATACATATTATATATACATATATACAATGTATATATATACACACACACACATATATATATATATATATATATATATATACACACACACACACATACCATTTTCTTAATCCAATCATCTGTTGATGGGCACTTGGGTTGCTTCTATGTCTTGGCTACTGTAAATAGTGCTGCTATGAACATTGGGGTACATGTATCTTTTTGAATTAATTCTTTTGTTTTCTTCGGATATATACCCAGGAGTAGAATTGATGGATCATGTGGTAGTTCTATTTTTAGTTTTTTAAGGAACCTCCATACTGTTTCCCATAGCAGCTGCATCCATTTACATTCCCACCAACAGTGTATTAGGGTTCCCTTTACTCCATATCCTCTCCAACTTTTTGTAATTTGTAGACTTTTTAATGGTAGCCATTCTGCTAGGTTTGAGGTGATAGCTCATTGTTGTTTTGATTTGCCTTTCTCTATTAGATGTTGAGCATCTTTTCATGTGTCTGTTAGCCACCTGTGTGTCTTCTTTGGAAAAAATGTCTGTTCAGTTCTTCTGCACGTTTTTTGATTGTTTTTTTGTTTTTTTGCGGTACATGGGCCTCTCACTGCTGTGGCCTCTCCCGTTGCGGAGCACAGGCTCCGGACGCGCAGGCCCAGCAGACATGGCTCACAGGCCCAGCCACTCCGCGGCATGTGGGATCTTCCCGGACCGGGGCACGAACCCGCGCCCCCTGCATCGGCAGGCGGACTCTCAACCACTGCCCCACCAGGGAAGCCCTGATTGTTTTTTTTTTTTATATTGAGTTGTATGAGCAATCTATATTTTGGATATTGACCCCTTGTCGGTCATATCATTGGCAAATATTTTCTCCAGCTAATTCCATAGGTTGCCTTTTCATGTTGTTGATTGTTTCCTTTGCTGTGCAAAAGGTTTTAAGTTTGATTAGGTCCCATTTGTGTACTTTTGCTTTTATTTCCTTGCCTTGGGAGACAGATCCAAAAAAATGTTGCTACGATTAACGTCAAAATAGTGTTCTGCCTATGTTTTATTCTAGGAGTTTTATGTTTTCAGGTCTTACATTTAGGTCTTTAATCCATTTGAGTTTATTTTTGTACATGGTGTAAGGAAATATGCTAATCTTATTCTTTTACATGTAGCTGCCCAGTTAACCCAGCACCACTTATTGAAGAGACTGTCTTTTTTTCCATTGTACATTCTTGCCTCCTTTTTCATAGATTAATTGACCATAGGTGCATGGGTTTATTTCTGGGCTCTCTGTTTCATTGATCTACGTGTATGTTTTGGTGCCAGTACCACACTGTTGTGATTACTCTAGCTTTGTAATATAGTCTGGGGTCTGGGAGCATGATAGCTCCAGCTTTCTTCTTTTTTCTCAAGATTGCTTGGACAATTCAGGGTCTTTAGGGGATCCATGTGAATTTTAGGATTATTTGTTCTAGTTCTGTGAAAAATGTCATGGGTATTTTGATAGTGATTACATTAAATCTGTAGATTGCTTTGGGTAATTATGGCATTTTAACAGTATTCTTCTAATCCAAGAACACGGGAGATCTTTCCATTTCTTTGTATCATCTTCACTTTCCTTCATCAGTGTTTTATAAGTTTTCAGAGCATAGGTCTTTCACCTCTTTGGTAAAGTTTATCCTAGGTATTTTATTCTTTTTGATGCAATTTTAAACAGGATTTTTTTTTTACTTTCTCTTTCTGATAGTTCATTATTAGTGTATAGAAAAGCAACAGATTTCTGTATATTAATTTTGAATTCTGCAACTTTGCTGAATTCATTTACTAAATCTAATAGGTTTGAGGTGGAGACTTCAGGGTTTTCTATATAAAGAATCATGTCATCTGCAAATAGTGACAGTTTTACTTCTTTTCTTCCAATTTGGGTGCCTTTTTTTCCTTTTTGTCTGATTGCTATGGCTAGGACTTTGAATACTGTGTTAAACAGAAGTGATGAGAGTGGGCATCCTTGTCTTGTTCCTTAATTTAAAGGGAAGGCTTTCAGGTTTTCACTGTTGAGTATGATGTTTGGTGTGGGTTTGTCATAAATGGCCCTTATTATGTTGAGAGATGAGTGTAGACCAACTTTGATGAGAGTTTTTATCATAAATGGATGTTATATTTTGTCAAATGGGCTTTTGGCATCTGTTGAGATGATCATGTGATATTTATCCTTCCTTTTGTTAATGTTGCATATCTGCAAATGGTGAACCATCCTTGTTTTACTGGAATAAATCCAACTTGATCACGATATATGATTCTTTTTATGTATTGTTGGATTTAGCTTGCTAATATTTTGTTGATTTTTTTCATCTATATTCATCAAAGATATTGTCCTGTAATTTTCTTTTTTGTAGTGTCTTTGTCTAGTTTTGGTATCAGGGTAATGGTGGGCTCATAGAATGGATTTGGGAGTGTTTTTTCCTCTTCAATTTTTTGGAATAATTTGAGAAGTATTAGTTCTTTTTTATACATTTGGTAGAATTCCCCAGTGAAGCTATCTGGTCCTGGACTTTTGTTTCCTGGGAGTTTTCTTTATTAAAAATTCAGTTTCACTAGTAGTAATCAGTCTGTTCAAATTGTGTGTTTCTTCTTGATTCAGTCTTGGCAAGTTGTATATGTCTAGAAATTTGTCCATTTCTTCTAAGTTGTTCAGTTTGTTGGCATATAACTTTTCATAGTATTCTCTTATGATTTTTTGTATCTATGTGGTATCAGTTTTTTAAAATTTGTATTGGAGTATAGTTGATTTACAATGTTGTGTTAGTTTCAGGTGTACAGCAAAGTGAATCAGATACACATATATCCACTCTTTTTTAGATTATTTTCCCATATAGGCCATTACAGAGTATTGAGTAGAGTTCCCTGTGCTGTACAATAGGTCTTTATTATCTATTTTGTATATAGTAGTGTGTATATGTCAATCCCAATCTCCCAATTTATCCCTCCACCCCTTATGTGGTATCAGTTGTTATTTCTCCTCTTTCCTTTCTTGTTTTGTTTATTTGGCTCCTCTCTCTTTTCTTCCTGGTGAGCCTGTCTAAAGGTTTATCAATTTTATCATTTCAAAAAACCAGCTCTTGGTTTTATTGATCTTTTCTGTTTTTTTATCTCTATTTTATTTTTTCTCTGATATTTATTATTTCCTTCCTCTGCTGACCTTGGGCTTTTATTGTGCTTCTTTTTCTAATTCCTTAAGGTGGTAGGTTAGGTTGAGATTTTTCTTATTTCTTAAGTAAGGCCTGTATTGCTATAAACTACCCTCTTGGAACTGCTTTTGCTGCATTCCCATAGATTATGGAATATTGTAATTCCAGTTTCCTCTTTGATTTCTTCATTGATCCGTTGGTCTTTAGTAGCATGTTGTTTAGTCTCCATGTGTTTGCTATTTTCCCATTTTTTTCTTTCTGTAGTTGATTTCTAGTTTCATCCCATTGAGGTAAGGAAAAAAAAAGCTTGAGATAATTTCTGTTCTCTTAAACTTCTTGAGACTTGTTTTGTGGCCTAGCATGTGATCTATCCTGGAGAAAAATCCATGTGCACTTGAAAAGAATGTGTATTCTACTTTTTCGGATGTTGTGTACTGTATATATCTGCTAAGTCCAACTGGTCTATTGTGTCACTTATGACTACTTCTGCCTTATTGATTTTTTTGGTCTGCGTGATCTCTCCATTAAGTGGGGTGTTAAAATCCCCTACTATTATTGTATTGTTATCAATGTCTCCCTTTATGTCTGTTAGTATTTGCTTTATATATTTAGCTGTTCCTGTATCTGGTGCATATATGTTAACAAGTATAATATTCTATTTTTGTATTGATCCTTTTATCATTATATAATGCCTTTCTTTGTTTTGTTATAGCCTTTCTTTTAAAGTCTATTTTGTCTGATAATAGTATTGCTACCCCCCACTTTGTTGTTGTTTCTGTTTGCATGAAATATCTTTTTCCATCCCCTCACTTTCAGTCTGTGTGTCTTTAGCGCTAAAGTGAGTCTCTTTTTTATATCCAGTCAGCCACCCTATTGTCTTTTGATTGGAGAATTTAGTTCATTGACTTTTAAAGTAATTATTTATAGGTATGTACTTATTACCCTTTTATTACTTGTTTTCTGGTAGCTTTTGTAGTTCTTAGCTGTTCATTTCTTTTTGTTTTCTTGTGGTTAATTTTTTTTATTATGTTTGTATTCCTTTCTTTTTGGTTTTTGTTATATCTGTTGTAGGTTTTTGACTTGTGCTTACCATGTGATTCATATATGTTGACCTGTAATTATATCTACTTAAAAATTTTAAGCTTCTAGTCATTTAAGCCCAAAAACATTCTAAGAGATCTACACTCCCCTCCTACCATATTTTGTGTTTTTGATGTCATATTTTACATCTTCATGCTTATCCCTTAACTGTTTATTTTAGTTATAGTTGCTTTTACAATTTTTTGTCATTTAATCTAGGTACTGGTTTATTTAAGTGGTTGATACTCAGCCCTTATTATATATTTGCCTTTCATAGTGGGATTTTCCCTTTCCTATAGATTCTTCTCTTCTATTTAGAGAAGACCCTTCAGCATTTCTTTTATGATAGGTTTAGTATTGATGAATTATTCTAGTTCTTGCTTATCTGAGACGTTCTTTATCTCTCCTTCTATTCTAAATGACAGTCTTGCTGGATAGAGTATCCTAGGTTGCAGGTTTTTCCCTTTCAGCACTTTGAATATATCATGCCACTCTCTTCTGGCCTGCAAAGTTTCTGCAGAAAAATCAGCTGATGGCCTTACGGGGAATTCCTTTGTATATGACTCTTTGTTTTTCTCTTGCTGTCTTTAGAATTCTGTCTTTAACTTTTGCCATTTTAATTATGATATGTCTTAGTGTGGAGCTGTTTGGGTTCATCCTGTTTGGGACCCTCTTTGTTTCCTGTATCTGTTTCCTTCTTTAGGTTTGGGAGGTTTTCAGCCATATTTTCCTCAAATACATTTTTGATCACCTTCTCTCTTCTCCCTCAGGAACCCCTATAATGCAAATGTTAGAACACATTATTCCAGATATCTCAAATTGCTTTTATTTTTAAAAATTTGTTTTTCTTTCTGCTGTCCTGATCGTGTGATTTCCATAATTCTATCTTCCAGATCACTTATGTGTTCTTCTGTATCACTTAGTCTGCTAGGCATACCTTCTGGTGTATTTGTTTCAGCTATTATTCATTTCTGATTGGGTCTCTTTTATATTTTCTAGTTCCTTGCTAAAATGGTCAATGATTAGATCAATTATTTTCCTTAATTCAGTTAACACTTTTTTTCTTTCATCTTTCTCTAGATCTTCTTTTTTCATTTTGAAATAATTGTAGATTCACATTCAGTTGAAAGCAATAACACATAGAGATCCCACATACCCTTTACCCAGTTTCCCTCAATATAACATCTTGCACAACTGTAGTATAATAGCACAACCAGGAAACTGATGGTGATACAATCAATCCAACCACTTTATTCAGATTTCACCATTTTTACATGCACTCACTATGAAATGTTATCACATGTGAAGATTATGTGACCACCACCACAGTCCAGATAGAGACCATTTCCATCACAAGGATGCCCTGAGCTACCCTTTTAGAGCCTTAGCCACTTCCTTCCCTCCCCCATCCCTGACAGCTGCCAATCTATTCCCCTTATCTATAAGTTTGTATAATTTAAGCTAGGAATCTTTGAGATGGGCTTTTTTTCCACTCTGCATAACTCTTTGGTGATTCATCCAGGTTGTCGTGTATACCAGTAGTTCCTTCCTTTTTATTACTGAGCAGTGTCCCATTGTGTGGATGGGCCACAGTTTGTTTAACCACTCCTGAAGGAAATTTTGGTTGATTCCAGTTTGGGGCTATTATGAATCAAGCTGCTCTGAACAGTTGTGCACAGGTCTCTGCATGAACATAAGTCTTCATTTCTCTGGAATAAATGGCCAAGAGTGCTGTGTGGTATGACTTGGTTAGTTATGTAAAAAACTGACAAACTGTTTCAGGGGGCTACCCCATTTTACATTCCCACCAGAAATGTTTGAGTTTCTCATCAGCATTTGGTGTTACCATTATTTTTTTATTTTAGCTGTCCTGGTGGGTATGTAGTGAGCTTTCATTGTGATTTTAATTTCCATTTCTGTAATGGCTAATGATGTTGAACATCTTTGCATGCACTGATTTGCCATCTGTACATCCTCTTTGGTGAAATGTCTGTTCATGTCTGTATTTTGCCTGTTTTCTAATTGGATCGTTTATTTTCTTACTGTTGAGTTTTGAAAATTCTTTATATATTCTAGATGTACGTCCTTTGTCAGATATGTGGTTTGCAAATATATTTTCACAGTCGATTGCTTGTCTTTTCATCTTCTTACAGGGTCTTTCACAGAGCAAGAGTTTCCATTTTTTTCTTTTTTTATTGAAGTATAGTTGACGTACAATATTATGTAAGTTATAGGTGTACAATACAGTGACTCACAATTTTTTTGTGACTCACAACTTTTAAAGGTTATACTCCATTTGTAGTTATTTCAAAATATTGCAAAAGTTTTTAATTTAATGAGGTCCAATTTATCACATTTTTCCTTTATGCATCATGCTTTTTGTGAAAAGTCTAAGAACACTGACCAGACATAGACCTCTAAGAATTTATCCTAAGTTTTTTCCTAGAAGTTTTAGTTTTCTATCTAAGTCTGTTAATCCATTTTGAGTTAATTTTTGTATAAAGTATGAAACTTAGGTTGAGGTTTTATTTTTCCCTATGCCTGTCCACTTGCTCCAGCACCATTTATTGAAAAAGCAATCTCTTCTCCATTGAATTTTTTAACCTTTGTCAAAAATCAATTGGACATACTCATGTGGGTCTAATTCTGGTTTCTCTAACCTGTTCCATTGATCTATATATCTGTCTCTCCATCGATACCACACTGTTTTCATTACTATAGCTATCTAGTAGGTCTTAACACTGGATAAAATGATTCCTCCTATTTTATCCTTCTTTTTCAAAGGTGTTGTAGCTCAGTTAACGTTTTTATTGCTCAATGTTTTGAACTCTTTATCTGAAAAATTATTTGTTTTATTATTTTTTTCAGAGGTTTTCTCCTGCTCTTTCAATTTTGAGTAGTTCCTCTGCCTTTTCATTTTGCTTAACTTTCTCTGCCTCTCTGAATTTAGGTGAAACAGTTATTCCGGCCTTGAAGTGCCATTCTTATGTGGGAGTGTCCCTATACAGACTAAATGTGCCCAGTGCCTTTGGTGGGAGGGCTGGATTTGATGTAGATGCTCGTCACGTCTTTCCTCAGGGTGTGTTGGCAGCTATCACCTTGATAGGGGGTAGGGCTGGAGATGGAGGGCTAGAGCTGATGCCAGGTGTGAAGTGGGACTTCCTCTCTGCTTAGTGGCCATCACTGCCTTGTCAGGGTCATGGTCTGATCCCAAGTTGCTGGAGCAGAAACCCTGAGGGCCGGGCTCAAGCTGACTCTGTTCCCTTAAAGAGTCTGTTTTTCCCTCTCCCTGCACCAGGGCCTTTGCCCCTGAGGGGTGTGCTGAAGCATGTGGGGCCTGTATGTAGACAGAGGTTCAGTGCACAGCCTGTATAGGCATCTGGTACTCCACTGAGATGCAGCCTTGGGTGTGAATCCCCTTTGTCTCTCAAAGCCAATCACTGAGCCCTGCCTCCGCCACCCCTGCCCTATTGTAGAACCACTCTGCAAGTCTGGCAAGGACCTGCATGGACTCTCAGCAGGCACTGGCAGATTAGTCATGGTAGAGGGGCCTCTCTCAGTGATCTGGGTGGCTCCTGGTGTGCTGCCTGGGTAAGCAACAACACTGGCTACTGCTGCCCACCTGGGCTCCTCCCCAGGATGGGTCACCTTTGTGTCCCATGGTCTAGTCTTTCCCTGGTCCTGGCTGCCCCAGATCCAGTACTGCACTGTGGTGTGGAGTAAGCAGGGCCAGAGCATTTGTTCAGGTCAGGCTGGGAAGTGGACCGAGGCAGTCACTGGCAACCTAGCAACCACTAGGGTAGACCTCTCTCTGCCCTGCCTTGGGAGCTGGTCAACACATGCCTGCTCCTCCTGAGTGGTATCCAGGCTTCTCCAGCCTTTCCATCTGACCCAGTGTTCCTCCAGCCAGGCAAGGGGGCCTCTCCTCTGAGTAGGACCCCAGAACTGGGATGCCCGGTCTGTAGCTTGAGCTGCTCACTCCACAGGTCCACTCTCGTAATCTCGCTTTTCCTCTGAGTCCCCTTCTAGGGGCCCAGGTCCTGAACTAATCACTTTTCTTCCTTCCTACCTAACTATGTGTGTACCTTTCTTACAGCTTTGGTTGTATAGCTTCTACCAGTTTCCAGTTAGTTTCAAGTGAGAATTATTCATGGGGGGATGGGAGTTCCATGTCCTCTTACTCCATCTTGATTTCCCATCTTTCAGATTTTAAAATCCTGGGATACGTAAATAAATTGCGCAAAAATGTGTATACAAAGACATGTCAAATATTTACCCGCATTTTTTAATGGACTCATACTAGACATAGTTATATAACCTGCTTTTTCTGTTAGCAATGCATCATGAACATTTTTCTTTGCTAGTTAGTGTACCATTATGTCATTATTTTAACAATTACACAGTATTATGTTATATGAAGTTGCAATTTATTTTACCAAAATTATGGACGATTCAGTTGTTGCTAATTTTTCTCTGACATAAAAACTGTGCTCTGGCCATCCCCATACATACACTTCCACTCTTGTAAAATTACTTCTAAATTCCCAGAAGTAGAATTGCTTGACCGAAGATTTTGTGGGTTTTTAAGACTTTTGATGGACGTGTCTTTTTGCACCATATAATTCATAGGAATGAATTAATGGGAGAAATGTTACGCCAAGTCAAGGAAAGGAGGAACCAGAAATGAGAGAATTGTCAGAACTTTCCAGAACCCCCTCAAGTCTCACCTGCTGCCTCCAGTGCTGGGTTGAAGTTGTATGCACTGGCCTTTTATGTTTATTGAGTTGCTTCCATTTGCCTACTTTTAATAATTTTCATGTTCTCCTGAGCTTATAATACACAAAGCAACCTCTTCAAAAAGAGAATTTCTGTGTGGAATAAAAAGCTGCGTAGGCACCCACAGGGTAAAAGCACAGGTTGACTGTCTTCAGTGTATTGTCTAGATCCATAGACTTAGAATCACACCGTATAGCCACCAGACACGGTGTTTCCATTGTGACTTATTAAGGCTACCTGGAGGTGAGAGCAAGGGTTTCTGTTTTCATTTTTCTCCAGATTTTTCTTTCAGATCCTTCTCAGCTGTATTTAGCTCTAGTGAGACTTGGGGGACCTTTCGCTTTACCATGTCTAAAGTAGGACTAGAAGAGAGGAGGGAGAGGATTTGAGAAGATTCAGATGAGAGATGGATGTTCCCCACAATAGAACAAAGCATAGAAGAAAGAACCAGGCTTCAAATGCAAGGAAGTTTAAGAGAGAGAAGGAGGGAGAAGCGAAATGGGGGACAATTTTTTGTGCAGGGCAGCTCTGGACTGTTTTTGAGGCAAGAAGGGAGTTTCAGTTGTGGATGTTCCCAAAAATAGAACAAAGCATAGAAGAAAGAACCAGGCTTCAAATGCAAGGAAGTTTAAGAGAGAGAAGGAGGGAGAAGCGAAATGGGGGACAATTTTTTGTGCAGGGCAGCTCTGGACTGTTTTTGAGGCAAGGAAGGAATTTCAGTTGTATCTTTCTAATAACAAACCAACATGGCTTAGGAAAGTGACAATTAATGCAGCTCTTTGTTTTGGCCCCAGTTCTGCCCTTCCTTTTTTCCTTTTGAAAATGTTGCTTGACTACATCTTACTGATTTTTTTACCCTCATGGATTTTGTATTATTAAAGCTTCATTATAAGAGTAAGAGAATTATGGCTAAAAATTCAAAATATCTAAAACTTTATTTTTTTTTAATGTAGATTCATTCAAACCCATTTTTATGGGTTAAAGACAGGGTAAATGTAATTCTGGGAGGAGCCAGGAACATAAGGAGTCAAAACAATTACTTTATCAGTCATTGATCTCTCAAAAGGATCAGCTGTTTTAACACCATGTACTTACAATCATAGTTCAATGTGATGAAGTTTCTGTACATTTTCTTTGAACCCTTTGTCCATTTTCAAGTTTAAAGTATGTCAGTTATCTAGTCCTTATCCACCCCCCATGGACTTGTGGTTAAGAACATGCACTCCAGCTAGAGTCACACTCCTTTGGTCTGAATCCTAGCTTCACCTCTTACTGACTGTGTAACTTTGGTCAAATTTCTTATACTCTGGGCTTCAGTTGTCTCATCTGTTAAATAGGGATGATAATAGTAGCCACATTAAAGGGCTGTTTGTGGATTAAATGAGAATCTATGTATGTATTGTGCTTCACATAGGAAGCCAGATAAGTGTTAACTATTGTTGTCCTTATCTCCTCTATCATTTCTGGACGTCAAAGACAGAACCACATTTTCCCATAATCCTGCATAAGGCCTATTTAGCCCTAAATCACCTGGCTGAAGGAAACCATAATAAAAGATTTTAATATCATCATTTCCTTTGTTATCACCAGAACAAAGATTTCTGAAATATAATAAGAGGTAGCATTTGTTGTGCACCTGCTAATTTCCAGACACCACACTAAGCCTTTTTGCATCACTTCTTTTAATTATCTTCACAGCCATACAAATGAGGACTTGTATTTCACCTCTTTTACAGATGAGGTTTCAGAGGCTTAGGGAGGTTATACTGGGGTCACACGGCCAGCGCATGGCAAATGTGAGCAGAACCAGGTCCTACTTAAGCTTAGGCTTCTTACTACCATAACAAGATATATTACGCTGGCCAGTTATTAGGACTGGCGTTCTTCAGTAGCAGTAGTCGTTATCCAGAGTAACACAGACTCAGGTGACCAAACTGGCCGCTCACGGTGGCCTCAGCTTACTAAACGTTGGGTTGGCCAAACAGTTCATTCGGTTTTAAGTGAAAATAAAAGACATTTTTCATTTTCACCAAGAATATTATTGAACAGTGTATTCACTAACGGAATGAACTGTTCGGCCAACCCAATATCTCCACACTAAGCAGAACCATTACCTCACATGGACCAACTGGGAACTGTAGGACACCATGGTCGTCATCCAGCTGCTGGTTTACCAGAGCAAGGAGACTTCTTTAAAGTCAGTCAGCCTTGTACCCCTTACTTGATCAGGCATACACTGGAATGTCCACCACTGTAGTCTGCATCAACATTTTTATTTGGGGAAGTAAACAAGCAGGACTCCCAGGGTACCACGCATACATAATCTGATCCACTCCAGAACCGTGTTAATCCAGGTCTCAAGAGACAGCAGGTCAGAACACAGCTTGTTTCCTCTACACCCAGCTAGTTGATTTAAGGTTCTTTTCAGAATCAAGAGTGAGAGCAGGGAACAGATGACTTAGAAATTGAAGAGCCCCATCTCAGATAAACCATCAGAGTTCTTTGGAAGGCTCAAAGTGTTTTTACTAACATCAAAGAATTAGAATCACCGACTTTAGAAAATTTTAGCAAACGCCATGAAGCTAAGAGCTTGAACAAGGAAGGGGAACCTTGGATCCACTCTTGGACATTCATGAACGTTGTTCTGAAAAACAATCCCATTATGGGACTATATGTTATGGGTATGTTTAAGAGTGGAGTGTTTACTGTTTTTGAGAACATGTATCAAATTAGTTTGGAAGGCAGGTCAAATAGCACTGCTGGTTATCGCTCATTCTCTTCTCTGCCTTGTGTTCCCTGATAAATAAACCCCTATTATTTTTCTATTTTATTTGGAATTAATCTTTCTTTGAACTTGAAATACACCAGGATTTCAGATACATCACAGGAAAATTAAGTCCCAGCGGTAACCCTGCAAAGTACAAACATTCAAGTTAACATATCAAAATGAAAAATTATTTGATAACAAAATGTTGCTTTTTCTTAACTTTTTATTTTATATTGGAGTATAGTTGATTAACAATGTTGTGTTAGTTTCAGGTGTACAGCAAAGTGATTCAGTTATACATATACATGTCTCTATTCTTTTTCAGATTCTTTTCCCATTTAGGTTATTACACAATATTGAGCAGAGTTCCCTGTGGTATACAGTAGGTCCTTGTTGGTTATCTGGCAGTGTGTATTTGTCAATCCCATACTTCCAATTTATCCCTCCCCCGCCCCCACCTTTCCCCTTTGGTAACCATAAGTTGGTTTTCTGTCCATCTGTTTCTGTTTTTCAAATAAGTTCATTTGTATCATTTTTTTTAGATTCTAAATAGAAGCGATATCATATGATATTTGTCTTTCTCCATCTGACTTACTTCACTTAGTATGATAATCTCTAGGTCCATCCATGTTGCTGCAAATGGCATTATTTCATTTTTATGGCTGAGTAATATTCCATTGTATATATGTACCACATCTTCTTTATCCATTCCTCTGTTGATGGACACTTAGTTTGCCTCCATGTCTTGGCTATTGTAAACCATGATGCAATGAACATTGGGATGCATGTATCCTTTCAAACCATGGTTTTCTCTGGATATATGCCCATGAGTGGGATTGCTGGATCATAGGGTAGTTCTATTTTTAGTTTTTTAAGGAACCTCCCATACAGTTCTCCATAGGAGTTGTACCAATTTACATTCCCACCAAAAGTGTAGGAGGGCTTCCTTTTCTCTGCACCCTCTCCAGCATTTATTATTTGTAGACTTTTTGATGATGACCATTCTGACTGGTGTGAGGTGATATCTCATTGTAGTTTTGATTTGCATTTCTCTGATAATTAGTGATGTTGAGCATCTTTACATGTGCCTCTTGGCTCTCTGTATGTCTTCCTTGCAGAAATGTCTATTTAGGTCTTCTGCCCATTTTTTGATTGGGTCGTTTGTTTTTTTAATATTGAGCTGCATGAGCTGTTTATATATTTTGGAGATTAATCCCTTATTAACTAGTCGGTTGCATCATTTGCAAATATTTTCTCCCATTCTGTGGGTTGTCTTTTCATTTTGTTTATGATTTCCATTGCTGTGCAAAAGCTTCTGATATAATTAGGTCCCCTTTGTTTATTTTTATTTTTATTTCTATTACCCTATGAGACAGTCGAAAAAGATATTGCTGTGATTTATGTCAGAGTGTTCTGCCTATGTTTTCCTCTAGGAGTTTTATAGTATCAGGTCTTACATTTAGGTCTTTAATCCATTTTGAGTCTATTTTTGTATATGGTGTTAAAGAATGTTCTAATTTCATTCCGTTACATGTAGCTGTCCAGTTTTCCAAGCACCATTTATTGATGAGACTATCTTTCTCCATTGTATAGTTTACCTCCTTTGACATAGATTAATTGACCATAGGTGTGTGGGTTTCTCTCTGGGCTTTCTATCCTGTTCCATTGATCTATATTTCTGTTTTTGTGCTAGTACCATACTCTTTTGATGACTGTGGATTTGTAATATAGTCTGAAATCAGGGAGCCTGATTCCTCCAGCTTCGTTTTTCTTTCTCAAGATTGCTTTGCTTATTCGGGATTTTTTGTGTCTCAATACAAATTTTAGGATTTTTTGCTCTAGTCCTGTGAAAAATGCCATTGGTAATTTAATAGGGATTGCATTGAATCTGCAGATTGCCTTGGGTAATACAGTCATTTTCACAATATTGATTCCTCCATCCAAGAACACACTAGATCTTTCCATGTGTTTGTGTCCTCTTTGATTTCTTTCATCAGCATCTTACAGTTTTCAGAGTACTGGTCTTTTGCATCCTTAGGTAGGTTAATTCCTAGGTATTTTATTCTTTTTGATGTGATGGTAAATGGGATTGTTTAACTTCCCCTTCTGATGTTTTGTTGTTAGTGTATAGAAATGCAACAGATCCTGTGTATTAATTTTGTATCCGGCAACTTTACCAATTCATTGATGAGCTCTAGTAGTTTTCTGGTGGCATCTTTAAGATTTTCTATGTATAGTATTGTGTCATCTGCCAACAGTGACAGTTTTACTTCTTCTTTTCCGATTTGGATTCATTTTTCTTCTCTGATTGCTGTGGCTAGGACATCCAAAACTAAGTTGAAAAAAGAGGCAAGAGTGGACATCCTTGTCTTGTTCCTGATCTTCGAGGAAATGCTTTCAGTTTTTCACCACTGAGAATGATGTTTGCTGTGGGTTTGTTGTATATGGCCTTTATTATGTTGAGGTAGGTTCCCTCTGTGCCCAGTTTCTGGAGAGTTTTTATAATAAATCGGTGTTGAATTTTGTCAAAAGCTTTTTCTGCATCTATTGAGATGACCATATGGTTTTTATTCTTGTTCATGTGGTGTATCACACTGATTAATTTGTGGATATTGAAAAATCCTTGCATCCCCAGGAGAAAGCCCACATGATCATGGTATATGATCCTTTTAATGTATTTTTGGATTCAGTTTGCTAGTATTTTGTTTAGGATTTTTGCATCTATGTTCCTCAGTGTTATTGATCCTGTAGTTTTCTTTTTGTGTGACATTTTTGTCTGGTGTTGGTATCAGGGTGATGGTGGTATTATAGAATGAGTTTGGGAGTGTTCCTCCCTCTGCTATATTTTGGAAGAGTTTCAGAAGGATATGTGTTAACTCTTCTCTAAATGTTTGATAAAATTTGCCTGTGAAGCCATCTGGTCCTGGACTTTTGTTTGTTGGGAGTTTTTAAATAACAGTTTCAATTTCAGTACATGTGATTGATCTGTTCATATTTTCTGTTTCTTCCGGGTTCAGTCTTGGGAGACTGTACCTTTCTAAGAATTTGTCCGTTTCTTCGAGGTTGTCCATTTTATTGGCATATAGTTTGCTTGTAGTAGTGTCTTATGATCCTTTGTATTTCTGTGGCTTCCATTGTAACTTCTTCTTTTTCATATCTAATTTTATTGATTTGAGCCCTCTCCCTCTTTTTTTTTTTTTTTGATGGGTCTGGCTAAAGGTTTATCAGTTTTGTTAATCTCAAAGAACCAGCTTTTAGTTTCATTTATCTTTTCTATTGTTTCCTTCATCTATATTTCGTTTATTTCTGATCTTTATGATTTCTTTCCTTCTACTAACAAACTTTGGGTTTTGTTGGTTCTTCTTTCTCTAATTTCTTTAGGTATAAGGTTGGGTTGTTTGAGGTTTTTCTTGTTTCCTGAGGTAAGATTGTATTGCTATAAACTTCCCTCTTAGAACTGCTTTTGCTGCGTCCCTTAGGCTTGAGATTGTTGTGCTTCCCTTTTCATTTGTCTCTAGGTATTTTTTTATTTCCTCTTTGATTTTTTTTTTTTTTTAGTGATCCATTGGTTGTTTAGTAGCATATTGTTTAGTCTCCATGTGTTTGTGTTTTTTACAGTTTTTTTTTCTTGTAGTTGATTTCTAACCTCAAAGTGTTGTGGTCAGAAAAGATGCTTGATATCATTTCAATTTTCTTAAATTTACTGAAGCTTGCTTTTTGGCCCAGCATGTGATCAGTCCTGGAGAATGTTCCATGTGCACTTGAGAAGAATGTGTGTTCTGGTGCTTTTGGATAGAATGTTGTATAAATATTAAATTCATCTGGTCTAATGTGTTGTTTAAGTCCTGTGTTTCCTTATTTATTTTCATTTTGGATGATCTGTCTGTTGGTGAAAGCGGGGTGTTAAAGTCCCCTACTATTATTGTGTTACTGTCGATTTCCCCTTTTACGGCTGTTAGCATTTGCCTTACGTGCTGAGGTGCTCCTATATTGGGTGCGTGTATATTTACAATTGTTATATCTTCTTCTTGGATTGAGCCCTTGATCATTATGGGGTGTCCTTCCTTGTCTCTTGTAACATTCTTTATTTTAAAGTCTATTTTGTCGGATATGAGTATTGCTACTCCAGCTTTCTTTTGGTTTCCATTTGCATGGGATAGCTTTTTCCATCCCCTTGTTTTCAGTCTGTATGCGTCTCTAGATCTGAAGTGGGTCTCTTGTAGACAGCCTGTATACAGGTCTTGTTTTTGTATCCATTCAGCCAGTCTGTGTCTTTGGGTTGGAGCATTTAATCCGTTTTAGGTAATTATCAATATGTATGCTCTTATTGCCATTTTCTTAATTGTTTTTGGTTTGTTTTTGTAGGCCTTTTTTCTTCCCTCCTCTTTTGTTCTCTTGTGATTTGATGACTTAGTGTTGTGTTTGGATTCCTTTTTCTTTTTTGTGTGTATATCTATTGTAGATTTTTGGTTTGGTTACCATGAGGTTTTGATATAGCAATCTGTATATAAACAAGATTGTTTTAATTTCCAGTGCATTTCCAATATCCTGCAGTTTTGCTCTCCTCTTCTCATGATTGCTGGTTTTGATATCATATTTGTGTATGGGTAATTTCCTACTTTTACTATATGTTTGCCTTTACAGGTGAGCTTTTCCATTCATAATTGTTTCTAGTCGTGACCTTTTCTTTTCCACCTAGAGAAATTCCTTTAGCATTTGTTGTAGAGCTGGTTTGGTGGTGCTGAATTCTCTTAGCTTTTGCTTGTCTGTAAAGCTTTTGATTTCTCCGTTGAATCTGAATGAGAGCGGTGTTGGATAGTCTTCTTGGTTACAGGTTCTTCCCTTTCATCATTTTAAATATATTGTGCCACTCCCTTCTGGCCTACAGAGTTTCTGCTGAGAAATCAGTTGATAACCTTATGGGAGTTCCCTTGTATGTTATTTGTTGCTTTCCCCTTGTGGCCTTTAATATTTTTTCTTTAATTTTTGTCAATTTGAGTACTCTGTGTCTCGGTGTGTTCCTCCTTGGGTTTATCCTGTATGGGACTCTCTCTCTCTGTGCTTCCTGGACTTGGGTGATTGGTTCCTTTCTCAGGTTAGGGAAGTTTTCAGCTGTTATCTCTTCAAGTATTTTCTCAGGTTGTTTCTCTCTCTCTTCTCCTTCTGGGACCCCTTTAATGTGAATGTTGGTGTGTGCAATGTTGTCCCCTAGACTGTCCTTATTTCTTTCCATTCTTTATTCTGTTCCATGGCAGTGATTTTCACCATTCTGTCTTCCAGGTCACTTATCTGTTGTTCTGCCTCACTTATTCTGCTCTTGATTCCTTCTAGTGTATTTTTCATTTCAGTTATTGTATTGTTCCTCTCTGTTAGTTTTTCTAGGACTTTGTTAAACATTTCTTGTATCTTCTTGTTAAACATTTCTTGTATCTTCTTGCTCCATCCCTCCATTCTTTTTCTAAGATCTTGGATCACTATCATTACTCTAAATTATTATTATTATTTGTGTGTGTGTGTGTGTGTGTGTGGTACGCAGGCCTCTCACTGTTGTGGCCTCTCCCGTTGCGGAGCACAGGCTCCAGATGCATGGGCTTAGTGGCCATGGCTCATGGGCCCAGCCACTCTGCGGCATGTGGGATCTTCCCGGACCGGGGCACAAACCCATGTCCCCTGCATCAGCAGGCGGACTCTCAACTGCTGCGCCACCAGGGAAGCCCTGAATTCTTTTTTGGGGTAGATTACTTATTGCTCCTTCACTTAGTTGTTCTTCTGGGGTTCTATCTTGTTTCTTCATCTGGGACGTTTCCTCTCCTGTCTCATTTTTTCTCACTTTCTGTGATTGCAGTTTCTGTTCCACAGGCTGCAGGATTGTAGTTCTTCTTGTTCCTGCTGTCTGGCCTCTGGTGGATGAGGTTGTCTCAGAGGCTTGTGCAAGTTTCCTGGTGGGAGAGACTGGTTCCTGCCCACTGGTGGGTGGAACTGGGTATGTCCCTCTGGTGGCCAGGGCCGTGTCAAGGGGTGAGTTTAGTGGGCAGCTATATGCTCAGGAAGACTTTAAGTGGCCTGCGTGCTGATGGGTGGGGCTGTGTTTCCTGCCCTGTTGGATGTCTGGACTGAGGAGTCCCAGCACTGGAGCCTACAGCCTGTTGGGTGGGGCCAGGTCTTGGTGAGAAAATGGTGGCCTCCCCAAGGGCTCACACCAATGAGTACTCCCCGGAACTACCACTGCCAGTGTCTTTGTCCTTACAGTGAGCCACAGGTACCCCTGCCTCCACAGGAGACCCTCCACCACCAGCAGGTAGGTCTGGCCCAGGCCCTTATGAGGCCACTGCTTTTTTCACTGGGTCCTGGTGTGCAGAAGACCTTGTGTGTGTGTGCCCTCCAAGAGTGGAGTTTCTGTTTCCCCCAGTCCTGTGGAATTCCTGTGATGAAACCCTGCTGGCCTTCAAAGCCAGATTCTCTGGGGGCTCCATCTGCTGTTGCCAGACCCCCAGGCTGGAAGCCTGACGGGGCTCCGAACTTTCACTCTTGTGAGGACTTCTGTGACAATTATTTTCCAGTTTGTGGGTTGCCCACCCAGTGGGTATGGGATTTGATTTTATCACAATTGAGCCGCTCCTACTGGCTCATTGTGGCTTCTCTGGCTTTGGATTTAGGATAACTTTTTTGGTAAGTTCCAGTGTCTTTTTTGTTGATGGTTTTTCAGCAGTTAGTTGTGATTTTGGTGTTTTCATAATTAGAGGTGAGCTCACGTCCTTCTACTCTGCTATCTTGTGTCTCCACCCTGTTGTTCCCAAAATACTGATTTTGTTGACCTACATGTCAGAGCTATTCCATGCATTATTTCAGCTAATCCAGGGAAGGTGCCATTGTCCTCCCACAGAGGTAAGCAAGGGCTCTGAGTAGTTGGTTAGTGGACCTCAGTCTGCTTGGGGAGCTTTAAAAGATGCCAGTGCCCAGACCACATTCCAGACCAAGGAAGCAGAAACTCATAGTGGACCTCACAATTTGGTATTTTTCAAAAGTTACCCTGGTGATAAAAATGAGTAGAAACAGGTGTTCTGACCTGCCAACATGAGTCCTCTTGAGCTTTTCACTTACCTCTTTTCTTCTCTTCTAAAAATAGGTGTCATTGTCTCCATTTCTTTTTCAGGGACAGTTTTTATGGGCAGAAATTTTAAGTGTTTTTCCCTTTTTCAATTTTTACAACTCCTCTCCTAACTGGTCATTATTCAGTCAAACATCAGTAATTCCCTGATCTCTTAAACTTCACTTGGATGCCAAACAAGGTTTCTTTTTTTTGAGCCAGTGAAGTGAGTATGTGTATGTAAGTAAGAAAGTGTGGGTTTCATATTTACTGGGGTAAATAAATATCACAACCAAAAGCAAAAACTTGTTTAAGGTTCTTAGTGACAGAGGAATTAGTACATAAATAAAATTTCCATTTGAATTCTCAAAGAGGGAAACAAAAAGTGCATAGAAGAGAGGAGAGAATAGAGAGGAATCTATACGTTGTTTAAGCAAAGAGGTCTGCCTTTCACTTTCAGTCACTAGTAAAATTAGGGCCATAAGCCAGATCTCTAATGTCTTTTTATGACTTAGGTTATACGGAATTTTCAAAATAAAAATCTCTTTGATTTTAAGAATAATTGTATGTTCTACCACATTTTTATTTTATTTTTTTTGTAGTACGCGGGCCTCTCACCGTTGTGGCCTCTCCCGTTGCGGAGCACAGGCTCCGGACCTGCAGGCTCAGCGGCCATGGCTCGTGGCACCAGGGAAGCCCTGTTCTACCACATTGTTAAATACCTAGGACTATAAAGTTAATATGTCTTTAAAGGGTGTTATAACTCCCCAGAAGTTTAGAATCATTACAGTAACTCACAATTCCAGACCACTTATGGATTCTCTTGGGATCTGGCTCCGTTGTATTATAAAAATAATTACTAGGGCTTCCCTGGTGGTGCAGTGCTTGAGAGTCCGCCTGCCGATGCAGGGGACGTGGGTTCGTGCCCCGGTCCGGGAAGATCCCACATGCTGCTGAGCTGCTGGGCCCGTGAGCCATGACTGCTGAGCCTGTGCTCCGCAACGGGGCAGGCCACAACAGTGAGAGGCCCGAGTACCACACACACACACACACAAAAATTACTAATATTGAGCACTCATTAATTGCTAGGCCCTATTCTGAGCACTGTTCATGTTAACTCATTTCCCTCAAAACCATATTAAAGTAGGTAAGCTTCTTACCTGGCAAGTGAAAGAGCCAGAATTCAACTAATTTAAGTAAATTTCACTCTTTCCTTGGCCTTTTATAGTTGCCATGCTGGAATGGGTTTTTTTTTTCCAAAAAAAATTAAGAGTATAGCACAACTTGAGAGTGGGGGACTTCATGGTCAAGCAGTCCCAGGCCCTCCACCAAGCTGTTTTATGAGCAAATGACTACTCTATCACAGGGCATCACTGTCTCTAAGAGGAATCAGCTGCTCCTTACTTCTCAATTAGCTGCTTCCCTGAAACTCAAACATCTCTTCCTGCCAGCAAGGCCCCCCCAAACTGTGGGCACTGGGAGTAGTAGCTTCCATTTCCATGCCTGAGAGCTGTGGTTCTTGAACCTTGGTGGAAAAGCTAGGCACCTCAGGCACTTACTAAAATGTGTATTCCTGTATCTTTTCCTCAGAGTCTGATTAAGTGGGTGAAGGGTGGAGCCCCAAATTTTCATTGTTTTTTTAACTAGGCTGTCCCAGTGTTTCCAGTGCCAGTGATAGGCACACTTGATTGACATGATACACAGTATCTGAAAGTCATCACTGCCACCAGTTATTGCATGGCTACACTCATATAAATGGTCATGTGATTTGAAGTAAGTAACCTTGCCAACATTTCTTTCCTGTTTTTAAGAGGTCAAATGACCCTGTGCTGTGTGGTTCAACTCCATAAATATCGCCACAGTTTCATCACTGGCAAGATCTTCAGGTCTAGAGATCACTTTGACTATTTCATCTAGGTCATTTATTCTTTAAAATGAGATATCGTCATCGATTAGTCAATTTGAAGCAAGGTGGGTGGTCATGTACAAACGCCTGCGAAAAAGAAAAAAATCCCACCAAAATCATATATATGAATTTAGTCTCTCGATGTATTCTATGTGCCACCCAAACAGCAGACTTAGGAAACCAGAACCGCCCCCCCCAGAGAGTGAGTGTCTTGCCCAAGAACACACTGACAGAAGAGCCCAGAGGGTCCCCTTGATGAGACTTCTCCCACTAACGCAGCAGGAAGCTCTGAACCGCCTGGTCTGTCCCCTGCATCATCAGTAATTCACAGGTGATGGGAGGTGGCAACCATCCCTCCGTAGCAGGCTGGGCTCCAGTCAAAATCTGCTCCTGAGCGTGAAGCACTTGAGAGTTGCACAGCTGGCCCCCAGCACATGCAGAGTCAAGACAAAGATAAACCACGTGGGGTGGTACTCTAGGTAATATGTAAACCCTTCCTGTGACCTGCAGGGCTGTAAGAACTATCCTTTTTACAGAAGAGATGTTTGAGGCTTAGTCTGTATGTAGCGATAAAGTTTAAGTTCAGTTAAAAAATCATTTCTGGAGGAAAGGGGAGTGTGTTGATATCTAATCAATATTCCTGCATATTGACTAGATGACTTAGCCGCCAAGGTTAGATGCAGAGAACAATTATGTCCTGACTCTGTAACATATGGCTTAATTCCAGCCACACTGCCTCCCAAACAAATCTTCCTTGTTAGTGGGTACCAAGGGGGCAGGACCAAAAGTCTAAAACTCTACGACTAATTTAAAATTTATTAGCATTCAGGGGGCGCGGGTTCGATCCCTGGCCAGGGAACTAAGGTCCTGCATGCCTTACAATGTGGCTAAAAAAAAAAAAGAGTATAATTTTAGCGCTTGCATTTCCGTCAAGAAGTTTACAGGGGCTGAGCAAAGGGCTCAGAATAGTGACTAATCCATGTGTCCACCCCATCGATATTTGCCAAGATTATTCCTATTGTGAATCTTATTGCATAATAAAAGACATTGCAAACAAATTATAATATGGCTGAGCAATGAATAGAACTGAAGTTTGAGAATAAAGATGTTTGTAAGGAAGGAAAAATATAAAAATAAAATTCATTAGAATTCAAGGTGGGAGTTAGAAGCAAAAATTACTAGAATACTAACCTGAAGTATATATGTAGGTACAGGTATACACACATATGTAAATGATTATCAACATAACTTAGTTTGTACCAATCACAGTGGCAGTCTGATTCATACATGTTTGTATTTAACGGGCCAAGTTCTGAATATGCTCACGCCATGTCAATAGTCCTTGTTTGGACTTCACTCTGGGGAATGGCATTTGAGTGGCTTTTGCCTTGTTCAGCCATAGCAGGTTGCGGGCTTGGCATTCAGGGTCAGGCTTGGCAGGGCCTCGCCTGCAGTCTGTGGTCTGCTGCTCTGTGCGCTAAGCAGTGGTGAGAGAAGGTAGTTTGGGGAGATTCCATCACACTTCATTTGGAAGTCAGAGTTGTCTCTGTTGCAGTTAAGGCTGATGGTTTGGATTTACTTGTGTTCCTACAATTTTTTTTACCCAGCTTTTGAATTGAAAAGCAAAGGTCTGATGTGTAACCCAGGTAAAAAAAAAAAAAACCTCCCTGATTCAGAGGCCCAAACATGTTTCATTTATGTGAGGAGCTAATCGCTTTGGCAACTAATTTTCAGAGAATCCAAAGAAAGGCATTTGTAAACAGGAACCTATCATTACAAGAATTCTCATGCGCCATTCACATTAATAGGCTATTGAGAAATGGCTTAAGGGAGAAGAAGTCCCTGCAGACCCAGGAGGGCCCAGTACATCTTTGAATTTGTGCCTCACTCCCTTCTGGGGTGGCAGCAGAGATGCCATCCAGAAAGTCCAGGGTTTCCGAGTGGAGATGGGGCACCCAGGAAGTCTAGTGTGCCCCATACTGCGTGCCGGGGGAGGTATGCATGCATAAGCTGTGGAATACGCCAGGTCCCCGCCCCTGCAGCATTGGGGGGAAGGCACTAGCCTCCGCCAGCAGCCACGCCAGCGCAGAATAACATCTCAGGTGATCCTCAGCAGCAGCTGAGCTGTAAGTGGCTTTCTCCTGCTTTAGACTCTGTTCCTTTACTTTCCTTGCTGAGCTGCCTGTCTGTCCTCGAAAAGTCAAAGCAAAATGACTTCATTGTTTTTGAGGCTGCGGCTGTGTCAGGTCCTAACAACTCTTAATAATGAACAGCAAGAGACCGTGACGATTGTCTCACTGGGCTTTTACTCACCGGCCTCTGTTGTGATGGTCCTGACAGGGCTGCGGTATGTGATCACGAATGCAAAAAGGCAGCACCCATCCAGCAGGACGGGTTAGCAAGCTGCCTATACCTCCTTCAGTCTTTGCTCTCACTGATACAGGAAGGAGCTGTTTCAAGGTTTCTGAGTGGAAGGAACAGGGCAACCTGAAATGGACAGAGGGAAGGAAACCTTTAGCCTTCCTAGGAGGGGCAGTGAGGTCTAGGGTGAGAATGGGCTCTGAAATCAAACAGATTTGGCCTCAGAATCCTTGCTTTGTTGACGGACACCCTGTCCAAGAGGCATACTGTCCCAACATCGCTGTTTCCCACATTGTAAAAGCGGAAATAGTAACATCTACTCTATAAGGTTGATAAGAGGGTTGAATGAAAATATCCGTGTGACATGTGTAGCACAGAGTAAGCAGTCCGCCTCTTTATAAAACAGTAACTAAAATCTGCTTTCCGTCGCAGACAGGTCAGGATCAGTGAGATGGGCCCTCAAGGTTAACCAGTTCCCTTTCAGAAAGGATGTGACACCACAGATCCAGTAGCTTCTCAGCACCCATGTTAAAAGCATAAGAATCTACAGGCTGATAGAAACGTACGTGCTTTACGTGTCATCCTCATTGGAAGTGGCAACGAATAGCAACAGAGGGGAGAGAGTAATCCAGATAGCACACAACTACACGCATGCTCAGAGCATAGTGCCTTGTGGTAACAGCATACCTGCCATTGCTGGCTTTGCAAACGTGAGTGCAACTTGACAGTTACGAATATCTACTCTAAACCGACCGTGCAACGTATTTTGCAGAGGTAACTGAAAGGACTTTGACACCAGTAACTAGGTGAGCATAGAGAAAGGAAGTTGAATATCTTACAAGTCCTGTTCACATTCTTAATAAAGGGAGCTATTTCAGATCCAGCGTCAACTTGTAATAGATGGATCTAGGCAGCTCCATTCACATTGTCTTCCCAAAGCACCAGAAGGAGCTACTCTTGCTTTGTACAAAGAAACGTTAGCATTTTACATGTAATAGCTCAACTGAACAAAAGCACGCTGAAGTGGGCATGACTATCCTCATTTCACAGATTAGGAAATTGAGTCTCAGAAAAATTAAGTCATCTGCCTGGGGTCACACATTCAGCTGTGCGGGCAGAATTCCACACCCTCTGACTCGGGTTTGCACTAAGCCCCGGTGCTCTACTCACCAAGTGTAAGTGAATCTTGTCCTACTCCCTGTAGAGAAAGGAAATGTATGATTTTCCCAGCTTCAGGGAAAAGATGCATACAGGATTACTGGCGAACAAAGAGCTTTGAGGATGGCCATTAACGTGCCAGGCCGGGGAAGGGTGAGGTGGAACGGTGAACAGCATTTGCGTGAAGGCAGGAGGCCTGAGCTCAAGCCTTAACGTGGCTTCTTCCTTTGTGTGATGCTGTACCTGTCAGAGCCCAGTATCCTCACCTCTAAAGTTTCCTCTCCTCATAGAACTGTTGTCACCGTCAACACAAGGACATAGGTGAATCTGCTTTCCTGTTGGTAAGGCTCTAGGCAAATGGCAGTTGTTATCATGGGTCAGTTAGTTTCACTTCCACCACTGACTTGCTCTTGAATCTTTGGAAATATTTCCTGAGCCCTGAACCTTCTCATCTATAAACTAGAGCGGATGATACAGCAGCCTTCAGTAATACCCTTCAGCAGCCATTCTCAAACTTCATTGACCTAGAATCTTTTGGCATGTTGTAAAAAACATGTTCCTGAGTCCCGGCACTTATGATCTGGCATGGCTGGACGGAGCCTGGTAATATTCATTCTTAAGAAGGACCCCATCTGATTCTGATGTAGATAGGCCGTGGTAATGCTCTGAAACATGCCTCCCTGCAAACTCAGTGTTACAGAGAACCGTGGTATCTGTGGGTAAAGAACTTGACCAAGGTCACCTATAAGTCAGCAAGTCCTGATACCTGGATCCTGTCGTTCTGACCACACGACTGGGGCTCGAGGGAACATCAAAGCTCTGTCCTGGTCACGGGGTCTCCATCGACGGTTTGATTCCAGAGTACGCAGCTGAAGCTGCCGGCACTCCACAGACCTCTCTAAGTGCCTAAGTGTCATGGCCTTTTTCCTCTTCCTCCACAGACACATTTGCAAGCAAAGTGGCCGCCACCCAGGACCAGTACGCAGATGCATCCATAGGTAACGTCACAGGCAGCAACGCGGTGAATGTCTTCCTGGGAATTGGCGTGGCCTGGTCCATCGCTGCCATCTACCATGCAGCCAACGGGGAACAGTTCAAAGTGTCCCCTGGCACGCTGGCTTTCTCCGTCACTCTCTTCACCATTTTTGCTTTCATCAATGTCGGGGTGCTGCTGTATCGGCGGAGGCCAGAAATCGGAGGTGAGCTGGGTGGGCCCCGGACTGCCAAGCTCCTCACATCCTGCCTCTTTGTGCTCCTGTGGCTCTTGTACATTTTCTTCTCCTCCCTGGAGGCCTACTGCCACATAAAAGGCTTCTAAAGGAACGATCAGATGTAGTAAATTTATATATATATACATATATATACATAAAAAATTATAACGAACAGAAGAATTGTCATTTGTCATGTCCACTTACCTGCTGACGGAATCCAGCTTCACGAGCAGACTCTGTACTAGGGCCGGAGTGAGAAGGCATCACCGCCTGTTCCCAGGGGCGTCGTCACGTGGAACCAGGCGTGGGGGCAGGGCCATCTTTGCAGCTCAGCCTCTGAGGGCTGTGTTCTCCCCGGGTTCATAAACCGTTAAGTCTTTGATTTGTTTTCTGTTTGTTTTTGCTTGTTTGGGGGGTGGGGTTGGGGAGGTAGTTGATGTTAGGCTTTTGTTTCGGTTTTTGGGGGGAGGATCAGGGTTTTTGCTTCTCTTGTGGGAGGTGATGATGACCAATCTAAATGCAAATGGTTTTCGGGTAAAAATGGAAATCATTAAGATAACTCTCCCTTCCCCCAAACATTTCCAAAATTATTTTGGATGAAGAGAGGAAATGGGCATGGAAAAAGAAAGAAGCATGTCTTCACCATATAAGTAAATTGCATGCTCATCTCAGGGATGGGAGCAGAGGTGAAGCTGCCTCCAAGAAGAAACATGGCAGCTGGAATGGAGCCCAGAAAAGTCACGGTCCTAGATAGCGTCTGATAGTGAAAGATAGGCCTGGCACTCTTGTTCACCAGGTACAGGAACATCGCGCCTAGTTTCCCAGGAACGTGCAAAATCCCTTCTTATCTCTTTAGCACTGGACTGTGATTAGGAAGGCCCTATATAGTCTGGTGTTCCAGCCCTGCTAACCCCCCAGGCCCCCCCACCCCCATCCCAACGCTCCTGCTCACCTCCCCTCATACAAACAGGAAGAATAACCCCATTCCAAAAGCACATCATCCTTTTCCACTTGCATCAGTGTGTGTCCCAGTCCCATGTTGCTCCTGCCTGGGATCGTCCGTCAGTTTTGTTTTCAAAAGCATCCATGGCCTGCACGCGCCAGTTCCAGTCGTGACCGAACATCTGCTGCTCCTCCTCCGTGGGCCTGTTTGGGAATGTCGTTGCGATACCTGTTACACGGCGCATGGATGAGAAACAAATACGACAAAGCCAAGCGCATCTGTACATAGTAGAGCATAGCACGTACCGTTCTCCGACTGGGCAACGTTGATTGATTGGTCGTTGAAGACATAAGTGAGTTTTCTCTTCACCTGAGTTGTAACTTTTGCGTTGTTACTGAGTTTGATTAGGGATAAAAGGAGAAAATGGCTTATTCATGGATCTGCATGTTCATTTCTAAGAAGCAATAACTGTTACATGGGAAGTTAAAGCTATTGAGAGGACAGTAGGCAAACTACAAAGTATCTTCATGGAAAATTAGCCACTTGGTACACATCAGAGCCTCAAAAACTCACCTGTTGGTTCAGGAAGGCCAAGGAGAAGGGCGTGTAGAGAAGCGGATGCGTTAGATGTGCCTGAGCTTTGAAAGCCTCCATTCCCACAACACCCCTGCCCCCAAAGTATTTATTTCACATCTGCTCTGTCTGGCACAGACGGTAGATAGTGCTGGTTTGTTCCTTTTATTTTTGTATGTAAAAGGCAATTTGGAGCCCTGTTTCTTTCACCGTCCAGACCCCTCTGATCGTATCTGCAGTTCCTGAGGAGGAAAGAAGCCGTGGTGAGCAACAGGCCTTTAAAAGTGTATCTTCTCTACTTAGGACTAAGGAGGAAGCAATTAAATGGGATGATTAGTGCCTCCCAGGAGCATTGCCCTGGGAGATTTTTAAAGCTGGAAAAGGAATGGCTCTTTCTGTTTCACAGTATCAGAGAGGGTGGATAAACCCAACATTCCAAAGCCATGAGTCCACGAATGAGGTATAAATGGATGACTTAGGTCCCCTCTCAGACACTTCTCTATCCATAAAGAATCCCAGGCCAGAGACACCCCTGAGCCCTCTGTGTTGATTCAAAGATCCTTAACTCTCAACAATTTTAATTTGTATTTTCTTCCACTTAATAATCAGGCTCATTCATCATTTAATAAGCATTGGGTGACCAAATGAATAATTAAATGCTGGTTACCCACGCAATATGCCAGGCACTGTGCTACCTCTTGGGGACTAAACCATGGACAAGACAGCCCAGATCCCTGCCCAGAGGGGGTTAACACAGTCGCATGGAAACGGTCTGATCTTACGAGAAAAACACAATCCTGAAACCCTCTTGTCTAAATATCTAAGATGTTCTTTAACTGAGACAGTATAAGGCATAGGGTACGAAAAGCATTCTACGTAGCCTTAGCCAATCTTGCAGATCTGCACATCTTCCCATTTTAAACCAAGTAAGGCAGTTGTGCTGGTGATCCAGATCACTGAGAAGGCCCAGTTAACCCCAGTTTTTATCTTTCTTGGACAGCAGTACTTTTCTGTGCCCCCCACAGCTCTACAATTTCTCCTATCTCTTGGAGCCTCTCCCCTACCTGTCACGGCCCAACACACTGGTGGCCTAACTCCTTTGAGGGCACACTCTAACCCTTTTTTTTTTTTTTTTTTTTTTTGAAGATTTATTAAATAGAAAGCTAGCCTAGGAACACCAAGTAAATCGTCAAGGGATATGAGTTGTTGAAACATTAGAAAGACTTTGCCCTCCTTTCTAGCCATATTTGGAAGGTTAATAATCCCATAGCAAATTTTCACAAAGGACTTTAAGAAATCCTTGCCGTTGGTCAACTTCAAAGCTTTTTGGTTTGTTTGTTTGCTTTTTAAATTTTCGTGTTTTAGAGAAAATATGATTCTGGGTGTTCAGGGTTGTATTAGGAATTATAGTCGTGTAAAATTATTTTGATTATTTTGTGTGTATTTTGCACAGCTTGGGGGGGAAGTGCACTAATTGTGCTGTTCCTTATAAATGGTACACACTATTGACACAGACAAATAAAGTTTCTAATCGTTTCTGATTTAATCACTAGTGATACAGCATATTCTGTATGGAATGTTTTCTCTCTTCTCATTGTCATCTACTTCATCTTTTGCTTTCATGTTTTGAAGAAATAAAGACCAAAAAGGTATTATTTGTGCAATTGGTATCCTCATCCAAAAGAAAGAAAATAGATGCCCAGTATTCGACTTGGCAAATGTCAACCCTTTGGTCATGCACTGTTTCCTTTTAATGTCCCAAAGGAGCACAGGGTCAGAATGTTGAGATAAATGACACTTTATGCATCTCATCGTCTTTAAATTTTTCTTTAGAATTCCTCATATTATTCTTTAGAATTCCCATATTACATCCATATATGGTCATACACAGAACACTTTCCTATGGGAAGGTGATTTTCTTGGATCAACAATTAATGTGTCTCCTGGGACCCAATCTTTGGTTTAACACAGAATGAGCAGCCAACGTCTACTTCTTTAACAGCAAAAGGAAGAATTCAGTGACCAGAGTAGCCTTGCCTGTTGAGCAACTCTTCAGCAAAATGCCGTGGCCCAATGATTCTAACCTCTTATAAGCTAATTTTATTCTTTCAAAGATTCCGATTCAAGCCTTCCACCAGTGAAGGTTTTATGGAGCTCTGCTCTTGTGGTTCACAGCATAAACACACTAAGTTTTTTCTTCTTATAATTTTTTCTTATAAAGCATGCTGTCTTCAACTCTGCGGCTATTCTGATAGGTGGCTCTCATCCACAGTGAGACTTCCTGATGCAATACCTTCCCCCGCAGTGGTCTCACGATTAATAAAAGATCACTGTACACATGCTCTTGTCCACGAGGGCCTAGATTCATTGCTGATTCCACAACCGAGGGCCCCTGCTCCTAATCTGTCAAAGTGAGACTCACCAGTTTGGCTGCTTCCATCTGAGAACCTTGTGGGAGCAATCAGAAAAATAACGCGTTTCCTCTGGTAGGTGATGAAGCCCTTACATTCTCTAATGGTGACAAAACTTCACTATCTCAAGAATGTAAATCAACTCCTTTAAGACTGCTTTCAGTGTTTCCTGGCTCAAGATGGGTAGTTTCTCTTTGATTATGGTTTTCTGTCTCTGTCTGATTGTGGGCAGTTATATCCAGAGCAAGTCATGAGTATAGTTTCATAACTTCAAGAATATTTGGCCATTTCATGATCAACCATGTACGACACTGGATCTTACAGTGACCTAAAAATGGCACTTGGCTTTTGTTGTAGTAATCACTGCACTTGGCCAAGACATTCCAGCTGTTGGTAAAATTGAGCATTTCAATTGATAAACAAGCACATGACATAGAGGAGACATACAAAAATCGTATTTCTTTTACAAAGAAAGAAAGGTGCTGTGATGAGTGGCTTCATGAACGTTCATTCAGATCTACTTACAGATTTTGGTAATGCATTGCATTTCTGCTCTTCTTTCCAACCATTGTGTTCTTATCACCTCTAGCCACATTCATTGTCTTCCACCCAACATACGTCAAGTGTTGGTCGGTCCTGATGATATTTCACCTGCAAAGATAGCGTAGGAAGGGGTAACAATTGTAAGAGAAATTTAATTTTTAGAGCTTAACCCAGCCATGGTTAATCATCTCCCAAAGCAGAGAATGTCTTACCTATAGGAGGAGCAACCACTAAGTGGTGGGACTCCCAAGGGAGAGAGTGCTTCAGCATTCCAGCCAATGAGAAATGGGTGAGTATCTGGCTGTGACTTTTTCCCTGCCAAGATATCCAAACAGATGCATTCAGAGGCTCTCCCAATTTCCATTTTGTCAAAGGTCCTCTCGTTGACTCTCCTGTGGGACTTTTAAATCAGTGGTCATTGTATAAATTATTTTCCTTGATTGATTGATTTGTAGAACAGAACATTATAACTTCAAGAAAGCAATATAACTTTGTAGTTAGAATTATGACCCATGTCTTGACAGGAAGAATTGCTTGCCCAGAATTGCCTGGTAATCAATGCAGTATTTTACAGACGCTTAACCTGCTCACATGCTTTAAAATCATGCAGTCTAACCTTCTTTCAAAGATCCAGAGACGTGTCCCCTTGGGAATATGCAATCTTAACCTTTTTTTTTTTTCCCCGATTTCCAACCTTTGTAGTTCTTCCGTGGCTATTCCCATCATATTCATTACCCCTAGTAGTGTTCACTATTACCTCTCAACAATGCGGAAAAGGCTCATACTAAAAATACTCTGGTCATGTTTTATTGAAAGTGAACTTGGTATTGGAAAGTCAAATGACGTTCCACCTGGAAAACAGGCACCAGACAGTGGTATCTCTATAAATGTTTAGGAGAGGATTAGACCCTACAGCTACCCACTGCAGCAGCACTGTTCATTTTGTTCCTGTCTGGATCACATGCTTCCTCTTTTAGTGCCCACCTACCTAGCCTTCTATTCTATAAATGTATGCCGGTATGGGTCGAGGATAAAGACCCCCACGTACATCTCCAAACGTGAAGTGTGTAACCATAGAAACCCATCATATATAGCTTCAATGCCTCCAAGAAATATGAGTGGATCAAATGCTTCTCTGTAGTTATTACATTCATGATATGCAAATGGTAGGGAAATTCACGTTAGTAACCAAAGATGCCAAGAGAGAAATTAGCTACCGTCAATGTTACTGAGTCAATTTTGACAGTTAATGCAGAGCCCAGCCCTCCTAATTTGTTGACTGCAAAGAGATCTACCTACCCAAATCCAGTAGTGTAGAAGGGAATTAATTTACTAGAATGATAATACAGCCCTCTGTACTGGAAACTGTTTATCTGCCTGGAAGGATATGGCCCAGAGATTTTCAAAGACATTTCCCCTACACTCCCAAGTTGAAATAACCCACATTTAATTTACAGCATTTGTTATTAGACTTCTTAAAGCCACATGGTAGGGCAATAGATAAATTCTCCAAGGAGATCTTTCCTAAAAACATTATCCTAGGTTTGCTGTGACCCATCCTCCAGTGTCAAGATTCCATTCTTTCCAAGTGGAAGGAACAGTTTCTCTTAAATGTATACCAAATATATAACCACCTTTCAAACTATGTCACCTAAAAAGACTAAATTATATAAATATTTAAGATAAAGCTGATATGGCCCATGTGTCTAGTTGTGAGAAAAATAATTCTCTACCTTCTTATACTCAACATGAAAATTTGTAATTTCTTCCCAAGGAAGACATCTTAAAAGATTTTCCATTCTCGTGATACTCATATAATCAAAGAACATGGCTAAAATAATGATGTGGGTGAGAATTATCTATGTGCTTGACAAGAACATATTTAAAAATGAGAGAATTAGCCAAAGGAAAATTGTTAAGATCTCATCCCAGGCTACCCTTGTCTAAGATATTTGAAAGCCATTATCCTTACAGAAGATGGATTCCCAGTTTTTAGAAACAACAGTACAATTACCACTCTCGTTCTCAGTTTTTAATATGAAAATCAAAGCTGAGCATGCATAACCTTTGGCTTCGGCAACCAAAAAAAAAAAAAAGTGTGCTTTTGGCACACTTTTCTATACTGCTGAGTTACTTTGTGTAATGCACTGGACTTACACAGGTGTCTCATAAAAATGCCTCCAATAATTTCTACCCTCTTTTTTTAAGCCATGAAGTTTCTAAATTTCACAACATAATAACTTGATAATTTCATTTATAAAAGGCTGATTCTATTTTGATGTTATTTACATTTCAGAAATAATTTGAATATTTAAAATAATAACACATCAGATGGGATATTGAGCTTGAATCTAGCCCAAATAAACGATAAAGCTCAGACAGACCTATCAGTAGTTAAAAGGCTTGTGAAACACTGACCTTTTCATGAACAGCAAATAGAAATGCTGTTTTCAACCTTCTTTTTACGGAAAGTTGCCATTTCAACCAGTGTAAAAACAAACAAGCAGAAAGATTTGAAATGCTAATTTGAAATTATTTCTGTGAGTATCAGATACGGTTTCAGAAGTATATCTCCTCTATCCCATCTCTTCCTAGAGCATAGAGATACATAAATACAAAAATAGATGATGTATGTCAAAGAACTCGAATGGCATTTTCAGATGTCTAGGATTGCCCTGAAAGCCCATGTCAGGTTGGTGTTCCTTTTTATCAGATCTCTTTTA
>NW_020174013.1:3940905-4019116 GCF_003031525.2 Neophocaena asiaeorientalis asiaeorientalis | reverse complement strand
AGAAATGGTAGGAAGCATATTCCTGAATTTTTTTTTTCCTTTTTAGTTAAAGATGTAAATTCCAAGTTGTTCGAAAACTGCTTAGGATACTGTTAATTATATCTATCCTTCTAAAAACATACATAGATTTTTAAAAGAAAGAAATTCATTTTTTCTTTCCTCATTTGGCAAGCATTTCTGATAGAAAGTTTCTGGATCAATTAGAGCTCCTTTCTGACTTTTCCAATTACCCTCTGTCTTTTGGGGGGTTTTGAATACAGCTCTTGAAAAACAGTCCTCATCTAGGTCAAATCCTGGGGGATTAAAAGGATGAGAGTCTGTATTTTCCTGGAAACATAGCACTGAGCAGATCAGCCCCCATACATTAGTTGATATTTTCTAGAACTGTGTTTTGGCGTGTTGGGACAAAAGGAATGGGACTCCCACCTAGTTTTGCCACAAATACCTAATCATCTACCGACATGTAGGTTCTCCACTAGCTGTAGTTTAGCTTAGATATTCTCAACTAAACCCACCCTCAACTCTCATATACACTGGTTGTCTTATCCTTAGTGTTTTGCTGCCAAGATCTTACTAACAGGCAAACTAGCCCTTTCAACCAGTTGGTACGTGAGATTTCTCCAAAGGGAAGGATGAGGAATGTGTACAGAGTGGGGTGTGATGTTCATGCCAAGTCACTGGAACCTGTTTAGTCAAATGCTTCATTACATACTGGACTCTGTTTGGGACACTTACTATCAGAAATATTGCAAGGACTTTATTTTATTGATATTATATCAACTAAACTTTTGTGGTATTGGATCTAAGCAAGGGATGGCATCATGCCAAAACATAGTGTTTTTTTTTGTTTTTTGGGTTTTTTTTTTTTGCGGTACGCGGGCCTCTCACTGTTGTGGCCTCTCCCGTTGCGGAGCACAGGCTCCGGACGCGCAGGCTCAGCGGCCATGGCTCACGGGCCCAGCCGGTCCGCGGCATGTGGGATCTTCCCGGACCGGGGCACGAACCCGTGTCCCCTGCATCGGCAGGCGGGCTCTCAACCACTGCACCACCAGGGAAGCCCCTGTAAAGTTATTTTTGTTAGCTACATTGTTATTGTTACAATTTGCAAGAAAATAATGTCATATTTCCGTCTAAAACTCTAAGCACAGGTTTTTGCTGCCATCAGTAATCTGATAGGAAATTTGACTCTGAATCTTGAGACAGAGGATGCTGTGGTAAATGTATATGTGAGGCTTAAAATATTCTTGATATTCTCAGGTTGTTCTCACAGACTCTGCATAGATTTACTTTTCTAAAACAAATGAGTATCTTTCTCAACAAAATGGATCGGGAATTTTCCCAATAAGCACCCAAAGAACCTGTGAGCATTAGGTTGCATCAGTGGCTCTACTTCAGTGCCCCCTTTTCCTACTTCTGCCTCTTAAGCCCTGTGCATATCTTTCAGAAACAACTGTGGACAGTGAGAGAAAGCCAAAAAAAAAAAGACTTGTCCTCCCTTTCCAAAGGAACGAAACCTCCTTCTTCTCTAAAACTGTGACTGTTTCAAATGTTTAATATTAAACACAGAACCGAGAGGGATGCTTTTAAACCCCAGATCTGAAGCAAAGATTGCGTTTTTGCAAAGCTGTCAGGAGAATTTATGTTAATCATTGAGACATGGGATTTACTAACATCAGTACCCAACCACTGCCCTCCCCCATCCCGTTCATAGAGTATCTAGAGGCAAACAAGCAGGCAGGGGAGACGGATCACTATTAATACCATAATCACACCACCATTTAGTCACTAGATGGCATCAGGAAGTAGGCAAAATAGATGGGATCAATCCTAGTCCTTGAGCCAGATCACCACTTTGCTCACCCCCGTGATGGATATATATGGTCTATGAACATTAGAACAATGCAAGAAGGATTGTTTTCACTTGATGGGAATATTACCCGCAGAGATTCCTTTCTGCTCTGAGCCAGCATGCTGTGTTCGACTCAAACCTTTCCAAACAGAGTCACGCAGCTCCATCACATACTTACTGCCTGCTTGGAGAGTGAATCCCTCTCTCCAAACTGGTTGCCATGGAACGAATTTTTTAAAACACTGAGAAAGCAACAAACACTTAAGTATTGGACCTAGTGGTGAGGAATCTAAACTTGCATTTTTTTCCTTCCAGCCAATGCACTGACACTCCAACTCTAAAAATCATTTCATTAGTAAAAATGAAAAGAATAGTTGCTTTGTCATTGTTCACAATTAATTGATACCTCTTCAGAGCTTGAAGCTTCCACTAACCAAAATGAGATCCATGGGCAGTATTATTATGACTCTACCCAAAGACTAGGTTTGTTTTGTGAAGAGGCCAGAATTGATTTGGGTCCCTTTAAAGCAACAGACAAGATATTTAATAACATTTGAACACAGTGAAGAAGATTCAGCACATGCTGCTGGGTTAGAGGAGGGCTGGGCTTCTGACAGCCTCTCTTAATGTACTGCTTTTCCACCTAAGGTTTTAGCTGTCATGGCTCCCAGTGGAATATTTCCCCACACTTATTCAGTGGGAAGATACTGACACAGCTCCAGACTCTGCCTTTTATTTCCTAATTCTCTCTGGAGAAACAGCCATTCCAGAGCTTGTGATATAAAAGGAAAAAAGAAAAAAATGACAGGTGCCTCATCGGTTGATCGAGAAGTTTTGTACAAAAACACAGACCAGGGCTTCCCGGGTGGCGCAGTGGTTGAGAGTCTGCCTGCCGATGCACGGGACACGGGTTCGTGCCCCGGTCCGGGAAGATCCCACATGCCGCGGAGCGGCTGGGCCCGTGAGCCGTGGCCGCTGAGCCTGCGTGTCCGGAGCCTGTGCTCCATGGCGGGAGAGGCGGCAGCAGTGAGAGGCCCGCGTACCGCAAAAACAACAACGAACAGAAAACACAGACCATTCCGATTGTCTCCATACTGACTAACACTGTACTTACTAAGTGGCTTTGTTTTAAGTGACTGCAAACCACACCAAAAAGAAAAGGTTTGAGGAAATATTTCCAACCCTTAATCAAAGGTCAGAAATCACTTTGATGACAGGATATCAAATGTCACTTTATCTTCCTGCCTAGTCCTCGCAAATCAGTAAGGATTGAAAAATGCAGAAAGTGTTTGGACAGTACTCACAAATTCAAATTCAGATCTGGAAACTGGAGCTTGATAAGTACCAACTGACAGATTACCCAAGAAAGAGAATCAGAAAGAAACCAAAGAGGGCCAAAATTTACAAGTCTGTCCTCCAAGATCATTGACTTACTTGATACTCAGTTAAAACTTTTAAAAAGTCATCTATAGAGCCAAGGCAGTGGCACAATTTTTAAATCAAATATCAGAGTCTATTTCATTTTTTCAGTCATACAATTCCACAAACCTCAAACATTTCTTTTGTGCAGAGTATTATACTAGGCACCCTAAGAAAGTATGAAGAATTCAAGACAAGTTAATTTCAAGAAAATTAGCACTAGCCCTGAATTGAGTCAGGAAGAGTCCAGCTATGGCACACTAATTAAATTAACCTTCCATTTCGGTCTAGAGACATTTTATCAGTTTGAGACTGCTAAACGGAGCCGTTCTGAAAAATATCCAGGAACATTCCTTTAATAGAAATAGAACTGCTCATTTTCTTAACTTCACATTCTATCTTTCACCAACGAGATAAACGGATACAAACTCAACTAACATCTCCAGACTCTACAATGCACCAAAGCCTGTGTGAGACTGACATACAGTCTTTTGTTTCAGCGTTTCAAGTTGGGATAAACTTGTTCCAAAAATAATTTGCCTTCCCATTCCTGAATTTTTTCTACTGGGTGTGGATATTAGTTCATCACTGAATTTTCTTAACTCTGCCTAATGCTCTTTCGACTTTGAGGCATCTGGCTGTATTTCAGTGAGTTACAACTCCAGCTGTCACATTTTAACAGCCAAAAAGAGAAGACCTCAATCCCCATGTCTGAGTACACAATGTTCTCTTCATTTCAACATCAAATAGTCAGCAAAGAGGAGACCTCAAAGGCTTTCTTCTTTTGAAAATTAGAATTTCATTGTTTCAGAGGATTGTGAACCCTGAGCTCTCTCTGGATTTGAATTTCCTCATCATTAAATGGAGGGCCTTCACCTTAAACTTGGTCTTCCAGAACACATGAAGCCCCGGCGTGAGCCTGGTATCAATCCAGTGGGTATGGGTTGAAGGTGCTTTATGTTGGGAGCCAGTTGGTCCTCATAACACTCCTCATAATACTTGATTACCAATGTAAGCCTCAAGCCAATGAAACCACATTAAGTCTGACAGGAATTTAAAGATTTATTTTGAAACAATTCTTTATGCACTGCTGAAAAACTTTCCCTTCCCTAACTGGAGTGAAAAGTTTCTCCCTTTGTGGGATGCCCAACAATAGAAAATTTAATGAGATAGGAATGCATTCCACCTCAGTGACTTCCTAAGGTTGAATCTGCTATTCGTCTAAATGTAAATTTAGAATTCAGTTTCCTACAATAATTCCACTTTTATTCTTCGATTTTTGTCTTTTTTTTTGGTTTGTTTTTTTTGCGGTACGCAGGCCTCTCACTGCTGTGGCCTCTCCCGTTGCGGAGCACGGGCTCCGGACGCGCAGGCTCAGCGGCCATGGCTCACGGGACCAGCCGCTCCGCGGCATGTGGGATCTTCCCGGACCGGGGCACGAACCCGTGACCCCTGCATCGGCAGGCAGACTCTCAACCACTGCGCCACCAGGGAAGCCCTATTCTTCAATTTTTATACTTAGTGACAACCTTTTAGGAGAAAGAGACAGCCAGCAGTCATTTTATACTGAAGTGTGTGAATACAGACAGGATGCACACTGACCAGGAGAAAGATATTAAAAGATATAAGTATTCTAAAGGAAGACGAAAAAAGGATTGCATTTGCTGCAGATTCAACTGTCTTTTCAAACGCCTCCCTTGTTATGGAGAAAATGACTCCTCAGAAAGATTTTACAAAAAGACTTAAATCCCATCCCTAGCAATCATCTGGTTTGCCACAGCCCAAATGTCTCACTAGCAATCTGAAATTGCACATGGTTGGAGAAAATATAGCAAGAGGAGGTAGACATTGCCATGGGGAAAAGAAAGAAAAAGCAACCATGACAAACTCTGCTTATGTAAACAAGGAATGTTTTAGTGGAATAAATGTAAGCTTTCTCTTGAAGGAATCCCAGTTAGAATGTCATCAGAAATGGCAAAACCATGGCAACATCACAGCAGTAAGATATTCCAGTTTTATTAGCACTGAGGCAAAAAGCCAAATTTGTCCGGGGTGGGGGGGGAAAGGTAAACAAAAATTCCTGGCATTGCAACAGATGAAGTGATCTCGCGAGCCTCGTTGTTGAGAGAGAAAATTAAAAGATAGTATTTTTGTCCTAACTATAGTACTGTCCAACTTCCACCTGGGGAAGAAATTACTTTTCCTTCTCTCATTTTATGTCTTTATGTAGAGCTGCTATTCAGTTACGGTAGGCATCATATTTTTATATTTCCGTTAAGTCCCTCATGTTGAATCTGACCCCCGTTTCACATTTGATTAGGAAATCCTAAATTGGAAAGGTAGATTTTTCTGCCTTTTTTTAAATCTGTGCCATAAGCATTTTCTAGAGGTGACTGCCTTAAAGCCATCCTGGAAGCTCTGTCAATCATCCGTAGGTGCTTGGTTTAAGGCGGAGAACCCATAAATAAATGGAGCTTTCCTTCTGCACAGGGAGTGGCCCCTTCTGACAAACTCATGTCTGTTTTTCCTCAACCCCTTGTGCCAGTCCAGCCTCTTGATCGACCCAGGTCCACCTGTCAGTCAAAAGAACCGCCAACTCTAATTACATGTGCTGACAGCCTGTTGAACCGAATTCCTCATCAACGGGATTTCATGGAGTGGCCCTTGCTGTTCTTGTTTACTCTTTACTCTTTTATATAGGTCCTTACATTTGGTAGGCTGTACAAAGGATTGTACTAGAAAAAGTCAACAGACCTTTGTGTTCAGTGAAGAAACTATGAACAAATTTAGCCGTTATCATGTTAATCCTCCTGAGGTCTCAGGGAGAATATCACCTGTGTGGCGAGAGACTTAATGCTATTCCTAAAGTACTACTCCCTGAAGAAAGGCCATAGAGTCTTCCGCAGATAGCCTTTTGGGACTCAAATTTAATGATGTATAAAAAGCATATTCTCTTCAGAGGAAGGTCATAGGTTAGAGCACGAGTTTGAGTCATAGTTCACTTTGGGGTTTGCTGTATATGCTAATATAAGACTTAAATTTCTGCACCTCTAGTTTCTCAAGAATTAAACTAGCACCAATTGAATCTGTCCCTTGCCTACATTATAAGAATGCCTCGGAAAAAAATCCAACACTGACCTTCACATTCCAAATGGAAAAGCTTTGTCCTGGGAGTGCAATTAAGGTGATTGAACAACTAGTGTGTTTTAGGATAAGCTACTACAGTGGTTCGTAACATTTGGTCCCCAACGAGGCAGCATCAGCAGCAACTTTGCAATTTGTTGGGTATATAAATTCCCTGTTCCCACCTGAGACCCCAACCCAGACCTGTGAATCAGAAATTCTGGGAGTGGGCCCAGCAATGTGGGTTTTAACAAGCCCTTGGGATGATTCCGATGTATGTTCAAGTTTGAGAACTACAAACAGTGCTCTGAGTGGTCAAGGAAAGTTCATGTCACCCACTGTTTAACTCTGCTTCCTCACAGGAAAAAGCTTAAAAGCTTAAGTGATAGATTCCATCTAGGCCCAATACATTCTGATATATGGACAGAAATGCCCACCATTCAGACATAAAATATAATCTGAAGGAAAATGAATCCTTACAAATGTTCTTCACTGGTGTTAACAGCTTCAGGCAGGATCTCCAATCAGAAAGATTTCTCATCAGCTCTTCTAGTTCTTTTAAAAAACCAACAGCACACATCCGCTTTGCCTGACTGCCCAGGGCCTAGAGAATGACCTTGGACACCTTTCCCTTAATTGATCAGCTCTGGCCCATTTACCTTAATGCTAAGCCATCATGTAACAGAACTGAGTTATATTTAATGACATGGTCTATTGGTTTGAAGAATGGGTGTGGACTGAGCTCAAATGACTAGTGGTTCTAAGTGTGTTTGGGTTTTCGAAGATAGTGTCAAAGGCTCACATAGCTCATAAAACCTGGAAACCACAGACAATGTAGACATCAATCCCAAGACCCCTGGGAGCTTTTTTCTAGGCTCATTTGAATTGGTGCAGAACCAGAGTGGAAGGCCAGCAAGTAACTTGGCTTATAAAAATGGCTTAGGAAAGGGAATTTAAGATTGTGGGCTATGTGTGTGCATGCATGTGTGTGTGCTTCCTTAAATCTAACCTGAAAATAACACATTTACAGCTACTTAAAACATCCATATGTATTTTGACCTTTTTGGTTTTTAAACATCTTTATTGGGGTATAATTGCTTTAGAATGGTGTGTTAGTTTCCGCTTTATAACAGAGTGAATCAGCTATATGTATACATATCTCCTCCCTCTTGCGTCTCCCTCCCACCCTCCCCATCCCACCCCTCTAGGGGTTGACCCCTCTTTTTGATGCAGAAAAGTAAATTCAGAGTAGCCGAAAGGAGGCCTAAAATGGAACCACAACAATGATATTCTGAAGGAAAATGCTAAACTATACCCCCAGGCCTTCCTTTGAAGGAACGACACTTGTCAGATATCTTGGAATGACTGCTCTTTTTCAGGAATTACTGGAAAAGAATAACTGATGTATAATGTTCTACCTTCTTCTCTAAAATCTGTGTTGCATTTGGGTGTCCCATTTTCTGTCTCTGACGGCATTTTCTCATTGGCTCTTTCCCCAGCTGCGACCTGATCACCACACAACTCCAGCTAAAACACCGCCCCCCCTTCCTCTGTCTCCACCATTGTGTCCATTTCCATCTGCATATTCTGTCTTTTACTCAAAGTTAAAGCCTCACTGAGAAGATACTTCTTAGAAAAATCACCAAATGTCAAGGTGCTTGGCGATGGAACATGCACATTTGCAGGGGAGGGGCTGGGTCAGACTGACTGGGGCTCACTCAGATCCAGAGCCCTGACCTCCCTTCCAGACCTCTGTAGTCCACAAGGCAAAATTACAGTGGTGGCTTGGCTTTGTCGACAATCCATGGTTTATGTTATGGACTCAAGTCTTGAAATCTGGAAACAAACCTGGATTAAAAATTTCCCTTGGAAAGTTTAAGAGAAAAAGTTACATGTTCTAAAGCCCATTAACTTATGTGAAACATTAAAAAGGCCTTGACATGACAAGGTAACAGATAGTTGCTTTAATCTCCCAACAGCTTCTGCCTTTCAGTGCCATTCATGGTGATTTTCGTAGGCCAGGGGTGTAATTCGCTATTATTCTAATAAGCCATAAAAATAACTGTTGGTACAACTGTTATTCCAACAGGGACTTTCCTGGATTTCACCCATTAATTTTTGTAGACAGTAGGAAGCTCACACTGAGGAGACATTCTGAGCTTCCTAGAGGAGGACAAGAGAAGGAACTAGCATCTTGTACAGGCTACTTATCTGCACAAAACACTGCTCGGTCCCACTGGGAGTGTTCCCCCCAGGGCAGGCGAGATGGAAGAATTCAGGTAGGAAACAAATTTAGAATGTCTGTCTCACCTTTGATGGTTAGGGTGGCAATGCCTTCCTACCGAAGAAGCTTGGTAGATACTTTTGATAGTAAACTGAACCCATAGGCAATCCATAAAGAAAAGGAAGGCAGATCACTGTGCCAGAAACTCTTCCAAAGAGGCGATCATGAATTCCCCACACAGGACAGAAAAGGAAAGACCAGCCCATGTGCACATGTGCACATCCTGTATGCACAGTTTAAAGGACCCACCAAAAATAGCCTCCAAACACAGGCTGCGGGGGGGGAGAGCGGAAAGAAGAGAGGCCAAAGTGGAGGGAAGGAGTTCGTGCCTCGAAAAATGAAGTGAGCAATCCTAATGTCCCTCTAGTTGATCCTGAAGAGAGAGTCACCTGTCTAAAGCTGATTTTTAAATAATTTCACCACACTTTGGAATTCCTGAGTAGTGGTATGTCAGTAATACATTTGGCTACTTAACCGATATTTTCAGGTTTTATTCTTCCATGCCAATGAATGTAATCTCTAAGACTTGCCATTTTTAAGTACACACACACACACACACACACACACACACACACACACACACACACACAAAGGTTAAATGCATTATATATTACTCATTTTGTGGGAAACACAATGTACTATAATCAAAAAGATTCCAGTGGCTTCTTTCAGTGTGTCACCTGTCTAAAGCTGATTTTTAAATAATTTCACCACACTTTGGAATTCCTGAGTAGTGGTATGTCAGTAATACATTTGGCTACTTAACCGATATTTTCAGGTTTTATTCTTCCATGCCAATGAATGTAATCTCTAAGACTTGCCATTTTTAAGTACACACACACACACACACACACACACACACACACACACACACACACACACAAAGGTTAAATGCATTATATATTACTCATTTTGTGGGAAACACAATGTACTATAATCAAAAAGATTCCAGTGGCTTCTTTCAGTGTGTTTCAGTGATAATATTTGGTATGAAGTAAAGGTATTCAGACCCTCTCTTTACCGACCATATTGTCAAAATTACGATCTTAAGCAGCTCTGTTACAAATGCCCGTGTGAAATAGCATCTCTAGTGTCTCAATACACTTATTTAACTTTCAAAAAGAATATGTGCTAAACTTACATATTTTTATATCTGTGGTGTTTTCCTATTAACCTATAGTTGTAAACAAGTGAGCTTACAACTGATTATCACAAAGGAAAATGGCCTACACAAGACGTTAAAAGTAGAGGAAGTTATTTATAAAGTGTTCTGCCAAAGACCATTTAATGATCTGTAAAACGCAGATTAACTTCTTTCATCATGAATGTGATTGTAAGAAATGCTCACCCTCTCATCCTCTATCTTTTGAAAATTAATATTTTGTATTTCTAAGGGCCAAGGGAAATATTTTTTAAGCCAGTGTAATACACAGACCCCTTGGACACGAGAGCTGTTGATACAGTGACTCGGATCAACCGTGTAATGTTAGATTAGAAGTCTGACATCCGATGGTAAATTTATCAGTCTTTCCTATAATTCTTATACTGCACTAAATTACATTTGGGAAATTCAACTAATCTCTTCAAATTAAAGGCGCCAATATTAACGGTAGATCTCAACATGGAAAGCATTAAAGTACTCCCTTTCAAGCACCTTGAGAGGATGGAAATTACCCCCTAATTTTCCCACCTACCATCTCACGTACGTTAACTCAGAGGTCTAACAATGTCGCGTAGAAGGTTAACAGACTATGTACACCGAGGATATTCAATTTGTGCAGTTAGTAAGAACTAGCCATTTAAAAATATATTCAAATGTTTTGTAAATAAAATTTTTGATGCCTATAGTTTTGTTCAAACTACTATCTTTTAAAATAATTAGATATTATTTGAATTTTAAAAATAGTCTATTATAAGTTAGATGTTGCTTTATTGACTCCGTGATTCAGTGTACACTCAGCCATATTCCTGTGGGGAAACAGCAATCTTACTTTCTTGGCATAAGCCAAATCTTCATAGATTATTTAAGGACTCTAAATATGAGACGAAAAACAAAAAACAAACAGACAAACAAAACACCAAAATTAAATGCTAGTGAAGAAATTAGAAACCTATTGTATAAAACGTATTTTTAAAATCTTAAGATATATGTGATTTACACTGCCTGTTAATCTAGTCTCTTTGTGAAATAACCACAGCATATTTGTTTAGACTCTGAAACACCAAATATTTGTGATGTTTGCATAGCACCATTGTTGTAATATGTGATTTCAAATGGTAAGCATCTTTGTTGTAATCATGTGAATCACAGAAGAATAAATTCCTGCTGTTAATGTACAACCAGCTCTCAGAATTCAGATTTCCTGCAGCTGCTGTATCACCAATAAATGAGAATTAATTGTGAAAACAGTTTTTAAAGAATTGAGTTTATGATCACTGTGCATTTTCCTGATGAATGAATTCAGAGAGTTTTATTTTTACCAGAAGTGCTCTGTCAGTCAGTAAATACAACTGCTGATTCTAACCATACCATCATTCCAATGGTTTCTGTATGGTTGCTCTAACTACCCAAAACTGGAAGCTTGTTGCAAGATGTGTCCTAACAAATGTACAATAAATGACTTTTCCTGCATGCTGCCTGAGATATACTGTAATTTGAAATGTCTTATCCAACAAATTATATATTTCATAACCCCAAATTGAACTGGCAATATTTCTCACGTTTATAACTAATGGTATGTTAATATCAAAATCAGAAGCACTGTCATACATGTATGTTACATGTGACATTTAACTTGTTAAACTGTAATCAGTGAAGTGTTCATTGCCTGAACTAGTCAATTCTGTACAAATCATTGTCTTAACTGTTTTCCAAATCTTACCATATTTCCTAACACTTAAATATAAATGTTTGTAAATTAGTCATTCATTTTTTTATTGGCTTCTTATGTATTTTCAGTGTGACCCCATTAACTAACCCAAACAAAGGAGAAACAAAATGTTCCCCTGTCATAGTTAAGTCCAGGCTCAAGGACATTTTAGCTATGGCAAAAGTTCATTCATTCGTCTGACAAATATTTATTGAGTATCTGCTGTGAATCAGGCTCTATACCAAATATTGGGAGAATTTTTGAGGACTAAAGTAATCACAAACCTACGTCACACCCCGTGAGGATTTCTGAACTTTCCCTAAACCATTCTTCAGTGACTTTCCCAGAATTAAGAAACTACTTTGTTTCAATGTTATATCAGAGATAGAAATTATCCACTGAAGAGTCTTGGATTAAAATGCAGTACATTTGGCCCAGGGAAATGCAACTATCGCTCACAGGAGTATTGTCTTAAGGTCAAATTTAAAAATGAATTACACTAAAACTCAATTTAAGAGATTTGACCCTAACTCCAAAAGAAACACTTAAAAGGTCTTCTCTTGAAATTTATATACTAGGTCTGTTTTAAAACATTACCCTTAACGTTCTTTGCTACACATAAAGTGTAGCGTCAGATCACATTTCCTTAAAACCGTACCCCTGTGGGGTATCAAAGAATTCTGTAAAAGAGGAAGAAAATGTCTGTGAAAGGATAAATATTTATCTACAGGACAGCACAGAAGGGAATACACCCAGATGTTTTCTCAATGACAGATTTCCTTACATGTGCCATATCCATTTACCACTTTTCAAAAGTGCTTGTACACACTCACAGCCAGATTCATCTCTCTCACCACATCCTCATTGTTCTTATTCAAGGAGGTGCCCCAATAAAACCTTGTGGTTCCTGCCATCACAGCACTTAGGGTAATGAGGTTGATGAGTGGTTTATGTCTTGACTTTACTATCACAAATTAATTTTTGCAGCGCTTGTCATTCCTCTGAAGCTGCTGAAAACAACAGCAACTGGCCACTCGCACAGAGATTTATTCATTCATTCGCTGTGAATATTTGCTAAGCGCTGGAGATGAGACTAGATCTTTCCATACAGCCACACGTGCCTGAGATGGAACAGTGCCCCCCGAGTGCTGGCTGGTAGAGTCAGAAAACTCTGGATTTAGAGTCTAGCTTTGTCAGTTGACCTGGGTAATCTTGTTGAAATCCGTTCACCATTCTGAACCTCAGTTTCTTTCTGTGTAAAATGAGACTAATTGTATCTATCCTTTAGGGTTGTCATGAAGGTTAAATGAAACAGCCACCATTTATGGAGTGCCTGATGCCCATAAGGCCGTGAATAAATTGTTGTTGGTATTGATGTCCTAAATATTACTTAACGTCCCTTATACCAGTGACAAAGCTTTCTCCTTGACCAACCTTGAGTAAGGCTCCTTGGAGACCTCTTCTTGACTAGACCCTGACTTTGGGCTCTGTCCCTGGCCCACTTAGTTCAGTTTTGGCAAAAAAAAAATCCTGCTGGGTCAGTTGAGTGAAAATCCCCCCAACCTCTGATACTTGATCGCGTTGCCCATCCCCCACGCTTATCACCCTGTTGTGCCTTCAACAAGATTCCTGTTGAGTCAGACTAGCAAAAATCCACCTAGCTTTGATGTTTGCTTTTAGTAATTTTCCATCCATTGACCGCTGACTCTGCTCCTTGGCTTTAAATCTCATTTGTCTTCGTTCTATGGAGTTGATGAGCTCAGTCTCTCTCCCCTACTTGCAGTAGTCCCCTTTTTGAATAAAGTCTTCCTTACCATCTTTAACAAGTGTCTGAACAAGTTTCTCTTTAACGCCAGCAACAACATCTTCCGTGATGAAAGATGAAAAGACCAAATGAGCTAAATTCTAACTCTCTTCACCATAGCGGCTTTAGCCAAGATATATCAAGTGCTTGCTATCAACCAGATAAGGTACTAAACACTTGACTTGGATTATATCCCAAATCCTCACAAAAACCTTCGAAAGGAGCATAATTTCTTTCACTTTTTACACGTGAGAACTTGAATCTTAGAGAAATACTTGCCCCAAATCGCACACCTAAGTGGCAGAATCAGAAATTGAAATCCAGTCTGCCCGACTCCAAAGCTTAAGCTTATGATCGTTGATAGAGAGAAGCAGAATAACACAATCTTGAAAGTATCTACTTGGACTGAGCAAGCTCCCAACATGACATAAAATGATAACAATATCTATCAATATATGCTACCCATGCAATCACCATGATCACTAGGTGAGTCCAAAAATTTCATCAAAACTTGATATACAACTCCATGGTAACAATCCTGTAGCATTACTCTCATAGATCTTATAATTTGTGATATGAGATTATATAGAATGTCTTATCACTAAAGAGACTTTAGCTGATGTCCCCCAGATGCAAGAAAAGCACACTAAATAAGTTTTTCATGCCTCATCAAAGTCAAGTTGGAAACAACTCATCCAACACCACCTTCGATATTTTAGACAACCATGGAAAACAGACATATTTCTTTCTTGCTGTTTTGGTCTGCCTTATCTGTACACATCTGATGTGGGAACAAAAATAAACCTGATTTCACTCACAGACTTACAACGCAGCTCTTTCAACAAAGCAAGTTACAAGATAATCCAGAACAACAACAAAAATGACACGTCTGTGGTAGATAATCCATGAATGGGAACAGCTATCAGTCCAAAAATGGGCTTGATTATACCAGGAATTCTCTTATTCCAAATGGCCGGTTTGTTCTAAGACAGTCCATAGCACTAGCTATGTTGCAACACTATTTTCGTCATCTGTGAACAGCTGTGATTCTCCAACTGTGCCTAGTCTCTGTGCTTATCAGCTACCTACCATGTAGTCACAGACAGGGAAAGACAATATAAACAGATCCAGAGATATGCCAGTAAACCCTTGATTTTTCTTTTCATTTAGAACCCAATCATTAAACATGTTTAAGTGCAGATTCCCAGGATCCTACAATTTACATGCTTACATAGGCAGAACTATTAGTAGCTCTTCCTAGGATCTGTGCTCACCCCTTCAGTGGCAGATGAAACTTCACCACATTTCAAGGAATAACAATGGACACAAATATACAATTAGCAAAAGGTCACATTCAATCCTTAGTTGGCGCCTTAGCCAGATCCTTTTTAAGTGCCTCTGCTCCCATATCTCATCCACTGGTTGAGAATGGAATGCCATGAAATATTTTCAGAAATTCTAAGATGATAAATCTGCAACATATGAAGGTAATCTACAATGGTCCCAGGCATATCCCATTTATTGAAAGGAATTCATTTCATGTGAGCGATAACGCTGGCCTTCATTACCAAAGATCTGATATTGCAAGGACATTTTTAATTTTTTATAACAATGAAAAATTATTAAATAGGGAATATGCAACAAAGGATTCCTTCTGGGTTCTTGTTCCTACTATATCACTAAAAACAAGGTACAAGTGTAATAGTAACCTAGTAACACACACTAGGAAATTCGACAAAAGTCAAGCCCTCATCAAACAGCTGTACCTGTTCTGACAGTTCTGCTGGTTTTACTTTGTGAGAAAAAAAAATGTCAACAACCTTCTTTGGTTACCATGAGAACTAGAGCACAAACAGCCAAGCAAATTTCCTAAAGGGAGTGGCCATCTGTTTCAAAATTCTAGCCAGCAAATTCCAGGTATGTTTAAGTCCCGGCCCTAAACAAGCCAGGACTTAAACATGCAAATGATAAAATTTTGTCCTTGATTAATCTGAGGGCAACCCATGTTTGGCCATAGTGCAATAAGCAATGAGGTAAAAATTATGGTTCTATTACTGACTACAGAAAATCTGTATTTTCTTGAATGAAGGTGCCATGATACCTCATCCTTCACATATTTGTGAGGGTTTCTACCACGCCACAGTTCCATAAATTCCAAGGGAAAGATTCACTCAAAATTCCTATCTAATCTCCTTCTGTTGAGAAATCAAACAGAGAGATTTTTTTCAAACATCCTTCCCCAAAGGCTTTTCAATTCAAATCGAAACAAATTATCAGAGTGCCTCTGTCTTTCTGAAGATAATGTGAAGCACAGCCCAGATGTCCAAAAACATCCAGTTGTCAAAAAAGGATTCAGGCACACACTCACACGATGGCTACAAGAAGAGCCAAGACAATGATTAGAGCCTTTTAGAATTGAAGAATGAAATAGAACAAATCCTAGGCAAATGCCAGACCCTTTCAGCTCAGTCAGCAAGAGTACTTCATTTTTACTGGAGTCAGAGGAAACTTGAGATACAACATCATGTTTTTTAGTCATGGGAGGCACTAGAGCTTGACCTGCTATGACTTGAAAAATTGCAGGGTGAATCTTATGAGTCTAAGTGTTACTGTATTTCAACTGCCTAACTCCCAACGTTCCTCCAGAGGGGCACTAGAGAGTAAAGAGCATAAATCGTGGACCTCCCAATGTTCCTCCAGAGGGGCACTAGAGAGTAAAGAGCATAAATCGTGGACCTGAGCTACTTGAGTTCAAATCCTGACTCTGCTAAGCTAGGTGAACATGGGCCAATTGTTTACTTTATGCCTCAGTTTCCTCATAAGTAAAACAGGGAGGATAATAGCACCTATCATGTGGAGTTATTGTAAAGATGAAATGAGTTAATACACACAAAGTCCTAGAGAGTGCCTGCCACAGAAGGAGTGCCAGGTAAATGTTATATACCGTCATTGTAGCCAGTAGATAAGAGACCTGTGATTGGTTCCTTGCTATCTACCCATAGTGAAGTATGACTTAGTTCTACCATATGTTTAAAAAAGGGGAGAGAAACGAAAAAGAACAGAAGCAACTGAGATACAATGGGGAAGAGACAAAAGGAAAAATACAAAAGGAGAAGAAAGTGCTGGTGGGAAAATGAACACTGAAAGGAAGCATTTTAGTGTACAATAAGAAAAGGAGGGTGGATCAATAGTTCACCTTTATTAAGTACCAGCCACTGTTAGGCACTTAGAAACCCTCACCCCAAAATAAAAATAAGTCAGGTATTATTATCACCATATTTCTAACAAAAACTTGTGAATTAAAGGGGTCCCGAATGTGTGAGGCTTACGTGGCTAGTCAGTGCAGAAGCAGCCTGAGGACGGGCCTGACTGCAGAGTTTGTACACTCATCCACTGAGCTGCACTCACTCCCACATAAGTGACAGGACACGGGGAGCAATTCCGGAAAAAGCCACACGTAGAACTGGATGAAAATGGTAAGAGCTATAAAGAAAGCTACTTGTGAAATTTTCTCTTCTGTTCTCCTTGAGGATTTTTTATTATCTTGATAGTTTTACACTGTGTAATTCCTCCAGTAGCAAAATAACTTCTTACTCCTTCATAGTTTTCGTGAATCTATGGATCTATCATCGTTGTCATTGTACACATGCATATTGCAGAACCGGGCTTCTGCTATGGTCAAAATAAAAGTAATTCTTACATGATGGGTCTTTTTTTTTTTTTTTTTAAAGTCCCACACATCAAAATATTAAAACCCGAGCCTAAGATTGCCATGTGGGGAAAAATGTGAAAAACGGTGTGACTGGTTTCATAACCACAAATGCTTATGCTTGATAAACTACCGCATTCCAGGAGACTGAACTGCATCAAGTCTTCTAAGCTGAGATGCATAAAGTTTTCTAAACGGCACACAAATCTTTTTCACAGGGAAACCAAATATTTAACTGCAGAAAATCACGCTGAAGTTGACACTGCATCCTAGCATACTTGAACAATTTCTTCTGAATTCTTTCATGGTTCCTTTAATATTTTTAGAGCAACAAGTTAGAAAGTGAAAGGACCTGTTTACTGTGATCAAAAACTTTATGAGGGATGTTTTGGGGGAACATTTTACAGAAATCTTTGAAGAACCCCTGAGAAAGATGCGGAGTCACTAATCATCCGAGGAAACTTGTACATTGTCCTCTTCGTTCCACTGTAATGACACTGTAGCACTGTAACCACGGGAGGCATGAGACAGCAATACACTGTTCAAAGTTGAGATTAATTTCCTCCCACCGGCAAGATGACAAATGAGCACTTACACACTGCATAGGAGAATCTCTTAGGAATAACATGTGTTTAATTGGCAAAGTGCTTTAAGGGTAATTACTTTGCTTCAAAGACTGCCTGTAAGAATTTAGGACTAAATCCACTATGACTGGCAAAGGGCACTTCCTTTTGATCTACTTATAATTAGAAACATTTAATAAACTATTGTCTTTATGTCAGTGATTAAATGGAATTAAAAACGCGTGAGGGGCTTCCCTGGTGGCGCAGTGGCTGAGAGTACTCCTGCCAAGGCAGGGGAAACGGGTTCGTACCCCGGTCCGGGAAGATCCCACATGCCGCGGAGCGGCTGGGCCCGTAAGCCATGGCCGCTGAGCCTGCGCGTCTGGAGCCTGTGCTCCACAATGGGAGAGGCCACAACAGTGAGAGGCCTGCGTACCACAAAAACAAACAAACAAACAAACAAAAAAAGGAGTGAGAAGGTTTTAGAACCCATAGAAGACATAATTTACTTTCTTCCCCTCATATGCCAGAATACAGAAATCTTTCTTGACTTCTTCTGGGGATTAATTTTACTAAATTGCCATATTTATTCATGCAGGAGAAGTTTGGGAAATTAACCCAAAGCCTCAATAGCAATATGCTTGGCTTGGAGTTGGCACTCACATATTATATGGATGGATGGATGGATGAATAAATGGAAAGGCCAAGAATAGAGTCTAAAGACTGGATGGGACCACTGTGGTAAATCAGGTTCCTGGGGAAGATTTCAGTTCCAGGCAATTAAAGCAGTGGTTTTCACCCTGGCCAGACATTGACAAGCACCAGGGGGACATTTCAGATAAACACTTGGCTCAGGAACCCCATAGGCCAATTAAATCAAAATCTTTACATGTGGGGGTAAGTGGTAGAGTATAGTATAGGTAGTTTTCAAAAATTTACCAAGTAGTGTTACCAGGTTCTACAAGTAGAAAGATAGGATGCTCAGTTCAAGCTGAATTTCAGATTGAAAAACAAATAATTGTTTAGTATAAGTATGTCCCAGGCAACAGTTGGGATATACTTATACTAAAAAATTATTTATTGTTACTCTGAAATTCAGATTTAACTATGAGTCCTTATTAAATCTGGCAATCTTATCCCTCAAGGTATTCTAATGTACCGTTCTGAGAACCACTGAGTTCCATTAAGTGAAGTAGGTAGTGTGACATCAAGAAAATACAATAACAGCAAACTAGGCTGTCCAGAACATCCAGCATTTGGCAGCCAACAGCGGGGACACAGACCCAGAAGCAGTGCTCTACTCTGGAAAGACTAATGGAAGTCAAAGTAAATCCTCAGTTTCAGAGAAATTGGGGTATCAGATAAGAAGCCTAGGCAGAAATTTAAGTTTAAATGAATAATACGAGGACCCAGCTATTTAGTATGATATACTATGGCGTTTTCATGGTCAGAACACTGTTGTGGAAACAGAGAAGATGAGAAGAGAATTTACAAAAAGCAAGATCCTTCACAGCAGCACCAAACTGTGGATCCAGGACACCTGGTGTTTTCTCCGCTAAAGAATGAATTCATCTCAGAGCCGAGAGCATGTAAGTTTAAAAGAGTTCTGAAGCAACCTTATTTCTGTGATTGGAGGCCTTTTGGGTTGAGGGCTGGACATTTCACTACGGCAGAATCAGCAAATAAGCCAGCACTCACATCAACAACTCTTAAATGTGTCTCTATTGACCAGTATTCATGTGAAAGCAAAGGCCAGATGAGAACGGTGTTAAGAAGATAAGCCTTGAGAAGGCTAAATGTCAGTCACTACCTGTAAGAGTTTCCTTTTTGTGAGCTGAAGATGGCAAAATGAAAGTAGATTTTGACATTAATGGGACTACCCAAGAAAAAAAGGTTTAAGGAGTCTTGCTCTGCCCTAGAAAAGTCCAAAGATACTCTGGGAAAAAAAAAAAAAAAAGAAAGAAAAGAAAATGTAACAGTAGAATATATCTCAGTTGGAATACCAATTTTAAAATACAGTTGGCCCTTGAACAACACAGGTTTGGACTGAACGGGTCCACTTATATGAGTTTTTTCAATAGTAAATACCACAGTACTACACGATCCATGGTTGGGTGAATTTGTGGATGCAGAGGAACTATGTATGGAAGCGAAGGGCTGAATAAGTTCCATGCAGATTTTCGACCGTGTGAGGATCAGTGCCCCAACCCCCATGTTGTTCAAGGGTCATCTATATAGACATAATTGTAACAAGAAATATGTATAATATCTTTAAAAACTCCAATAACTTCGATGTAAAAATATGAAAAAGACATTAACAGAAAAATGGACAAGAGTAGAACAAACACTTGCAAAGCAGGCTATCCAAGTTGCCAAAAATAAACAAAACATAAAAGGCAATAACAACTTTAGGAACTAGAAAAATGCATATTAAAACTACACAGTAATGATACTACATACCCACCAAAATGGCCAGAATTTAAAAGACAATGTCAAGTGTCGGTAATAACATGAATAATTGGAACACATGCACTGTTCAATCATTTTGGAAAATCATTCAGCATCATCTATTAAATGTATAACTTTGCATATCCTGTGGTCCAGCAATTTCATTCCCTAATACTCAACAGAAATGTGTGCAATATGCATCAAAATTCTTATGCGTGTATATTGACAACCCAAACTGGAAAAAACTCAAATGTTCAATAGTAGAATGGTTCCATAACTTGTGCTATATTTATGCAATGAATACAATATAAAAATGAAACTCAGCAAACTGCAGCTATTCACAATCATTTCATGAAGCTCACAAACGTAAGGTGGAATTTAAGAAGCCAGACATGAAAAAAAAATAGTATAAAGTCCAAAAACAAGCAAAATAATTTTAATTCTGGAAGTCAGAACAGTGATGCTTTTGGCAGAAGATGAGGAGTGGTATTAGGGAGGAGGTATGACTGTTACCGAACACAAGTTCGTGTGCCTGATGCAAAATGGGGCCAGATAATACTGAAATATCAGAGTTTGGAGCAGAGAAAGGTTTATTGCAGGGCCATGCAAGGAGAACAGGTAGCTCACGCTCAAAACAAAAACAAAAACCCAAACTACTCCTCGAAGGGTTTTAGCAAAGCATTTTTAAAGGCCAGGTGAGGGAGGGGCATCCCAGGGTATGTGATCAGCTCATGCACAATTCTGTGATTGGTTGATGATGATCAATCCTTAGGCGCCAAAAGGTCTGGGGGCTACGTGCTCATGATCAAGTAGTTAATTTCTTCCGTTTGGTGGTGGTGTTTAGCATCTGAAAAACTCAGGAAATATGCACAAAATACTCTTATCTGGGTACTTCAGAGAGGAGCTACAGCAGAGGACAGCGGGGAGTGGTCTGTCTCCAGGAAGTCCGCATAGGGTCCTGCTCGGTTACATAACAGAAACATTTGAGATGCTGGTACTGTTCTATTTATCGACCTGGTGGTAGTTATGTGGGAATATTAACTTTGTGATAATTTTCTGGTCATTTTACTTTTCTCTATGTTTGCTATATTTTAATAAAGGTTTTAAAAATTAAAGACTTATGAAGGGATCTAAAAGATTTGCATAAATATAAATGCCCTATTTCTGTGTAGGAAAACTCAAAAACAATGTCAATTCTTCTCCAATAATCCCTAACTATAATATAATCCCAATAAAATACCAACAGCTTTTTAGGGTAAGGGGAGGGTCAGTAGATGATATTTAAATTCACATGAAAACTCTGTAGAGAACAGAGTAGTTCAGGATATTTTAAAAGTTAAGAATAGTGATGAGATGATAGCTCTTCCCAGGTAATAGTGTCAAAAGAAAATGCAGAAAGCCTCACTTGATATGACTACTTTATTGACTGAGAAACAAATTGGTGAACAGGGAGACTTTAAAACCCAAAGTGCTAAGAAGCTAGGCTCTCAGCAGTTACAGCTCAGTTTATAAAGCATGAATGAAGAAGTACATTGTTTTCTGTTGTGATTGGTTACTAGAAACTTACATTCCTTTTAGAGCAGTAGCTCTGCATGATGTTACTTGCTTGTAGCTGACTGGCTAGGAAGTTGCAAGGTCATGCTGATGTGAAGAATGCTTAAGCTTTAAGGTCAGAGTCATCATTTTAGTGAAATCAGGACAGTTTCATTTTTGGTTAGAAGGCTATGGGTGGTTGGCTTAGGGGTGTTCTCAAATTGTAGTCTCTATTGTTTTTGTTTTGCTTTGTTTTGTTTTTAATCAGTAGTAAAACATTTGACAACTTAATAGTAAAATATAAAAATAAGTATTCAATTTCTAAGTATATTAGATGTAATATAAAATCACAGTAATATAAACAGTTTGGGACTTGTAAATGAATATAGAGATTAATAAATTGAACAGAATTGAGAGTCCAGAAGTAGACAATTACATGTGGAAATTTGGTAGCATTCTAACTCAGTGGAGGAAAAACTAGATTATTTAATAGAAGATATTAGAACAACTGTACATTCATTTCAGAAAAATATAAGATTCTTGCCTCTCTCCCTGCAACAAAATATATTTCAGATACATTAAGAATTTAAATGAAAATAATATTAAAGCCTTAAAGAAAACCTATAAAACAATCACAAAAGAAATATTTTCTAAGAAACATCAAATTTGAGTAATAAATTGGTATTTTGAATTACACATGGACATTTTTAAATTTGTGTGGAAAAATACCATAAACTTCATAAAAATTAAAAACTGGGAAGAATATTTGCAGCAGATGGCAAAGGACTATATTCCTCAAAATAAAAAGAGCTCTTAAAAACCAATAAGGAGGGCTTCCCTGGTGGCGCAGTGGTTGAGAGTCCACCTGCCGATGCAGGGCACACGGGTTTGTGCCCCGGTCCGGGAGGATCCCACATGCCACGGAGTGGCTGGGCCCGTGAGCCATGGCCGCTGAGCCTGTGCGTCCGGAGCCTGTGCTCTGCAACGGGAGAGGCCACAACAGTGAGAGGCCCGCGTATCGTAAAAAAAAAAAAGTGTCCCTATTGAAGATGACACTCATGTTAAATATTTTATGTGTATTAAATAAAATTACAGAACATGAGGGTAGAAAACAGTGTGACTAACGCTTTATAAAATATGCTATCTTCATAAGTCTGTATAAAGAAATAAAAAATAAATACAATTTGATACTCATTTGCATTCTGAAAAGTTTACTTATTATAATTGAACTTGTTTTGTGCGCCTGCCACACTTCCCACTGGGAAAGTGGGAGACCCCTTATGTGGAGTCTCCTCATACTTGCGTTTATTAGTCATCTGGATCCCTCCGCACTCATGTATTCACAGCCTTAAGAAAACTGAGGCTCCAAGGAGAGGGTGTTACTTTCAAGACTCACAAAGAGTGGTTAATGGCACAGGTTGGACTAGAACCCAGGTTTCTACACAGGTACCATGCTCCTTTCAGTCAGAGAGGGAAAGCCCAGCAACATCACAGAGATAGGACCGAGTATGCTGGGAGTAGACAGTAGTGAGGGCAGTAAATGGAGAAGCTCTATAGGATGACAGGAAGAGACTAGAAAAGTTACAAGACTTTCTTTTTTCCTAAAATGACTATATTCTTTTTTTTTTTAACTGAAAGAATAATACATATTATGGTAAACATGTGTTTTGGTTGCCTTTCTTCTTAGGACTAATTCTTCCCACGCCATAAAGTATTGTCAGCGATCTCTACCATGGAATTGTGCCCTGTGACAGGAGAGGCACATGACTTGGGTGGATCCTCGAGAGACTCCCCCTCTCCTGAACGTAGTTACAAATCTACCTGGGTCATGCGACCAGGAGGGGCTATAACAGGGAAGAACAAGTCTGACTCCATATTGGATCTGTTTCTTTTACTTTAACCTTTGTATTCTATCACTTTTGCTACAAGTTAATAACTAAAGGGATGTTGCCTATAGCTTAAAGTATAAATAATGGCCCATCTCTGGGAACCCTGCCTCCCATGTGTGAGTGTTAAGCTAAAATACCTTTGTTGAGATCACAGAAAACATCCTGACCAGGCCCACCTGTGAACGGTGGCAGGAAAGAAGAAATTAACACATCCCCTCTGCAGTCTGGCTGGAACCAGGAAATGTTTGCAGCGACTTATTGCCTTTCTTACTCTTCACCTCTCCCTCTTTGTTCTGTAAAAGAAACTAGCCTCCAAACCCCGGCAAGATGGTTCTCTGGGACACTAGTCCACCATCTTCTCAGTCTGCTGGCTTTCCAAATAACGTTGCTATTCTTTGCCCCAACAACTCAGCTCTTGATTTATTTGCCTGTCATGTGGCAAGCAGTACAAGCTTGGACTTGGTAACAGGGCCAGTCAGAATCACCTGGAGAAACTCTCTTTTCCTGGAGTTATGGAGTGGAAATAACAAAGAGTAGTGTTGCCATTGGCCACGTCTCCCGGCCACATGGAGGAAGATCACCTTCAGTGGGTGGGAAGGAGGGCAACCTTCAGAGCGAAACAGGGTCAAGAAATCTAATGAAGGACAACACCCTGCTTTGATTCACATGTTCTGGTTGTTGTGGAAATAGTGTCCCTAGACTTCCCAGTCATATAAGCCACTAAATGTCCCATTTTATTCCAAATCAACCAATAGTCTTACAAGTATATCAAGGAAAAAATAGACAATCAAAAGAAGAAAATAGACCCACACACCTATGGACAATTAATCTTTGACAAAGAGGCAAAAATATACAATGCAGAAAAGACAGTCTCTTTAGCAAGTAGTGTTGGGAAAGCTGGACAGCCGCATGCAAATCAATGAAGTTAGAACACACCCTCACACCATGCACAAAAATAAACTCAAAATGGTTTAAAGACTTAAACATAAGACAACATAAAACTTCTAGAAGAGAATATAGGCAAAACATTCTCTGACATAAATCGTACTAATGTTTTCTTAGGTCAGTCTCCCAAGACAATAGAAATAAAAGCAAAAGTAAACAAATGGGACCTAGTCAAGCTTGTAAGCTTTTGCACAGCAAAGGAAACCATAAACAAAACAAAAAGACAACAAACGAACTGGGAGAAAATATTTTCAAATGATGTGACTGACAAGGGCTTAATTTCCAAAATATACAAACAGCTCATACAACTCAGAAACAAAAAAACAAACAACCCAATCGAAAAATGGGCAGAAGACCTAAATAGACATTTCTCCAAAGAAGATATACAGATAGTCAATAGGTACATGAAAAGATGCTCATCATAGCTAATTATTAGAGAAATCCAAATCCAAACTGCAATGAGGTACCACTTCACATCGACCAGAACGGCCATCATTAAAAAGTCTACAAATAATAAATGCTGGAGAGGGTGTGGAGAAAGGGAACCCTCTTTACACTATTGGTGGGAATGTAAATTGGTTCAGCCACTATGGAAAACAGTATGGAGGTTCTTAAAAAAACTAAAAATAGAGTTGCCATAGGATCCAGCAATCCCTCTCCTGGGCATATACCCAGACAAAACTATAATTCAAAAAGATATATGCACCCCTATGTTCATAGAAGCACTATTTACAATAGCCAAGACATGGAAACAACCTAACTGTCCATCGACAGATGAATGGATAAAGATAATGTGGTATGTATGTATGTATGTATATATATATATATATATATATACACACACACACACACACACACACACAATGGAATATTAGCCATTAAAGAGAATGAAATAGTGCCATTTGCAGCAACATGGATGGACTTAGAGATTATCATATTAAATGAAGTAAGTCAGAAAGAGAAAAGCAAATACTATATATATCACTTATATGTGGAATCTGAAATATGACACAAATGAACATATCTATGAAACAGAAGCAGACTCACAGACATAGAGAACAGACTTGTGGCTGCCAAGGGTGGGGGTGGGAGGTACTGGGAGTCTGGGATGAGCAGATGCAAACTATTATATATAGGATGGATAAATGACAAGGTCCTACTGTATAGCACAGGAAACAATATTCAATATCCTGTGATAAAACCATAATGGGAAAGAATATGAAAAAGAATACTTATATGTATAACTGATTCAGTGCTATATAGCAGAAATTAACACAACATTGTAAATAACTATACTTCAATAAAATTTTTTAAAAGAGAGGAAGAAGAAGAAAATAGAAATCAACCACATTCATTACCCGGAATGAAAACGCACACACACACTCACATGTAGAAATACACTGTTTAATAAAAGATTAGTTTTTTACTAACAATATATTGCAAATATATTTTCATAGGAGACTTCATTGCTTTTGTCGACTCTAATACTAACCAGCTACATAAGAATGAGCCATCTCTTAAAATCTCTGGTTATCAGTTTTTGCACCTGTCAAGGGAAGAATCTGGAAGTAGACTCCTAAAATCCAGCAAGGTTGGATAGGTAAGTGAGACCTTTGGATGAAATGTTTTAAATGCCAGGTAGAGCACTTTGGGCAGCAGTGAACTACGGTGGCCTCCGAAGCCACAGACCTTCTCAACTCCATTATTATTTTTTTAATATTTAAAATTATTTATTTTATCATCATGCACATTGAAGGAAAGCATTATAGACAGCACAGTTCTTTCCCACCATAAAATTTACACCCATTTAATTAGCTAGAAACACTAGCTTGAAGAGGTACTGATCCGTTCCATTTGTAATAATTTCTCTACAGCAAACAATTGTCTTACAGTTGGAACGTGTTGAAGAAAATATTAACTCACAAGTCTTTTTTTGTTGAGTCTCAATCACTAAGAGTTCAAGGGACTTTGAGAGAACCCTGGTGTCCCGCATGGCCTGATGAATGCGTTAAAATCAAGCAGTGTATTTGTATTCTGAAACTACTCTTAGCTCCATACAAATGTTACTTGGGTTGTGGAGCTCATGTTTCTCGTACTGGCACTTCGATGACACCTGAAGAACATTTTGGCATGAAAGTTTCACACCAATTTTGTTTCGTTCTTTCTTCATTAGCCCCTGTGCGTCCTTTTCCATTTTCTTCCTTTGCTGTTCTGCTGCTCTCTTTTCTCTCTCTTCTGCTGCCTCAGAACTTCTTTGGCTTGCCAGGCCGCATCTTCTTCTTCTTCCCATGCATTGGTATTTTCCTGCCAGGTACCCAAGTCACCTAATTCAGGAGACTGATGAATAAAAGGCGTATCTTGTGTAACTGCTAGTCTGGTAGCGAAACCCGTGCTACCGTCTGGGATGCCAAAATTTAATAGTTCTCTCTTCTTAATAATGATTTTCTGGGTTTTCCTTATAGCTGGTGTCATGTCCTTAAAATAGTCAGGTTCCAGTTGTTCTAAAGCATTTTGCTGTGTTGCCACATTCCCATTCCCTCCTTCAATCCTTACACTTGTGGGTGCATCTTCACCCCAGGAAGCCCACTCCCCAACATCTGTCTGCTTAGGAACTGATGAATAATCAACTGTAGTTGGCAAAATTCTTTGGTCGCCACTTAACTTCCGTCCTCTGCCAGGTCTGCCTATTAATATCTTTAGGAATGAGAATACTGTTGCTGGGCAGGTACAAACTTTAAATAACCGAAACTGTGTGATACCCATGGTGGGAATCAAAACCTGCCCCTTCCCCTCCCCGCCCGCCCGGCGGAGGCTCCCAGGGGCTGCGGGCTGCGCGCGCACGCAAGGCGCGCGCACGCGCACTGCTGATCGCTTGCTCGAGCTTGCGCTCCGCCGGCTCAGTCCCAGCCTCGCTCATTCAAAGCTGGGCGCGCGCTCCGTCTCAGCCGCCGGTGCTGCCCGCTGCTGCCATAGCCGCCCCCTCGTCGGGAAACCCTCCCCCAGCCCCTTTTTTTTTTTTAGATCTTATAGCACCGTTTGAAATTTTAAGATAGTCCCCCAAACATAGCTTTATTTTCTTCCTATTTTCCTGTCATTTCCTGAAAATACATTTGTTTTTCTTATTATATGAAATGAGCCTTGTTATATACAAGCCACATATAGGAAGTTGTAGCCTCGGCTTCTGAAGAGGGGAAGATATGAAAACCCATGACTCTTCCCGCTTCCGTGGACTTAGGGCCATGCTCTTATTTAAGATCCTTCTAAATCCCGTTGACAGGACCTCACCCGCTGATACTGTGGCTTGCCTCGCATCTAATAATATCCTGGATCTGGATTTCCTTTCAGATGTTTCTAAATTTGATTCCTCTTCGTTTCAGCCACAGAGCAATCCCAGAGGAAAGGGCAAAGAAGGTTATGGGCCCTTTTCACCCCTGGGAATCTTAGAAACCCAAGAAGGGATTCTCGCAAGAAGGGACTCTTCAGGATAAAAGATCTCCCTCTGGGGAGATGACTAAACCCCTTTATCTGGCGTGTGGCATTTGTGCTTTGTAATGGTAAATTCCTTTAGGGACATGATTTCTAACAGCCTTTCCTAGAATCGGTGGATACCGTCATGTACAACACACAACCTGAGAAGAGCAATTCAGACACAGAACTGGAGTCCATAAACAAATTAGCCCCCGTGTCCCTCTGCCTCGGTCTCTTCCCTATCTGTGTGGCATGGTTTTACTTTGTCCCAGGCCGCGTTTCCTAACACAAGTGGTTTCATTTGGGTTAACCTCTAATGTTCCAGTCGCTTCAATGACATCCCATCATTATCCTTAGACTAGCGGCTTTTAAACATGATTTCTTAGCACTGGTCTGCAGGTCAACACCGAGATGTCCTGTGCCCCTCAACACTCAGTGGCACAGGGAAGGTAAGAAGAGAGCCCGTGCTGTGAACACCCTCCAGGGGCCCAGGCACACTGCTTGGCATTTATGTTCACTATCTTTTTTTTTTCTTTTTTTGCGGTACGCGGGCCTCTCACTGTTGTGGCCTCTCCCGTTGCGGAGCACAGGCTCCGGACGCGCAGGCTCAGCGGCCATGGCTCACAGGCCCAGCCGCTCTGCGGCATGTGGGATCTTCCCGGACCGGGGCACGATCCCGTGTACGCTGCATCGGCAGGCGGACTCTCAACCACTGTGCCACCAGGGAAGCCCTATGTTCACTATCTTACTTCATCATTATAACAATATAGTCTGTAAGTATTATCACTTTTTTTTTTTTTTTTACAAATACACCAAATCTCAGAGAAGTCACTTTGCTCTTGCACATCACCATGTCCCGTGGGACATGAAAGAGCTACAATTAAAGCCCTCAGCTCTGACTCCTCCCAGATGAGACCAGAACCTTTCAGAGAAATCCCTAGAGGAAACAAGAGCACAGAGAAAAGAACTGTGGTTTTTCTTTTCCTCACAGAGTAGATCTGTCACAGCTGACGAATCACAGTTGGTTCTCGAGTACCTGTTGACACCCTTTTGCTCGAGGTCTGTTGCGAAAGATGGGGTAAATTGAGATGGAGGTGGAAAAGGAGCAGGGAATTGGGGAGCCTCATTCGAGCTTCTAGGTGCTGGTGGATCCTTCTGACCTATGACACACAAACCTGGGGGCCCCTCTTCAAGTTCTTCTCCTGGGAGACTTAAAGACAAAGCTACTTGTCTGAGCTGAACAGCTCTAGGCAGAGGAAGGACAGCAGGACTTTTGTCAAAGTGCCAAATGGATGGCCAAGAGGAAGATAGTAGCGATGGTATCCTCTGGAGATGGCTGGCTATTCACAGTCCAGTGTAGGCTTGGCTCTATTAGCTGTGAGGTGGGGATGTACATTAAGAGACCAGTCAGCAGTGTGGCCCTGTGAAAGCCATTCTCTATGACTGAAGTAAAGCAAAAATTGGGTTTTGAATTCTTATCATCATCCCGACTCCCCAGCCGCTACTACACACGTGTGCACACACCCGTACACCCACAAACACAGAAGCTTGATATCTTGCCTTTGGAATTCTCAGGATGCCATGTCAACCCTGCCCTGGGTAGTAATACATATACCTTCAGAACTAGGAAAAGGGCCTGGTCTTTAGCCTTCAAGAGGTAATGGGGAGGTTTCCTAGCACAAGATAATAACGTTTCCCTGCCTTCCAAGTCCTCGGTTCGCAGAGGTAATCTTGATTCCCCACCCTCTCCCAGTGCCCTGGTGAGATGCTCAGCGAGGCTGTGATGGCAGTGGCTGACCCCAGGCTGTCCCGGCTGCCTGAAGGAAAATGTACTGCTCTTATTCTCACTTGCTGGAGATGAATGAAGAAAGTGTGTTACACACCAATATCAGGGGGAGGACTGACCTGAAGGGTAATCTGTGATACAGAGGAGGAAGAAGAGATCAAATTTAGCTAGTGCAAACTGAGTTAGCTATAAAGGTGGAAGAAACCGCACAGCAGATCTTGAGAACAAACAAAGAAGAGCAAAAGGCAGAATTATAAACCAGTTTAACCACAAGAGTGAGGCTAACCAAGGACGCTGAGTGAATCAGACCGCGGAGGGGTAAGGCCCTGTTAAGGCTGCACTGGGCACACACCGCCCTGGCCACCACACATTCACCTATTCTGACCGGATTTAAATGAGAAAAATTACATGTGAATAAAAGAAACAGGAATGAGGGAGCAAAGCGGCACATGCTGCATCTTGGAGACTGTTCTGGGAAAGCAGTCCTTGGAGAAGTTTGCAATGAAAGCCAAGGTTACATAAAGGGGTTAACTTGCTCTCCGGAAGACAGGCAGACCATCAGTACCAGAGACCTGTTGTTTCTGCTGCTTTGGTAGAGGTCATGGTAGTAATAAGTCCTGTTCCTGCATCCTGGCTAGCTTCCTGCAGCCTCCCACCACCTCATGGCTAGAAATCAGCCCTGAGGGAATGCAGATGCTCACCCTGCAGTGGCCTCTTGTCTTTGCCCTGGGGATCAGGGCCCTCCTAGAGTGGGGTTGTAAACAAGGAGTCAATGACTAGAACTGGCCAGTGATCACGCGGCCCGGGGGTTGTTTGAAGACCCTCACAAAGAAAGAGACCGGTTGGAGTTGGAAGGGTTAGTGACTTCTCTCAAGTAAGACAGCAGTCTGAGCCTTTGTTTTGGTTGGCCAGGGCCACAGATAAGAGCCTTTCCAGCATCTGAGGTCTTAGCTATGGAATAATGATAGCTTAGCCTGTTGTAAATAACAAGGGAAGGACCAGACTTTAACAGCTGTGGCCAAAGCTGTCTTCAAATAGATATCACCCACTTAGTGTGGAACACCATGTGAGTGGTTTTATATGTACATTTTACCTTTACATTCTCTCTCTTAACCTCACAATAACTCCATGGAGTAGATACTATTTATTTCATGGATTAGGAATTTCAGATCAGAGAGGTTGAGTAACTTCCTTAAAGTCACACAGCTATCAAATAGCAGAGTTAGGATTCGAACTCAGGACTCCAAAGTCAATGCTACTCCCCCTGCTGTGTCTCCTGTTAAAAACCAGCTATACCCTCACCCTTGCCATGCAGGACCCCCAAGAGTCTGCAGTCAGTATCCGTACCTTGAGCCAGACCTGGCCTTATTCTGGTTGATCCACACTTCTTAGTATAGTGTGTTAAGGATCCATATTGCATTTTATTGACTCCTTTCATGGAAACAGTGGTGTGCGAACTTGAGTGTAGATCAGAATCACTTGAAGGACTGACTCATTAAAGCACAGATTGTTGGCGCCAACCCTACAGTTCCCGATTCAGCAGGTCTGGAGCAGGGCCCACGAATTTTCCCTTTTAACAAGTTCCTAGGTGTTGCTGGTCTGGAGACCACACTCTGAGAACCATAACACTCAGATAATCATGCTGGGGTCGGTGTGGGGGGGACAGAGGGGTTAGTGATGTCCGGGAGAGGTTAGAGGCAAGGCAAAAATTCAGGCTGTAGAGCCTCAAACTGTTGGGGAAATCCAATGCACATTGTAAATTAATGTGTGTTTGTTGTCTACTTTAAAAGTACCAGGACAGATTCTTGAAACAAGTAGATTTACACCTGCACCCTCACAAAGGGAACTGTTTCACATCTTCTGAGTCAACCTCACGTGAAAGTGGAGTAATTCTCTCACGCACTCTCAACTTTTATAGTTCCGGAGTCCTGAGGGCTTGTTTTGCTCCTAATGCCTGTTTCTCTTCCATCCAGCGTCATTCTTTAAGAGTCTGGTATCCGAGGAAGTGCCCCTTAAATGCAAACATGTTGAGAAGGTAGTAAGTCTATGAGAGGCAGTGAGCACGGAGGTTAAGGGTGCAGGCCTTGGAGTCAGACATCCTGACCTTCAATTTCCACTCTGCAACGTATTTATTTATCCTTTATCAGATAAATCATCTGCCAATGAGTAAAGCAAGAGTTACAAAAATACGGAGCATTGTCTTACGGCATTGTGAGGTTAGAGTACTACTTTAAGAGAGCAGAGCATTCAAGGAGGAGGACACCAGAGGAAGGTAAATGATGGCGGCTGACGCAGGAGACATGCTAAATGTTAGACTCTGATGTCACAGTGTTGCACAATATGCCTACAGCTGGAAGAGAGAACTCCTCTTATTTATGAATTAGACTAAACAATCCTGGTATTTATTTGTTTATGCTTTTCCTTTCTGGAATGGACGATCAATCCGCATTACCTAAATCAGAAAGTTCTCAGATTTCTTTCCCTCCAAATAATATTTAGGGGAGTTAAGTGTACATGAAAATGAAGCAGATGGATTAAATTGCCACTTAAGTACACAGAGGCTTGAGAAGCAAATGGAAAAGGCAATTGGCAAAATTCCCATTCTGAGTTCACTGAACCTGAAACACTTGAAAAGGTATTTGCCAGGTGAAACACCCCCAAAATGCAGCTGCAGCTCTACAGACCCCAAGCCCTCTGTCACTGGTCTCCCAGAGTCCCCACCTGCCACTCACCTCACTCTGCTTTCACCAAAAGCCATACAGACTAGCAGTGAACTTGAGAACATATTCACCAAAAGCCATACAGACTAGCAGTGAACTTGAGAACATATTCCAATTATTACTATTCTTTTAACAATGAAACCGCTCTAAAAACTCTCTGCTTTTGAAACTGGCCTTCAAGGCTTACTTATAACTTTTGCCACTGAAAAGCACAGAAACAGATCAAGGTGAATGACTATATGGGTTTGAAATCCACTATTGATGTATTTATTCATGTAATTGGCAGGTATATACCAGGAAACTGCAATGTGGAATGAATGAATATGCAAGTATTGTGTCCTAACTCAGACAATCAGACACCAGGATGAGTGACATCCCTCAAAGACATTATACTTTAGAAAGGGAAGTAAAACTCACACACACACACACACACACACACACACACACACACACACACACATCATCCAGATGAAAAGAAGGATAGTATCAATTTGTAGCCAAAAAGAGGGATTACAGGAGTTTAGCAAGCAGAGTCCAGAGAGCAGCAAATTTAAATACAGACTATGAAAGAGATCTGAATTCTCAGCTTGGCCTTACCACTCACTAGCTGTTTCTGCCTGGCAAGTCACTCTGGGCCTCGGTCTCCCCACCTATGGGTAGTTGGAATAGATTCATTTCCTAGCATTAGCACCCTTTTCATTTTTTTTGTAAATGAAATCTTAACACAGAATTCCAGTATATTAAATAAGTCAAAGCAGAGCTTTCCCAGGAGACACTGGGTGGAGCCCCCTCTTTACCATGTCATCCAAAGCAGACAAAACAGAGGTGGAAACCTCTGGACTAGATGCTTGAAGGTAATATCAAGTCTAAAAATCTATAAGCCTGGAAAATCACTCCCAGATGAGGTGAACAAAGATGCCTTCAAAGGAGAGGCAGAAAACCGGATAAATACAAAGGAACTCAAGGAAGGGACACTTGCTCATGGTGTATGGACCTCCAAGCGGCTTGACGCCCAGCAGTAATGAGCTTGTCCACTTTCATGGAACAAGATGAGTAGGAGGGGCACTGGCTTCAAAGTCAGACGGCTGAGTTTAACTCATTATGCTATGAACGCAGCTGGATGACTGCGGACAAATCATTTTATTTCTCTGAATCTAACTTCCACACCTTTAGAGTGGTTTAATAATGTCTATCCTCACAGGGTTGCTGTACGTTTTCAGTAAATTTTATATACACACACGCTTTTTTTATTGTGGTAAAATAAAATTTACCATCTTAACCATTTTAAGTGTACAGTTCAGTAGTGTTAAGTATTATTCACGTTGTTGTGAAACAGATCTCCAGAACTTTATCTGGCAAAACTGAAACTATATCCATTAAACAATTTCCCACCCCCAATCCCTGGGAACTAATATTCTGCTTTGTTTCTATGGATTTGACTAGTTTCCTCATGTAAGTGGAATCACACAGTATATAACATTTTGTAATAGACTTGTTTCACTTAGCGTAATGTTCTCAGGGTCATCTGCATTGTAGCATGTGACAGGATTTCCTTCCTTTTTAGGGTTGAATGATATTCTGTTGTGTGTATAAAACACATTTGGTTAACCATTCATCCACTGATGGATATTTGGTTTGTTTCTATCTCTTGGCTATTGTGAATAGTGCTAAGTGAATAGTATACAGTTAACCCTTGAACAACACAGGTTTGAACTGGGGGGGGTCCACTTACATACAGATTTTTTTCAATAGCAAATACTACAGTACTACACAATCTGTGGTTGATTGAATCTGCGGATATGAAACCACAGATACAGATGGCTGACTATAAATTACATGTAGATTTTCAACTGTGCAGAGGGTCAGCACCCCCAACGCCTGCGTGTTCAAGGGTCAACTGTATTTGAACAACCCTGATTCTTTAAGTACTGGCTTTCTTTGTTTTTTCTGATATTTTTGTTTTTGAGCAAAGATCAGTATGCCTTATCATTTCTACTTCATGAATTTCGCTATTCTATCCGCACACATTTCCTGTTCTTCTTGTAACCAGTATAACTTCTTTATGACCAATAGGCCAGGGTAAAGATGTAATGAGCGGCTCTTAATAAAATATAAAGACCTAATTAGCCCAGCTGAGTTCTGAACCCATAACAATGACATCATGGTGTAATGATTCAATTGAGTTTAGTAGCTATTGTCTTCTATTACAAAACTGCCTACTCCTGAACTAAAGCAGCAGTAAGAATTAGAAAGATCATCTCCAATTTTCATTAAAATACTCTTGGGTTTCTTACTTTGTCCCCCTGCTTTTCTTCCCCCCTTTTTTCCACCAGAGAAAGTCCAAACAAGCTTGCACGCAATTTGGAACTAGACAGATTTTGTCTCTGAATTTTCTGCTTTCCTATTCTGTGAGTTGAATGAAATATTCCAAACATGAATCTAAAATTACCTTCATTTGTTTGATGTGAGTTAAAGAATTCCAGACAAAATTCTGCTTCCACACGAAATGTGGTCATCCACTGGACATGACTATTAACAGCAACTAAGACATACCACTGGGAATTCTTCCACAGGTCACCGACACTGTGTTCACATTTACAGCAGCTCTTTAAAATCCTTGTTTGCTAATTTTATCATCTCTTTATCTGTTTGTCTTGACTGATTTCTCTCTTGGTTATGGGTAACATTTTCCCATTTCTTCACCTAATAATTTATGACTGGATGCTGGACATAGTGAATTGTTAGTGCCTGGATTTTGTTCCTTTCTTTAAAAAGTGCTAGTCTTAGTTTACCTGTGGATCATCAAATTATTTTGAGGTTTCTTATAAAACTTAGTAAGAATGGGTTTTTAAGTAGACTCTGGGAATTATTCAGCTTCTAGGTCCCTAGTAATTCATCATTTTCCCAGCAGATCTTCTTTGCCTGGCCTTGTGGAGTCTTCACTGTAACGTGTTCAGATTAGTAATTATCCAAGGAATTGAGGAAATCCCTATGCAGATTTCTATGCTTTTCTCTTTCTCTAGTATTCTATGCCACAAATTATAGCCACCTTAGTGCCTCAAACTCTGATCTCTGAAACTACTTAGCTCAGCAAGACCACTTTGCTCTACCTGGGTTTTTTCTTCCTGTGCCGAGTCCAGAAGTTGCCTGCAGGTAGGAAGCTGGGATGATCATATTGTTCACCTTGCTTTTCTCTTCTCCACCTCCACAGTCCTCTGCTATCTATGGCTAAATTTTTGGGAACAGTTGTTTTCAGATTTTATAGTGAGAAGACTATTCAGGTACCAGTTATCCTGTCATGTCCAGAAGGTCAAAAGTTGATTAAAAGAAAAAAAAAGCTGCAATTTTTGAGATTCTATTATGGACCATGGGTTTCACATACATTATCTCTGTTCTTTACAACCATCGCTGAAAGGTTTGTAGTTTATTTTCATTTTATGGACAAAAGATCAGAGGTTCTAAGAGTTACTGTCATTTGCCCAAGATTGTATAGCCAATAAATGAGTTCTGATTCCAAAGAATATTTGAAGCCATTGGTAGATCATTCCTTTTTTATTTATACAGCTACGCTGGCTTTATCATTCTATTTTTTCTCCTTCCAGAATCCTCATCCACTGATATTTTAAGATGATACCTTCTTAAATGGAGACAACCACAACCCTACAGTTATCTCAAAGGACTAACAGGTTAAATTTCCTGGAGCTTAAATTTTATTTAATAGTGTTTTAAAACATCACTTTTATTTTAAAACAAATATATATTATATTGATATGTATTTATATGTAACAAATATATATACGTGTGTGTGTGTGACCTATATTATGGAGTAGAATTCATAGTCAACGTGAATATTTAAGATAAAGTTAAAGGCTTTAGAGGCATGCTGTTTTTCTCCAGGAGGCTGCACTGGTTATTCTCTCAGAATCCCAGAAGTATAACTTCACTTTCTTCTATTAGGGGCACTTGTGAAAATTTTGTGACACACATAGGCATGAGGATATGTGCATCACATAATGGTTGATGGGAGGGTAAGAATGCAAGTAATCGACGTTAGAAATAAAAGGGTATCCCTGTTCCATAATAGGATGGAGTATAGTTTTGCCTCTCACAGTATTTTCTGGTCTCTAGTTTTATTTTATACTGTAGTGCATCCTGGTTGCATTTATGAGGGAACATTTTATCTCCCTTCTCTCTACCGTGGTGGCTTTCAAATTTACGAGTCTCTAAGACTCACTCAGGGAACTTTTTTTTTTTTTTTTGCGGTACGCGGGCCTCTCACTGTTGTGACCTCTCCTGCCGCGGAGCACAGGCTCCGGACGCGCAGGCTCAGCGGCCATGGCTCACGGACCCAGCCCCTCCGTGGCATGTGGGATCTTCCCGGACCGGGGCACGAACCTGCGTCCCCTGCATCGGCAGGCGGACTCTCAACCACTGCGCCACGAGGGAAGCCCTCAGGGAATTTTTTGAACACCCGGACTCCCTGTCCCCACCTCCTGAAGATCACATTCTGTGATCTGAAGAAGGGCTCAGAAATCCACATCCCATCAAGCTCATGTGATTCTAATGGTCCTCTGACCACACGGAGAACCACGGCTCTTTCATGTATTACAGGTGTTGTCCAGGGCTCTTCCACAAGCCTGGGGAGGAGATAAAACCTGCCCATACTTCTTATTCGTGGGCAATAACTACAGGAAAATAACACCAACTGTTGAATAGAAATTTATTTCAGTCATATTTTTGGACCTCATTATTTGAGTTGGCCAAGCAAAAACCAATTTATAAATGCTACAAAATTTCACCAAATGGCTCATGAGCCTGGGATCTTAGACTACAAAAGCAGAACCACACATTTCCTAAACTCAAGCAGCTCGTGTGCTAGTCAAAAAGACAGATGTGTGAGCAGTTAAATGACAGTGTAAATCTGATAAGTACTATTCCTGAGGTAGGAAGTGGGAGAATGGCGTACAAAACAGCTAACGGCTAGAGGGCACTCCGTAAAAGCTACATTAAATCAGTGACATTTAGGCTAGCACTTGAAGGATAAGTACACATTTTCAGTAACACCGGGGGCAAAGAAAACGCACAAAATACCTAATCTGACCCTTCAGGCCTGTCCATGGAATGGCTAGAAGTTCAGTGTGGCAGAGGACAGGGTGATGAGATGTAGGGAGAAAAGCCCATCTCTTCAAACCATAACAGGTGGGTCTGTCCAAGAGCTAAAGACAAGGGCATATGCGGCAAGGAGTGGAAGTGGGTAAGGATAAAGTACAAAGGGACTGTTTGAATCCAGTCAAGATGCAGCCCAGGGCCTACTCTATGCCTCTGCAGAGCCAGAGAGTTGTTTAAATGCCCAGAAAATTGTGCCCAGATGTTTTGACATGAGGACCTCATTTCCCAGGAAGTCAATTAGACACATTTTTTGCTTATCCATGGAGCTCTGGTCTCTGCCAGATTATTCCGCACTCCAGGGGATGTGTCGTGTCTCCCCAGTGTAATTGTCATGTATGTGTCTGCAGCTAATTGATGCCTACTTGCTTTTTAATAACTAGTCAGGTGGTGGTAATAAAAACTGGACTAAAAAAAAGAAAACAAACCTGGGCTGAGTTTCATTTAATGACTGTTTGGGTAATGAAAATTAATAGCAGAAGAATCCAAGCACAGCCTGCTTTGATCTTGTGTGCTAAAATGGAGGAGGGCTGAGGGGCGTCTACCTGAGATTCAGGGGTGGGGTGAGGAAAGGAGGCCAGGTGTGAGCTGAGCCTTTTTCAATTCCCCGGAGAAAGACACTGAGTAATCATCAGTAGAGCAAATAAACTTGTCTTAGAACATTCCCTTCTCATTTTCTTCACCCTTTTCCCACTCGTGGCACTTCTTCCCTCAAAATTGTTTCATGTAGCCCTGTTTTACCAAGCTGCCCACTGGAGAATTGCACAAGGCCTGTCCAACAGGAAGTGTTGATCTCTAGGTACCACCTCGATCTACCACGTCCAACAGGAAGTGTCAATGGAGGACTGCAGCAAATGTATGACAGACAGTTCTACCAAAAGCCCAGAACCCTCCGGAATAAAAATTTAGATCGCTTCATTAGACAAAGAAACTGAATCAGTTGAAGCTTGGGCAAGAGGGAAAGAGAATACAGAATGGGTAACGTCAGAGGAAATTCATTAATATCAGCTACACCCTCGCAAGTAGTTAGGAAATAATTATTTTAGCTCCTCTATGTATTGTTCTTGCTGTTTTCTATTCACCACTCAAGTCTGGGCCCCTGCACTTAACACTAGACTCTTTCATTCAGCTGACCTTGACATCTGCCCTTAGAAGTCTTATAGGCATCTTCAACTAAAAGTGTCTAAAAACAGACTCTTTATCTGCCCCAATTCCTCCATCTCAATAAATGGCAACTTCTAACTTTCCATTTGCTCTGATCCAAAACCATGACATCATTCTTTATTCCTCTCTTTCTCTCACACTTCACATTTAATCAGTTAGCAAATACAGTTGGCATTCTACCTTCTGTAGAAGTCCAGAGTATAATGACTTCTCATCACCTCCCCCTCTATCTCCCTGGCTCAAGCCATCATCATCTGTCCAAGAACCAGAGTCTTTCTGTTGGCAGCCTCTGAGAGTTTCCTGCATTCAGGCTAAGAGATAACTTTTATTGAGCTTCTACTAAGTGCTAGCCACTGTTCTAAGCATTTCAAGAATAGGGATTCATTTGATCCTCATAACAACTTCATGAGGTCAGCACTGTATTTATCTCCAAGTCTCCAAATGAGGAAACAGAGGCGTGAGAATGTAATCATCTTGTCTAAGTTCACAGTCCTGGTTACTATCTGTCTTAAGGCCTGATTGGCTGTCTCCTCCTCTGATGCTGGGCACCAACAGTGTCCTTCCAATAAGTTATTATTAGTAAAGATAACTTTATTTTGCTTGCATCCAAAGAACCATCATATGCTGGTCTCGCCCATCAGAATGTCCTTCCCCATGTTTTTTTTTACCTTAAGGAAAGACATTTGATTAATTAGTGTTCAGAACTGGTAAGTGGTGTATCTATGTGTGTGTGCCGGAGACCTCAGAGGGGAAAACTGCATTTTCATAGAAGACTCCTAAGTATACAATCCCTTAAGCCTAGAGGAATCAATAATTAACAGCAAAATTCCTGGCACCGTGATAGGTTCATGATGGAGCTTTTGGGGAAGAGGGGGGGAAATCTGCTCATAGATGATTTCCCTGAAGTCACATCTCATTATTGATCCCTAGCCCTGGCAACAGCCCCTATGTTTAGCCTGAAGCCTCAAGAAAAGACTCAATCCCTCCACTGCTCTCATACTGAAATTTTTCTGAAAACTCATCTGCTGGTAAAGTTCCGTGATATTTTAAAAGAGGATTTAGAATGTCAGGTTAAGATATTTGGCAAACTAATAAAAATATAAAGAAAAATAATCCTATCATCCCTCACTTTTATTCCTATTTCTCTCTTTCCAATATCCCTCCCTCCCCACTCCCAAACCCTATCATTTCCAAGAGGCTAAAAGAAGCTCTATATATCATACTCAGGAGATTTTTCTGGTTTCTATCCTTTAAAATGCTCCAAAGGTAACAGTGGAGATGGACATTAAGTAGAGATGTTGATTTGTTAAATGTGGCCACTAATTTCCTCCCATAAGAAAAATATTAAAATGGCCTTTGGAGCCAATTTCTTTAGAGCTGTTTTCACATAGTTTAACAAAAGGACAAAATTGCCAAATGCCAATGAAACCAGCAGTAAAAATGAAACCCTCGGGAAATGCTTTAATCTAAACCACATTCAAAATGGATATACTTATCAAGTATGCTTTTTAAAAAACTAACAGTTTTCCAACCACATACAAAAGGATGGAAGGTGCTTTATGTTAGGAATTACTGGACAAACTCAAGGTTCTTCCAGATCTGATTGTGTCCAAGGTCAGAATAGTCAGTACCAGCAGAGGACTTACAAGGAATCAAACAATCTTGGTTACTAACACAAACAGATATCACATCTCCAACCCCTGTGTCCATCTCAGCTTATCTCATACTCTGCAAACTAGCAAAATGAATTCAGAAATCAAATATAGAGAGGGAGAAACAACAAAAGGAATACACAGTCCTTAGGACATATATTAATTGGGTGGAGGGTGTGAATTATTCATACTGATGAATGCTTGTTAAATTCATCTTTTCATTCAGCAAAGATGTCTGCTACATGTGCTGGGGAAACCACGATGAATGAGGGTCTCAACTTTAATGCTAGTGTGGAATACAGGCACTGCAGATGTTTTTAAAGGTGTGAAAAGTACTATGAAAAGTGCAGCAGAGGAAGCTGCAGAAGCACATAATGGGTAAAATTATCTGGGGGTCAGACTAGGCTTGTGTGAGGAAGGGACAACTAGTACTGAACACGAAGAATGAACAAGAGTTAGCAAAGAAGAAGAGCGTGGTGAAGAACACTGTAGGTCTTTCCTACATGTTTACACGTCTGGAGAGAGAGGAAATGAAAGTTGCCCAGCAGGCAGCCAAGGGGCTACACGGAAGCAGGGTGCAATGGGGTTGGAAAGGTGAGCAGAGCCAAAGTGTTACTTAAACAAGGTTTGGATTTAATTTTAGGAGCAAATACATGCCATTGAAGGCATTTAAGCTATAACAACAGGAAGGGTAATATAAGTAGACTTACAGTTTTCAAAGAATATGTTGTATATAGACTAGAGGCTAGATGTGAGAAAGACAAGAATGAATAACTTAATTCATTCACTAAATACATATTGTACAACTACTGGTGACAATATTTGCCTAGGTGCTAAGGATATGGCAGCAAATGAAAAAAAAGATAAACATAGGAACATCAAAAAAGGAGATTAATAAGGTAGCCCAGATGGGAAGTGAGGGTGCACGGACTAGGATGCCGACTGTAAGGCGATCTGAGAGATTTATGAGAGACCTTCCATATGATTTAGTGATAATACAGGACTAGAAGTGAGAAAGAGGAGTCACGGAGTGCCAAGTCTTTGTCTTGCACTATTTATAAAATGCAATAGGAAAAAACCCTGAGGGACACGCAAGTTTGCGAAGGTGTCGATAAATTCAGCCTTGGACATGTTTCCAAAAGATCTTAAGGTGTGTTGGAACATCCAAGTGGAGAAATCAAATAAGAAGCTTTATACGAGTAGGTGACGCTTGGCTAGGGTCAGAGATGGATCTGGGTAGTCAGTGAAACCATGGCAGTAGATGAGATGGGCTGGGAAGAGTACAGCAAGTGAAAAATAGAGCCCTGTAGAATTCTAACACTTACAGGTTACTTAGAAGAAGAGCTAATAAAGGAATCTGAAAAGGAATAACCAGAGAAACCATGATAAGTGGAGTTTTGAGGAGGAAGAAGTGGTCAACGGTGACAAATGTTTCCATGAGGTTAAATAAGGACTTCAAATTGTCCATTATATTTAACAATATGAAGGTCATTGGCAACCTTGATGAAAGCAGTTACAGAGCGTTGGAGGAGGTAGAACCGCATTATAATGGGTAGAGGAGTGAGTGTGAGATTGGAAAATAGAGATGGTCAGTGATAACCACTCCCTTATGAAGTAGCTGGAAAAGGACAAAAAGTAAAGAAGGCAGTCAAGATGTGATCTGGTCTAGGTAAAAAATAATTGGGGGCTCTTCTCCCAGAAAGGAAGGCCCAGCCAAAAACTGCGGTACGAAAGATGCCCAGTGAGGGGTGTGCTCAGGCACCCTTCCAGAGCTCATCACGCCCCGACACCCCAAAGATCTGGTAAACTGTACTGGCTTCGCACTCTCATCTCTACCCCATCTACGTGCTTTTTGTTTTTTCAAATGGGGGAAATCTAAGAATGTTGAAAAGCTGACTGGAATGAGTCAATAGACTTGGAGAAATTAAAGCTCTTGGAATTAGACGGGATTTAAGAAAAAGATAAGCTCCTGGAAAATAAGGAAGGTGTGCAATTACAACAGAGTGTAGGAATCAGAATGTTATAAAAGTAGCTTAAACTACAGCAGCAGATAAGGAGGAAAATATGATTGAAACAGCTGGATTTGGGAATTTGGCAGCACTGATTTGAACAAGTTCCTGTCTGATCATGTCTATTTTCTGTACAAAAGAGGAGCGAGATCTATCAGCTTAATTGAAGGAGAATGTATTTGGTTTGGAAGTTTGAGGATAGTGAGACAGTTTGAAATGGGAGAGTGGACGGAGCGATCGCCGGGTAGTATCATGCACTCAGATTGAGATGATGGCCACGAATTTAAGACAGTGTCAAAAAACACCCAATAAATCAGACACAGGCATTTGAGAAAGTGGGTAGTTGGATCCGTCCAGGATGTGGGGTTTTTCCAGGTGGGTGTAATTACTGTGGGAAGTTAGGTTATTAGAAGAGAAGTTTGAAATGATAGAATGCTGCATATAGGCTAGATAAAAGTGAGAGAGGCAGGAGGTAGAGGAATCAATGAATGAGAAGTCCTGATGTGTGGAATAAGAGGGGTCACGAGGATAACCAAGTCAGCGGGCTCCAAGCAATGAGTCTGAATTATGATTCTGGAATGGTTCTGGCTGATTGACAGGCTCCAGGCTATGGCTGTGCGAGGGTGAAACTGAATGGAGGAAGAGGTCCTTGAAGAGAAAGAAACTGAGAGGCCAAGGTATAGGATGGGTTGTTTATAGAGCATGAAAATCCCCCTGGATGATGACTGGACTTTGGAAGCAGAGGCAAACCACCATCAGGATGAATACTCAGTGAGAAGGAGTCACTGGGTGGTCAGCAGATAATAGCAAAAAGGAGACATGAGAGGATGATGGACCGAAACTCATGAGCCTCCAAGAAGCAAGATGGCAGGATCATGGTCTGGCAGCCTTAGGGAATGAAAATCACACCAGGCCATCTCAGAGCCTAGGATCAGCGGAGGGATGTAGCAGAATGAGCCCCAGGGGAACGCGTATCCCAGGTGGGACCCTGGTTTCTGCTACAATCAGGAGGTGCAGGGAGAATCAAATAAATAGCACAAAGGTATAAGGGAGTTTGTTCGTCAGTGAATAGGAGTTCTGAGTGGCGAATGGAAGGGGACAAGGAGAGAAACTAGAGTGGAGGGTGACATCAGGGGAGAGGAAGCCCCCAAAAAACTACAGGAAAGGGAAGCTACAAACTCAGGGACACACAGAGACACACAGGACAGAGCAAGAGTAATGATGTGATGCCCTTTCAATCCTATTTCTTTAAGTATCTGTTTAATGTTTACTTAAAGAGATTAGGGGGGAATCTGATTTTCTATTGATAAAAATATCTGGATTTTTTTTTGGCTTTTTAAAAATGAAGGATAGTGATTTTGCAATGCTGTGTTAGTTTCAAGTATACAGCAAAGTGATTCAGTTACACATACATTTTTTTCAGATTCTTTTCCATTATAGGTTATTACAAAATATTGAGTATAGTTCCCTGCACTATACAGTAGGTCCTATTGTTGTCCTATTTGATATATAGTAGTGTGTATATTTTTATAAATGAGGAGTTTAGGATTAAAAAAAGTATCTGTGTTTTTAAGTTCAAAATATGGGAAGTATTACTTACATTAAGCACATGGAAGGACAATTTCCAAGATATGAAGTTTCTGTTTTCTTCTTCTCCTCACAAATTAAGACAGGCAGCAGACATTAAAGGAGGGACCTCTATCCCCCTGACCTTATAATCCTGATTGAGGAACTCCTGCTAGAACACTTACTGCCTTTCTGGCTCCTTTACCCTCTCCTGCCCAAGGGACAGTGACATGTCTAATTGGTGAGCTCAGCGTGTGCTTGGCTGAGCCGTTTCCAAGTATCCTCCCCCTGCTTCGTCCTGCCCTCAGGATGTGCACGTTCTCTGCTCTCCGCCAAGGGGAGCACTCCCTGGAGAACGAGTTAGCAGAGCTCTGCCAGGGTCTGAATACATAAGCCTTTCTCACTCAGGGGTAAAGGATTAACAAGCCCACAATGCACACAAAGAAAAAGCTACCTTCTCAAAACCCCTTCCACAGTAGTAAAGCTAACATTCTAAATCTCCATCCTTCTGTCTCTTGTGTCTCATTTCTCAGGTGGCTCCAAACTCAGGATGAACATACATAGATTGTGTCTTATTTTCCTATTGCTATTATAACAAATTACCACAAACTTGGTGACTTAAAATGCTATCAGTTTATCATTTGACACTTCTGTAGTTCCCAGGGTCTGGGGATGAGTACGTGAACATCTTAAGAGGCCACAGGTTGAAGGCTGCCTGATACGCCATTTGCAGGCTCAGTGCTTCCTACTTTGAGAGAGATGGGGAAGTAGTCTTAGCTGGGCTACCCAAGCCTTCCCAGAATTTGTGTCCAAAAGCCCACAGCCATTGTAGAGATTTTGCTAGGTGGCTTGGAAATTTAAAGTGAACTTGAAGGGAAACATGAAGATGGAGGGATTCCCTCCAAATTAACAGGAAGTTTGGGGAGCTTGGAGAGTGGAAAGGAAGGTCGTGGAATCAGCTGGGAATCTTTCCCCCACCTGTGAATATGGAACAAGCAGTGGCAGGTATGCCCTTGGAGGCAGGACCTCAGCACCAGGGTTCCCAGATCGAGCAAAGATCTCCCTTCTGCATGGGAATGTATGGTGCCAGAGAACCACCAGACGCCATGGTGCCTTGAACAGTGAGATCAAGGGCCTTCTCCGATTTTCTGCATCACTGGAGACACTTGCTCAAAACAACTACAACTTTCGGGCTTCCCTGGTGGTGCAGTGGTTGAGAGTCCGCCTGCCGATGCAGGGGACATGGGTTCGTGCCTCGGTCCGGGAAGATCCCACATGCCGCGGAGCCGCTGGGCCCGTGAGCCATGGCCGCTGAGCCTGCGCATCCGGAGCCTGTGCTCCGCAACGGGAGAGGCCACCACAGTGAGAGGCCCGCGTACCGCAAAAAAAAACCTTTTATCCTCCTTCCTTCATTTCAGAAAAGTTTCCTTTTTTGTCCATGGTTTCCTTCTCCCCCAACCCCTTTCCTCCTCTTCCCCCTTCGTCAGTTTTCCCTTTCAACTTTCTAAACCAGATAATTTCTTGGAGAGCATACTAAATTATCTAGATTTTAAACAACAAATCACTCATTTTCAGTACATGGAACAATGCCCAGCATTGTTCAGTTTTTCTAGCCAAATGAGCCACAACGTGCCAGCTGGCTGATGCTAAGGTAGATAGATATAAGGTGTAGACACGGAGATGAGATTGGTAGAAATGAAAAAAAAAATATATATATATTTTAGTGTCTTCACTGAAGACGCTGGGAGCCCTGGCTAAAGCGGGGCAAGTTTACATTTCCTGTAAGGAAATCCGAGTTAACTAGCCCCACATTTCCAACATTCCTGAGAATTCTGACCTGCCCCTTCCGTGGAAAGCACAGAAGTCCAGAAAGGACAGTCTCCTGGAGGATGCCTGAGATAAGCAGTGACAGGAAGCACGGCGGCTAGGAGGGTGGGAACCAGACCTCACTGAACCCACCCAGGGCTCGCTGCGGAGGACCCAGGGCTTTGAAGTGAAGCAAGAAACTCCTTGGCTTCTTGGTTCAATAAAGAAGCAGCGGGTGGGCGGTTCAAAGGCACAAGCAGAAACCTTGATACCCTGCACGCGTGTGTGGGTAAGACGCCTCTCTGCTTTCCCTGACTGTATGCAGTTGGGGCTCAGCCCTGAGTTGCGGTCAGCACTGCAGGTGGAATCTCTTTGCTGGGCTGCTGGCTGCAAGACTCAGTGCACAGTTCAGATTTTTTCCCTCAAGTACTGTATTCCAGACTTTTGTTCCTGAAGATAACTGTCGTTATTCTTAGCTGATTCAGCGGTCATTTAAAGACACTTATTGACTTGTTTGTGGCTGTCTAGCATCCTATCTCTATCCCTTCCAGTTAGCATTCCATCTTTCTTTGGAGAGATTCCGTGGAGCCTTGCGGAAGGGTGATTTCTAACAACACCTTCCCCCAGTAGGATCCTCCTTTGGAAGCTCATAGGACCTATGACCAGTCCATTGGATGCTTGCTTCTGGGACTCAGAATCTTGAGCGACTGTAACCAAGGCAGGAGGAAACTGAAACTTCAAATTGATTAGAAGTTGTGGAAGAGCAGTGGCATTTGGACCAAAGTGGCTTTACAGCATGACCCCGGCTGGGTATCTGGCCGCTCTGCCCCAAGCCTCCCTTGGCCTCCTGTCAAATTGCCACTCTTAGACCTTGAGTCTCCTATAACTGCAGAGATCCCTCCCAGTATCCTGCTGGCCAGTGTCCTTTTCGTTAAGACAGTTTGCTTGCAGTCAGGAACCTGACTATTGTATTTTTTGTAGAGCTTTGAGGCCATCAGTCAAGATAGTTAAGAAACAACATTTAATATTCCCCCCTTATGCCAGTAAAAGTTGAGTTGGCATGGGGACAGAAGGAAGATGAGTACAGATCACTTAGAATTTGGACTGGTCCTATGCATGGTTTCTGTGAATAGTACAATCTGCTCTGAGCATGGATGAGAACGAATGGCTGTATTGAGGAAGAATGATGAGATAGGAGAACCAGGCTGCTTCCTAGCATTCTTCTATGTCAATGACATCATTATCTATGAGGAAATACTGAGAATTCCCAGAACTCCAGACACAGAAATCCCTAAATTTAATCAAAGAATTACATTCCAATGCAAAATATATTCTTTCTATCATACTAACCACTTGGATTATCTCAGATAATCATACACCATCAGCCATTGGGTATCAGAATTCCTAGGGATTAACAGTGGTACAGAATACTTGAAAAGTGCAATGGAAAAAAAAAATCCAAAAAACCTGGAAGACACAACCTAAAGGAACAGATATTTAGACTCAAATTCTTTGGGACTCTAAGGCCATCCTAGGCACCACAGAAAGAGTCCAGTCAATCTGTCTCCTCTTCTTTCACACTGATAAGTAGGGCTGTATTTACTCATAAAATGTCAAATTTAGTTGATACCTTTTATTTAAAGAAAAGTACTCTAAAAGCTTAAAAAAAAAGTATACCCAACTTAAAGTGACAGGTATGACATCAGCTAACAAAAGGTCCACAGAGAGGAGGTCAGGAAACAAATTCAGCTGAAATATTCTAGAGAAGACACATTTCCTAGAAGTGGTAATAGAAGAGTCATTTGCCAGGGACTTCCCTGGTGGTGCAGTGGTTAAGAATCTGCCTGCCAATGCAGGGGACATGGGTTCGATCCCTGGTCCGGGAATATCCCACATGCTGCGGAGCAACTAAGCCCGTGTGCCACAACTACTGAGCCTGTGCTCTAGAGCCCATGAGCCACAACTACGGAGCCTGTGTGCCACAATTACTGAAGCCCGCGCACCTAGAGCCCATGCTCTGCAACAGGAGAAGCCACTGCAATGAGAAGCCCGTGCATGGCAACGAAGAGTAGCCCCCGCTTGCTGCAACTAGAGAAAGCCCACGCACAGCAACGAAGGCCCAAGGCAGCCAAAAATAAATAAATAAATAAGCCATTTGCCAAATTAAATAACATGGCAATTATAGTTTTTCAATTAAGCCACCGCAAGCAACCGCCACACAGATTAAAAGTGAAATGGCACATCCATCAAAGTAATGACATTGATTTATTAGTTCTAAAAGTACACCATGAAAGCTAAACAGCTCCTTCCTAAGTGCAAAAAGATGAAATGAACACGTAAATGACTGCCAACGCTAAGGAATTTTTGTAAATTAAATAGTAACAGGGACTGCTCAGTTATCCTATTCAAAGCCCCATTCCCACAGAATTCCGGGAACACAGAGCTTGAATCATTTACTTATACAACATTCACTTGTATTTTTGGTTTTAAAAAGAAAATTCTTATCCAGTGTCAAATGTGAATGAAATTGTATGAGTGGTACATCAAGTGTCTGCTATAAAAGAATTCTAAAACACAGAAAGATCATAAAAAGCAAGCCCTAAGGAATCCAAGTTTATGACATTGGAACAGTTTGGCACTAGCAGTAATTCAAGCAAGTTTTTCATTTTGAGTGTTTTTCCTATGTTATCTGTCTTTACCTCTCCTCCCCCAAATGGGGGGAAAATGAAAGCATACATAACTTAAGAACCAGTAAAAGACTCTTAATTTCCCCCTACCTCCTGCACCTGCTCAGCCATATATGTGTGCAGTAGAATTGACTTATATTTTGAAATAGAAACATTAATCTATTTAAGCTGCTGTCTGTCACAATACTCTAGAAACATAAAATGGAATAGAGATGCAGTACCTTCCGTCAAAGGAAAACGCACTGCCTTGTCTGATCTCTCCAGCCCATCCTTCTGCTGTTTATGTCAGAGACAGATGGGAACAGCCACATTAATGAGAATAGCCTCATGCTTAGAGGTCCCGTGGATCTGGCTGAGACTCACCAAAGAGTCCCATTCCCTCCTCCCCAATCCCATGCCCACTACCAATTCACTCTGCTTCTGGGTCTCCTGCTGCCAAAGGAGCAGAAAGCCTTCAGAAAGAGAAACTGGCCTCTGGCAGGAAAAGGCATGGTGCACCAAGCTGCAGGTAGATGCGGTGGACGGAGCCGGATGCGATGTAGCTTTCAGCCGCCTCCCCGCTGGAGCTGCCACCTGTGTGCCCCGCTGATGGAAATGGCTGAGCCCGCAGCCTTGGCTGGAGGCAAGGTAGGTCCTTGATTTTAAGTCAAAGGAAAGGCGGGAGAGGCAGCTTGTTGGGTGAAGAGTTAGGAAAGATTTGAGACTGGCGGCCGCCAAAACCAAAATCCCAGTTTCTTCAATATGTAGGAAGGAAAATTGCCAAGCTCTTAATAAGCAGCCCCATCTTGATTCCCCCAGAAATGCTCTGTATGGAGACTGATAAATACAGATTTATAGAAGTCACCGATGTTATCACTGGTCAGCCACACTCATCTCAACATGGCTTTATATACAGACCCTTATGTAATTATATCACTCATTGGAACAGAAATTACGTGGAAATATTTTATGAACGAAATCTCTTATTTTTATAATGACGACTGCTATCCAGATGCATCTGGGGTTCAGTCCTTATGACAGTGTGCTTATTCCAAGTTTTATAATAATGTTCTGTTGGGTAGAAATCTCCTGGTGGGGTTGAATAGTAAATATTTTCTTGACTTGTTTCAAATCCTGCTAATTTAAAATTGCTTAGGGAAAAAATGCTTTAATTTCTAAGTATCTTCCTTTGCCCTGAAATCAGTTAAGACAGCAAAGTAAAATAAATTAGAACTAAGGGCTGGAAAAACACTAAACAAAGAAAACAAGTAAAATTAAAAATGAATACAAAGGTTGTAACCTAGAGCCAGGAGTGAGGCTGATTCGATTGCATTCTCCTTAAAGAGCCTGGGCCATTTAGCATGGTTGAATGCCCTTCCATCCACTCATTCTAATAATTAATTATTTAGTGTCTATGTACCAGACACTCCACGGAACTCTCCTCTTTAGCTTTCAGAGCAATGTCCTCTTACGACGGTCCTCCTCTCTGTTCTCTTAATTGGCCCCTATTCCTTCTACTTAATTTGAGGAATCTTTTTTTGTTCTACTCTCAGTCTCTCCAATTTTAACTTCTCAAGTAAGTAATTCCTAAATATAGGAGCAAACTCTTTCCAAAATTGGAATTCTGCATTTCTCAAAAGCTACAGGATGTTTCCACCTTAATAGTCTGCTGGTACCACAAACTCACACGACAAACCTGCTTTGTGCTGACCGGCCTGAAATCCCACTCTCCAGAGTGTACTCACATACTACAGAGAGAAAACTAGCTCATCGTGTCCTTCACTTTACTAAGGTCCCCGCCAAACTGCCAACCACCCAGGCATTAAACTACGAAAGCATTTTGTCTCATCCCTCACCAATCTCTAGCCTCCTCTCCCCATCACCCTGACAACCAGCACAAAGGGAGATGGACAGAATCAAGAACGTACTGCCATGTGTACTCAACCTGAAAGAGGTAAGACAGGCCTCTGTTTATAATAGAAAGACAAGTTGGTGGAAAAACAGATTTAGGGGGGAAAAAAGGAGCAAAAATAGGCTAGCTTAGAAATAATAGACATAATCGTGGTTGCGAAAGATTAAAATATCTATAAAACGGTGCTACATGCAGCTTTGTGGCAACAAAGGCTCATACATTTGATTACTGCCCTTAGTAAGTAAACATATATTGACTCAACAGATAGCTTTCCCAATGCTATTACTTTAGATGAATAATTGATTCCGAATATAAACAAAGAACACGGACATTGAAATTGCTTGGGAGTACTTATATGCTTATATTAATAATTTTGTTTTAGCTTTTAAACATCATCAGCCATCATACTTGTCATCAAAAAGCGATTGCTTTTTGAACACTTCTTCTGTGCCAGACAGTATTCTAAGAACCTCACATTGGTTGTCTCCTTGTACTAGTAAGGTACTGTTATAGATACGAAGAAACTGAAGCTTAGTAAGATTAAGGTTTTTTAAATTTTATTTTAAGGTCAAACAACTAGAAAGTGGTAGGGCATGGAATGGAACCTAGTAAGTCTGATACCAGAGTTAGTCATGTTACTTAGATCACTGCTTAACCATTAATTTAGGATATGCTATAGTTACAAAATAACCTACAAGTCTTAGTGGCCTAAAATGACAATAGTTGCTTTCTTTCTCAAGTAGACCACAAAGTCCAATCAGTCAAGCAACTCTCCAGGGCAGTTGCTCCAGGAGGTGACCCTGTGGTCCAGGTTGCTTACATTTTGCGGCTCTGCCATCTGACCACATCACTTCTGCAGCTGCTGTGACAGAGAGAGAGCTGGAGAGCTGCCTGCTGGCTTGGACATCCTTCAGCCTGGAAGGGACATCTGTCATTTTTGCCGACGGCTCATAGCTCAGACTCATCACATAGTCACATCCTAACTATAAGGGAAGCTAGAGAACATCTTCCACAGTTCCCGAGAAGAGAAAAATGAAATGGGATTTGGTGTCTCTGCCATAATGCTCTCGACCCACAGCTTGAAAATTCTTGAAGAGGCTGTTTTATATACCATATGTAACTTTATTCAACAGAATGCCTTTTAGGAAGGGCACTGTCTCTATCTAGAAGAACAATTTCCTTAAGGAAATTCTGGGAGAAGGTAAGACTCCCAAGGTCATGATCCAGTTCAGAAAGGTCATTAGCGACTTGTAATGAAATGAAAAGGAGAGAAAGGTGTTCTTCTTCTTAGAAGAATGATCAAGAACAGAGAATACATTTAACAAGGAATCAGAGTAAACCCTAGCCTAAAGAGACAGAGGAGCCAGTGGAGCCCATTTTTGCTGCAGGTGGAAAGGTGAGACACAGGAAAAGGAAAGATAGTCAGCGAGATGGCATGACACTGAAGGGTAATGTGATCTCTCCCCGGGACCCCAGTCTTTAGTAAAACTGACCAGATAAAATATTTATAATAAGTGGTTTTTATTTTTTGTGGAAAATGATGGAAGAGCAAAAGAGCATATCTGAGTTGATGTGAGCTTCATCAGAGGGAGTAGATTTGACTCAGGAACCCAAAGTCAAGGAGGCCACGGGAAAGTAATCCCCTGGGAATCTACAGAAATCTGGAATTTAAATCCTCGTTTTGCTTTCTTTCTTTCTTTCTCTCTTAATCAAACTAAAGCTAATTATGAGCCCACATCCACAGTGGTGATGGAATAATTCAGTCACTTCTGCAGGTCTCCCCCTCCTTAGAATTCTGGAAAAGTCCCAGAATATTATGCAGAGCCAAGCAGCAGGGAGCTCCCTTAGGTCATCGGTAATCATTGTCGGTCTGCACTGGTCAGTCACTCCATCCCCAGATGCCACTGCCCAGAAGGCTCGAGGCCTTCTGCAGGGTGAATCTGTTTCTTCTGTGCCTTATGTGAAGCTCTGGAAGCATTGGCAAGCCTTAGAGTCCCTGTGCCTAAGGTCCAGTCTTTCTGGGATACCAAGGAGTTGCTTTTCTAGCAACCCTCCAAACTTGGATTGAATCTCCTCTTGCTTGCTACTGTCAAGGTGCTATAGACTGAATGTTTGTGGCCCCTCAAAATTCATATGTTAAATCCTAACCCCTAATGGCATGGTATTAGGAGGAGGGGCCTTTAGGAGGCAATTAGGTCATGGGGATGGAGCCCTCATGAATGGGATTAGTGCCCTTATAAAAGGCCCTAAACAAGAGAACTCTCTGCTCTCTGCCATGTGAGCATACAACAAGTTGGTAGTCTGCAACCCAGAAAAGGGACCTCACCAGAACTCAACCACGCTAGCACCCTGATCTTGGACTTCCAGCCTCCAGAACTGTGATAAATAATTTTCTGTTGTTTATAAGCCACCCAGTCTATGGTATTTCATTATAGCAGCCCAGACTGACTAAGCCACCAGGGTTCCCTCATTTCCCCTCTTCCTCCAGAACACCTAGAATAATCTCTGCAATATTCTTACAAAAGACAGGAGGATGCACTAACTTCATGTACTGTCTATTTTCAGTTCTTCAATACTCCCTGAGACAAGTAAATATTAAGGATAGAGCTGCTTTGAATGGTGGAGAAAAAGCAAGAAAAAGTCAAATTTCCAACAAAACAAAGCAAAACCCCACCAATATACATGCATAGAATACACACACATACACACACAACGAAAAACCAATTTTGGGTAGGAAATACACCAGAATGATGACAGTGGTTATCTCTGAGAAGTGAGATTATAGAATTTTATTTTCTCTATTTTCCAAACTTTCTGTGGTGAATACATGCAACTGTTATAATAAATCAACAGAAATCCCCTAGTCTGAGATGACTTCTAGGACAAATTGTTTCCAACCTGCTGACAGCTCCCACCTGGAGCTCCTGATTTCCTCTCAGCCTCTCAAGCCTGCTCAGCCTTGTCTGCACCAGGAACTTCTGAGGAATTTGTGACCACAAGGCCAATCCCCAACTGATGGGGGCTGGGAGTCAATAGATAGCTCAACTCCCCATCCTCCAGTAGGACATCTGGCACACATCCTACAAAGTACCTCAGAGAGTCCCAGTGACCCAGAGTGGGATGTGCTTGTCGACACACTTTACACTGGCTTCTCTCCCTTCCCTGTCTCACCTTCCCCAGTTCCTCAGCTGTGCTTCCTGGGATCACTTCCCAAGTAAACTACTCCTGACGCAGTCTTCTTTGGGGAGGAATGTGAACTAAGACAGAGGGAAAGTCAGTATTTCACAATGTCACGCTTGTTCACATCTGTCTATAATGCAGTGGGCTCTACTGAGAGCTTCGCTGAACCAGGTGAAGAGGATTCCTACAACCAGGAACCCATGGATTACCAGGCACCAGCCTTCATCTTTATCCCTGTACCTCTACATCACCTAACATAGAGCTTTGCCTACATTAAATACTCTATTAAATGCTTGTGGAATTCAATAGATTTTCATTTACCACAGCTCTAATGGAAACTTGAATGCTCCTTTCAATGAGCCAACACCAGCATGGATTCAAAACCAGAGTTCTGAATCTCTATTTGCAGCACAACCAAAGGGTGCTCCTTAAAGGGCACTGTGTGCTCTTAGCAGGTCTTCTTTATAACTCGTCAGAGTGCCCAGGAGCACATATGTCTGAAGTCAATGATGGGAGCTTGCAAGTCAGTTCAAGTGGGTGTTATTTCAATGATGGTCAATAGTGTACATCAAAAGGAACGTCACTTCCCCTGCCCGTCCCTTCTAGAATAGTCACATCCTTAGCTGCCAGCAGTATCTCCACAATGGTTAGTTACCCTCAGAAAGTAAATACTGGCTTACTGACATTCTCTCTATTTGAGCTCTCCATGAGCCATTGCTGGCACGATGAGAATTTCTATTCATGATAATGAGACAGAAGTACTAATTGCATGATCCTCAAAGGCTATCATCACAGAAAAATTGAATTAAGCTTAATTGTATAATTCTTCAAAAATGGGCAGTCTATCTGTGGGCAACTAGTACCTCTCAGTTAACCAGAACAGTTTATTAATAGCAAGGTCCCACACGTGCTGAGCCCACAGGAATTCAAGAGTGAGCAGGACCCCAACAAATGACAAAGGACAAACACGGGACGTGGAACCACAGACCTCTCCCTCGTCTGGAGTGTAGTTCAAAATTGGCTCTTGCTGTGAGTCTTTCTTAGATGAAGACAGAGATTCATGTTTCACTTGTGTTTATGTTTGGACTGGAGACAAGATTGGGTGGTGGGGCAGTAGGTGAAGGAGTGACAAAGAAGGTTGGTGGGCTCTCACCTGATGGAGTCATGCATCTTTGGACATATGTTCTCCTGGTTTCTCTTCTCTTCCTTCCTGCTCTTAACATTACCTCCACATTCTCCTAGTCTTACTTTCTCTATCTCTACTCCTTCCAAAAGATAAATGTGGAAGAAAGGAGATTTGAGGTATTTTCTGTTTTGTATTTACATTTAAGGATGAACCTATTTATTTAGTGCCATGTGCCATTTATGACATTTTCTTATATAATACCTTAGTGCCTCTGTTTACATTCAAACCCAGTTCTCTTTCCTCTAAATGCTGTGTTATTTTCTCTACCCAAAATTATTCAGAGGAAGGTAGTCAAAGTAAACTAGTAAAAGTGCCCTTGTATTTCTTTTGCCCAAGTACCCAGTTTTAAGTACAACCCAAAGGTGACTATGAATTCAAATGAGTCCAAAATGTATACAGTACATCATCTTCAATGAGCAACAAGAAATGGTTGAGAGAAAAGAACAGTTGACCCTTGAACAATGCGGGTTTGAACTTACAATTTTTTTTCAATAAATACGTACAGAACTACACGATCTGAGGTTGGTCTAAGCCACAGATGCAGAACCACAGATGCAGAAACACAGAACCACAGGGCTGACTATGGGACTTAAGCATCCACAGATTTTGGTATCCACAGCGGGTTCTAGAACAAATACCTCATGAATACAGAGGGACAATTGTACAATTATAGCTGTGATTAGTACCCAGATAAGTTACCCAGAATGACAGAATGGCTAAAATTGGGGGGTTTTAGTTAGGTTACCTGGTTCCATTGTCCACTACTTAAACTTTCTAAGTCTCCATTTTCTTATCAATTACACAATAATTCTAAGCCACAGCACTGGTAAAGGATTACATGAGATAATACATGTAAAACACTTAGCACAATTCTAAGACATAATAAACTACCCATAAAAGAAGTTTATTCTGAGCACAGAGTTATTTCTTTTTTTTAAAACTCATTTTCCCTTCTCAATTTTCACTATTTAGAATTAATGGCCTTCTTTCCTTCCTGATTTGCTTGTGTTCTCTGTGTGTTATCAATTAGAATCTCAGCAATTCTGGGAAACATGGTCTAATTCACCATGGGAGCTGCCACTTTCATTGATAGTAATTACACTAACGTCAGTGGCCACTCTTGAAATTGAATTAGAGCTGTCTTCAAAGGCACTGACTGACTAGTTTTCTCATGGTAGTTATGAGCCAATGTCCGCTAGCTTCCTTGCTCAGCTAAGCCAGCCTGAAATGCTGCCCAGCTCCAGCTCAATTTGAGAAATTAGAGGGTAATGAGGAAATAGGGAGTGAGTTGGTAAAACAACCAAGGACGATGGAAAGTCTGACATGATTCACACATAAAGATCAGTGAAGAAGGCGAGTAGAAGAAACAGAACGTAGCCAAGACAGAGAAGGAGAGCAATTTCCTGTGTTGGGCTGTACTTTTAGAACTATCTTCACAATCCCAAAGGAAAGAAGTGAAACTTGCCAATGAACATAAGACAAAGTCAAATTTGGAGTTTGTTCATCATCCATTCGAATAGTTATTGAAGTACCAACTACGTAACAGGCCCTCTTTGAGATGCTGTGATATAAGACTGAACAGAACCCAAAAATCTATACCAGCAGAGATATGAAGTGGACTGCTTGCTAGCATTTGACCAACCTTGCTTTTCTCTTCTAATCCTGTGGGTCTGAGAATGTCACGGGTTTAAAAGAAGTCAAAGGACTTTCACTTCTCCTTTGTTGATTTTTTTTTTTTTAGCAAGAGGCTCTTGAAGGAGCCACAGTTGTGAAGAAAAAGAAGTTAGAAGAGCTAGAGAAGGAAACATGTAGAGAGGTGAGAAAAAGGACTTAAAAAAACCTAGAAGGCCCACAAATGCAAGCCCATCAAAACCAGAACATGTATTGACGATATTAAGTGAAGGAATCAAACCCAGAACATGTATTGACGATATTAAGTGAAGGAATCAAAACCAGAACATGTACTGACGACATTAAGTGAAGGAATCAGAGAGCTAAGCCCTTTGAAACCATTTCCAATGTTAAACATCAGTGTTGGGGTTCCTAAAGCTGAAGAACCTAAGGTTAATTTAGCACTTTTCCTAAGCTAACTCAGTTAAAAGCCAGTAAGCCTCATGGTGTCAATGTGACACAACCATTAGAATTTCCCTTAATGAAACCAGCAGCCCTTGGTCCACAGGTCAGAAACTTTATATTAGAACGTAGAAACAAGAGTAATGCAAGTCTGTCCTCTGATTCTCCACTGAATTGAGGAGAAAGTTACATGTCGACAGTGGACTAATTCTTTTTTTTTAATAAATTAATTTATTTTGGCTGTGTTGGGTCTTCATTGCTGCACACGGGTTTTCTCTAGTTGTGGTGAGCAGGGGCTACTCTTTGTTGTGGTGCGTGGGCTTCTCACTGTGGTGGCTTCTCTTGTTGCAGAGCACGGGTTCTAGGTGTGCAGCCTTCAGTAGTTGTGGCACTTGGGCCCTAGAGCACATGGGCTTCAGCAGTTGCGGTGCATGGACTCAGTAGTTGTGGCATGCAGGCTTAGATGCTCTGTGGTGTGTGGAATCTTCCCAAACCAGGGATCAAACCCATCTCCCCTGCATTGGCAGGTGGATTCTTAACCACTGCACCACCAGGGAAGTCTGACAGTGGACTAATTCTTTTCTTTTTTTTGAATTTTATTTTATTTATTTTTTTATACAGAAGGTTCTTATTAGTCATCAATTTTACACATATCAGTGTATACATGTCAATCCCAATCGCCCAATTCATCACACCACCACCACCACCAACCACCGCTTTCCCCCCTTGGTATCCATACGTTAGTGCTCTACATCTGTGTCTCAATTTCTGCCATGCAAACCGGTTCATCTGTACCATTTTTCTAGGTTCCACATATATGCGTTAATATACAGTATCTGTTTTCCTCTTTCTGACTTACTTCACTCGGTATGACAGTCTCTAGATCTATCCACGTCTCTACAGATGACACAGTTTCGTTACTTTATACAGCTGAGTAATATTCCATTGTATATATGTACCACTTCTTCTTTATCCATTCATCTGTCGATGGGCATTTAGGTTGCTTCCATGACCTGGCTATTGTAAACAGTGCTGCAATGAACACCAGGGTACACGTGTCTTTTTGAGTTATGGTTTTCTCTGGGTATATGCCCAGTAGTGGGATTGCTGGATCATATGGTAATTCTATTTTTAGTTTTTTAAGGAACGTCCATACTCTTCTCCATAGTGGCTGTATCAACTTACATTCCCAGCAGCAGTGCAAGAGGGTTCCCTTTTCTCCACACCCTCTCCAGCATTTTTTGCTTGTAGATTTTCTGATGATGCCCATTCTAACTGGTGTTAGAAACTACCTAACTACCTACTACCTACTACCTACTACCTCATTGTAGTTTGAATTGCATTTCTCTAATAATTAGTGATGTTGAGCAGATTTTCATGTGCCTCTTGGCCATCTGTATGTCTTCTTTGGAGAAATGTCTATTTAGGTCTTCTGCCCATTTTTGGATTGGGTTGTTTGTTTTTTTAATATTGAGCTGCATGAACTGTTTATACATTTTGGAGATTAATCCTTTGTTGATTCGCTGGCAAATATTTTTTCCCATTCTGAGGGTTGTCCTTTCGTCTTGTTTATGGGTTCCTTTGCTGTGCAAAAGCTCTTAAGTTTCATTAGGTCTTATTTGTTTATTTTTGTTTTTATTTCCATTTCTCTAGGAGATGGGTCAAAAAGGATCTTGCTGTGACTTATGTCATAGAGTGTTCTGCCTATGTTTTCCTCTAAGCGTTTTACAGTGTCTGGTCTTACATTTAGGTCTCTAATCCATTTTGAGTTTATTTTTGTGTATGGTGTTAGGGAGTGCTCTAATTTCATTCTTTTACCTGTAGCTGTCCAGTTTTCCCAGCACCACTTACTGAAGAGGCTGTCTTTTCTCCACTCTATATTCTTGCCTCCTTTATCAAAGATAAGGTGACCATATGTGTGTGGGTTTATCTCTGGGCTTTCTATCTTGTTCCATTGATCTATGTTTCTGTTTTTGTGCCAGTACCATATTGTCTTGATTACTGTAGCTTTGTAGTATAGTCTGAAGTCAGGGAGTCTTGACTTCTGGATCTCTCTAGCTCCATTTTTTTCCATCAAGATTGTTTTGGCTATTCGGGGTCTTTTGTGTCTCCATACAAAGTTTAAGACTTTTTGTTCTAGTTCTGCAAAAAATGCCATTGGTAATTTGATAGGGATTGCATTGAATCTGTAGATTGCTTTGGGTAGTATAGTCATTTTCACAATATTGATTTTTCCAATCCAAGAACATGGTATATCTCTACATCTGTTTGTATCATCTTTAATTTCTTTCATCAGTGTCTTATAATTTTCTGTACACAGGTCTTTTGTCTCCCTAGGTAGGTTTGTTCCTCGGTATTTTATTCTTTTTGTTGCAATGGTAAATGGGAGTGTCTCCTTAATTTCTCTTTCAGATTTTGCTTCATTAGTGTATAGGGATGCAGGAGACTTCTATGCATTAATTTTGTATCCTGCTACTTTACCAAATTCATTGATTAGCTCTAGTAGGTTTCTGGTGGCATCTTTAGGATTCTCTATGTATAGTATCATGTCATCTGCAAACAGTGACAGTTTTACTTCTTCTATTCCAATTTGGATTCCTTTTATTTCTTTTACTTCTCTGATTGCCATGGCTAGGACTTCCAAAACTATGTTGAATAATAATGGTGAGAGTGGACATCCCTGCCTTGTTCTTGATCTTAGAGGAAATGCTTTCAGTTTTTCACCATTGAGAATGATGTTTGCTGTTGGTTTGTTGTATATGGCCTTTATTATGTTGAGGTAGGTTCCCTCTATGCCCACTTCCTGGAGAGTTTTTATCATAAATGCGTGTTGAATTATGTCAAAAGCTTTTTCTGCATCTATTGAGATGATCATATGGTTTTTATTCTTCAATTTGTTAATATGGTGTATCACATTGATTGATTTGCATATATTGAAGAATTCTTGCATCCCTGAGATAAATCCCACTTGATCATGGTGTATGATCCTTTTAATGTGTTGTTGGATACTGTTTGCTAGTATTTTGTTGAGGATTTTTGCATCTATACTCATCAGTGACATTGGTCTGTAATTTTATTTTTTTGTAGTATCTTTGTCTGGTTTTGGTATCAGGGTGATTATGGCCTCGTAGAATGAGTTTTCGAGTGTTCCTTCCTCTGCAATTTTTTGGAAGAGTTTCAGAAAGATGGGTGTTAGCTCTTCTCTAAATCTTTGATACAATTCACCTGTGAAGCCATCTGGTCCTAGACTTTTTTTTTTTTTTTTTGGAAGATTTTAAACCACAGTTTCAATTTCATTACTTGTGATTGGTCTGTTCATATTTTCTATTTCTTCCTGGTTCAGTCTCGGAAGTTTATTCCTTTCTAAGAATTTGTCCATTTCTTCCAGGTTGCCCATTTTATTGGCATAGAGTTGCTTGTAGGAGTCTCTTAGGATGCTTTGTATTTCTGCAGTGTGTGTTGTAATTTCTCCTTTTTCATTTCTAATTTTATTGATTTGAGTCCTCTCCCTCTTTTTCTTGATGAATCTGGCTAATGGTTTATCAATTTTGTTTATCTTCTCAAAGAACCAGCTTTTAGTTTTATTGATCTTTGCTACTGTTTTCCTTGTTTCCATTTCATTTATTTCTGCTCTGGTCTTTATGATTTCTTTCCTTCTGCTAACTTTGGGTTTTGTTTGTCCTTCTTTCTCTACTTCCTTTAGGTGTAACGTTAGATTGTTTACTTGAGATTTTTCTTGTTTCTTGAGGTAGGCTTGTATAGCTATAAACTTCCCTCTTAGAACTGCTTTTGCTGCATCCCATAGGTTTGGGATCATTGTGTTTTCATTGTCATTTGTCTCTAGGTAGTTTTTGATTTCCTCTTTGATTTCTTCCATTATTGCTTGGTAATTTAGTAACAGTGTTTAGCCTCCATGTGTTTGTGTTTTTTATGTTTTTTTCCCTGTAATTGATTTCTAATCTCATAGAATTGTGGTCAGAAAAGATGCTTGACATGATTTCAGTTTTCTTAAATTTAACAAGGCTTGATTTGTGACCCAAGATGTGATCTATCCTAGTGAATGTTCTGTGCGCACTTGAGAACAAAGTATAATCTGTTTTTGGCTGGAATGTCCTATAAATATCAATTAAATCTATCTGGTCCATTGTGTTATTTAAAGCTTGTGTTTCCTTATTTATTTTCATTTTGGATGATCTGTCCATTGGTGTAAGTGAGGTGTTAAAGTCCCCCACTATTTTTTGTGTTACTGTTGATTTCCTCTTTTATAGTTGTTAGCAGTTGCCTTATGTATTGAGGTGCTCCTATGTTGGGTGCATATATATTTATAATTGTTATATCTTCTTCTTGGATTGATCCCTTGATCGTTATGTAGTGTCCTTCCTTGTCTCTTATAACATTCTGTATTTTAAAGTCTATTTTATCTGATATGAGTATTGCTGCTCCAGCTTTCTTTCGATTGCCATTTTCACAGAATACCTTTTTCCATCCCCTCACTTTCAGTCTGTATGTGTCCCTAGGTCTGAAGTGGGTCTCTTGTAGACAGCATATATATGGGTCTTGTTTTTGTATCCATTCAGCAAGCCTGTGTCTTTTGTTTGGAGGATTAATCCATTCACGTTTAAGGTAATTATCAATATGTATCTTCTTATGACCATTTTCTTAATTGTTTTGGGTTTGCTTTTGTAGTTCCTTTTCTTCTCTTGTGCTTCCTACTTAGAGAAGTTCCTTAAGCATTTGTTTTAGAGCTGGCTTGGTGGTGCTGAATTCTCTTAGCTTTTGCTTGTCTGTAAAGCTTTTGATTTCTCCATGGAATCTGAATGAGATCCTTGCCGGGTAGAATAATCTTGGTTGTAGGTTCTTCCATTTCATCACTTTAAGTATATCATGCCACTCCCTTCTGGCTTATAGAGTTTCTGCTGAGAAATCAGCTGTTAACCTTATGGGAGTTCCCTTGTATGTTATTTGTCATTTTTCCCTTGCTGCTTTCAATAATTTTTCTTTGTCTTTAATTTTTGCCAATTTGATTACTATGTGTCTCAACGTGTTTCTCCTCGGGTTTATCCTGTATGGGACTCTCTGCGTTTCCTGGACTTGGGTGGCTATTTTCTTTCCCATGTTAGGGAAGTTTTCGACTATAATCTCTTCAAATATTTTCTCAGGTCCTTTCTCTCTCTCTTCTCCTTCTGGGACCCCTATAACGTTGATGTCATGGCATTTAATGTTGCCCCAGAGGTCTCTTAGGCTGTCTTCATTTCTTTTCATTCATTTTTCTTTATTCTGTTCTGTAGCAGTGAATTCCACCATTCTGTCTTCCAGGTCACTTATCTGTTCTTCTGCCTCAGTTATTCTGCTATTGATTCCTTCTAGTTTATTTTTCATTTCAGTTATTGTGTTGTTCATCTCTGTTTGTTTGTTCTTTAATTCTTCTAGATCTTTGTTAAACATTTCTTGCATCTTCTCGATCTTTGCCTCCATTCTTTTTCCGAGGTCCTGGATCATCTTCACTATCATTATTCTGAATTATTTTTCTGGAAGGTTGCCTATCTCCACTTCATTTAGTTGTTTTTCTGGGGTTTTATCTTGTTCCTTCATCTGGTACATCGCCCTCTGACTTTTCATCTTGTCTATGTTTCTGTGAATGTGGTTTTCATTCCACAGGCTGCAGGATTATAGTTCTTCTTGCTTCTGCTGTCTGCCCTCTGGTGGATGAGGCCATCTAAGAGGCTTGTGCAAGTTTCCTGATGGGAGGGACTGGTTGTGGGTAGAGCTGACTGTTACTCTCATGGGCAGAGCTCAGTAAAACTTTAATCTGCTTGACTGCTGATGGGTGGGGCTGGGTTACCTCCCTGTTGGTTGTTTGGCCTTAGGCAACCCAACAGTGGAGCCTACCTGGGCTCTTTGGTGGGGCTAATGGTGGACTCTGAGAAGACTCATGCCAAGGAGTACTTCCCAGAACTTCTGCTGCCGGTGTCCTTGTTCTCATGGTGAGCCACAGCCACCCCCTGCCACTGAAGGACACCCTCCAACACTGGCAGGTAGGTCTAGTTCAGTCTCCCCTGGGGTCACTGCTCCTTTCCCTGGGTCCCAATGCACACAGTACTTTGTGTGTGCCCTCCAAGAGTGGAGTCTCTGTTTCCCTCAGTCCTGTGGAAGTCCTGCAATCAAATCCTGCTAGCCTTCAAAGTCTGATTCTCTAGGAATTCCTCCTCCCGTTGCTGGACCCCCTAGGTTGGGAAGCCTGACGTGGGGCTCAGAACCTTCACTCCAGTGGGTGGACTTCTGTGGTCTAAGTGTTCTCCAGTCTGTGAGTCCCCCACCCAGCGGTTACGGGATTTGACTTTATTGTGATTGTGCCCCTCCTACTGTCTCATTGTGGCTTCTCCTTTGTCTTTGGATGTGGGGTATCTTTTGGTGAGTTCCAGTGTCTTCCTGTTGACGATCGTTCAGCAGTTAGTTGTGATTCTGGTGTTCTCGCAAAAGTGAGTGACAGCACATCCTTCTACTCTGCCATCTTGGTTCAGGGCCCTATCTGGACTAATTCTTAATGTCCAGAAGTTTCATGCAGAAAAGACTACTTAGGAATTGAAAGATCAAATGACCTTATAAGCTGTTGTCAAGAGCATGGTATTTAATGAATATGAGTCACCTTTCCTCCTATTTATTACTACACAAAATAGTAACTGATGTCAGAAATTCTACTATAACCAAATAAATTGAGAATATCCAATAATTTATAACTCCCCTCTTCTCTAGCTCCCAGCTCCTATCCCCAGACTGTATTAACTTTCATGACAATGAAAGCAATAATCCCTTTACAGCAATTATTATTTTTAGATTATATTTTTATATTGACTTGGATAATTATTTGATTGGCCTCTTTTTCCTCCACCAAGTTATAAGTGGCCATGAGAGCAGAGACCAAGTCATATTTTTATTAATTACTGAATCACCAGCACCTAGCACATAGTAGGACCTCAATAAATATTTGCTAATTGAATGAACTTTCAACATTTATGATTGTGGACTTGGTTATATTCCAAACACAATGTTATGATGGACAAAGCTGGTGTGAATAAGTTACGAGGAACTGGGGAAAGGGAAGCAGAATGAGATTATTTATGATAAGCAGTAAATTGTGCCTGTGGGAAAGTCCAATTCAAAATTCCAGGAAAGGGCAGCCACAAATCTATAGGAATCAGATGTGCTGATGCCAGCTTCTTCAGCAGTTTTCCTGCTGATGTTGTCAGTAGTTATTGTCATCATCATCATCCTTATTATCTGCAGCTATTTCTGTGCTAGGCATGCCACATATATTATTCCTAATCACCAATAACCTGCTTAGGTGTGATTATCTCCATTTTATAGCTGAAGAGACTAAGGCTTCCTGAGTAAAGCAGTAGAGCCAGAAGTCAAACTCAACCCTGATCCAAGTATACTGCACTTCCTTCCCCAAGACTGGCTCAGGATCACAATTTTTTTTTTTTTACCTAGAAGATATCCTACCCAAATTCACCATCTTAGATTTCTCAGCACACAGTTTTGCCTCTCCATCTGACTTGGTTTGACCCTACTGGTGGCCATTAGATTCGGCTTGTTTTTTGCAAAGAAGATGTTTCTTTCTGTGATGTATTAGTTTCCTACAGAGTCCTGTTCTGACAGCTCTGGCTGCTCTAGCCAAAGAGTAAATGAGACAGTCCTGGGAAGAATACCCTATGGTAGAGGGCTGAAATCATCCATTTTTTAACTTGCAGGCTAGAGCCAGCTTGAGAATATCACTCTTTTCTCACCAGAAATCCATAGAGTATGAAAGAAGGGGTCCTTTGGTCAAAGTATCCTTTAAAACTCATAATTTGTTTTTTTTCTTAATGGTTCAATAAAGGAAAGTGCCAAGTCAATCATATTTATGTTGTACTTTCCCATCTCTAGGCATAATTATTTGCATAATAGAAATCTCATAAATGTTTAGTGAATTTTTTTTTTTTTTTTTTTTTTTTTTTTGTGGTACGCAGGCCTCTCACTGTTGTGGCCTCTCCCGCTGCGGAGCACAGGCTCAGGACGCTCAGGCTCAGCGGCCATGGCTTACGGGCCCAGCTGCTCCGCGGCATGTGGGATCTTCCCGGACCGGGGCACGAACCCGTGTCCCCTGCATCGGCAGGCGGACTCTCAACCACTGCGCCACCAGGGAAGCCCTCTAACTGGCTTTTTAATAGATCATCTATTCTAGGGAGAAAGGAAGATCCAGTTTGAAGCTGACAATGAAGGCTTCAGGAAGAGGCCTAATCAGACTTGATGGCAAGTAAACAGTGGAAATGAGTGGAATTATACAAAAGTGTATGGTTCTACCTAGTCCATGACATGGCACCTTAGTGGACAGTGACCTACAATGCCAAGACCTGGAAGACCATCAGAGCAGGCTAGGAGAGACTAGAATTAAATATAGTGTGGTTTTTCTTTCCTCTCATTTACAGTTGTCTTTGGGAAAATGGATGTTTCTCAGTGACCCACATATACATGACACTTCAGGTCCCCTATGGGTGATTAGATCAGAAAAATTAGAGAATCACGCTGGGTTCAATGCAAATAGCATATGTTAACTAGTTTACACTCACTGATGGTCAAGAAAAATGTTCTCTTTGCTTTACTGGATCACGGTATCTGGCGTGTTAAAAAAAAAAAACAACTAGCTATACACCTTCCATTTTCCATCCAACTTCCAAATGTTTGGTCCTTTGCCAAAATACTGATAAATGTAATAAGTTAATGACCTGAAGGACAGAATCATCTCTTGGGAAACGTTTCAAATTAAGTACTCCTCAATTTAGGGAAATCCCATTTATGAAATTCTAAGATTTCAACCCAAAATCTGTATATAAATTATGGATCGGAGGAAGGAGCGGAGGGTTTATTTAAATTACTACCATAATCTGTTCTATTTCACAAGATTCTCAGGAGGCTTACTTTTAAATGGTGCATTAGTGCATTGAAAATATGGGTTAGGAATTTATGGCATGGATGAAATTAATATAGTGTCCCAAGGCTCCTTCCTTCAGATACTCGACCTTTGGATTCAATTCAACAAATTTACAAGGAGGGTTCAGCTCTGGTAAATACTGGAGGCGTGGGAAGATGGTGCAGGACCAGTGTGTCGCCTCACCTCCCAGGGACACAAAAATACGTAATTTCTCTCTGTTCCAAACAGTCTTGGACCCTCAGGCCAGCAACCGCAATTTAATAGAAGCCCCAGATGAATTAACCTTATTTTTTAATAAACTACATGGAGCATTCACTGACATGAAAGCAGAACTTAATTAAAACTGAAATGTAGATGAGCTGGAACTGAAGAGAGAGGAAGTGCCATTAAAACCAAAGCTGTCTTTCCTCTCGTGCCCTCTACCCCCAGGCACACAGAATGAGCAGCAGAGTACAGCGGGGACGTCAGTGCCCTATTAGAGTAAAAATAATCATGCTAGTACCAATACCCTGAACAATTATTATAAGATTCTAAGGCATTCATTATATCGAACTGTACTGCTGATGATACCACAGTAATGACTACGGAAGTCTTAAAGGCTAGTTTTAATTATGAACAGTGATCATTCATAATACAATTGAAATTGCTTCCTCCATCCTCTGACAATTAGACATTCTCTCAATGGCAGGGATTAAGAAGACACATATTTAGAAGTCTGGAGAAAGACTTCTGAGGAGAAGGTAAGGTGACCCCTTTTGTACCCCAGTGGCACTGATTATGGATCCACTTTCTCCCCACTACCAGGCTACTGAGATGATTTCCTGTGTTTTCTCACTTCCCCATCTACCCTTCCCATAAACACTCATCACCAAAATGTGCCCAAGCAGGTCACTGTTTCTTACAATCTGAAAAAGCACAGCCAACTCCCGTGGCTAATTCCACGTCTGCCTAACTGCTCAAGTCTCACCCCACTGCTTTAAGAGATTTCAAGAAGGAAAGAGAAAAATTCACCTGCCACCTTCCCTCCACCACCTCCATTCGTGCATATCATCCAATGACATAAGGCTTCGGAGAAACCAAAACATTATATCTCATCGTGAAAAGATTAGGAATCCTTAATGTATACTTTCTGCTAGACCCCATAATACATTACAGTCTTGGGTAAATGTGCCTGATACGTCAGTCAGCAGTTACTCAGTGTCCTAATAAATCACCTTCTAGCTGCAGACCCAGCCCAGCAAGGCAGCTCTGCACTGCAGTTACTTTAGGCACCTGGAAGAATGTGTCCCATGCCAAACCCTGTCCTACTTAGTTCTCTAGTGTCTGAAAAATTCTGTACCCCTATATTTAAGATGTATGTCTCATAAGCAGCATATAGTTGGGCTCTGAGATTTTTTTCCCTAATCCAGTCTGACAATCTTTAAATTGGAATATTTTAGCGTGTTTATTTCAAATGTAATGACTCATGTATTTGAGTTTAAACTACCACATTACCATTTGCTTTCTGTTGGTCCCATCTGTTCTGTGTTTTTCTCTCTCTCTCGTTTCTCCCTCTATCTTGGCTTTATTCAGATTTATTGAATTTATTATTTTTTAATCTATTTTCCTCGTGATTATCTTGTTTTCTTGGTACTAGTCCTGCTTACGGCATGTATCTCTGGTTTGAAGGTTTTTTCAACACTGCTGGAAAATTCTGTCTTGTTTCTCTTCAAATATTGTTTCTGTTCTATTCTCTCTCAGTCTCACCTTTTATTTTCTTGAAAATATTAAGCTTAGTTATTTTAAAGTTCGGGTCTAATTAATGCCATTATCTGGATCCCCTACGGATCTGGTTCCTTTGTCTCTTGTTTCTTTTGGTCTGTGGTGACAAATTTGTGTTTCCTCATACGAAAAATATAGATAAAATTTAAGGCTCTACAATATGGTATCTTCCTTCTAAGGAGTTTTAAACATGCTTCTAGATCTAGACAAGGGACACTCACAATTCCAGATCACCACAATTTAGTCAGGGTTTGACATGATTCAAAACCTATTTCCAGGAGAGGGTGTGGAGAAAAGGGAACCTTCCTACGCTGTTGGTGAAAATGTAAATTGGTGCAACCACTATTGAGAACAGTATGGAGGTTCCTTAAAAAACTAAGTATAGAACTACCATATGATCCAGAAATCCCATTCCTGGGCATATATTTGAAGAAAACCATAATTTGAAAAGTTATGTGCACCCCAATGTTTATTGCAGCGCTATTTACGATAGCCAAGACATGGAAGCAACCTAAATGTCCATCAACAGAGGAATGGATAAAGAAGATGTAGCATATATATGCAATGGAATATTACTCAGCCATAAGAAAAGGAGATAATGCCACTTGCAGCAACATCGATGGACCTAGAGATTATCATACTAAGTGAAGTAAGTCAGGCAGAGAAAGACAAATATCATATGATATCACTCATGTGGAATCTAATTTTAAAATGATACAAATGAACTTATTTACAAAAAAGAAACAGACTCACACACATAGAAATCAAAGTTACGGCTACCAAAGGGGAAATGTGGGGAGGAGAGATAAATTAGGAGATTGGGATTAACATGTACACTACTATATATAAAATAGATAACTAACAAGGACCTACTGTATAGCACAGGGAACTCTACTCAATATTCTGTAATAACCTATGTGGGAAAAGAAAATGAAAAAGAATGGATATTTATATATATATACATATACAATATATATATATGTGATTCACATTGCTGTATACCTGAAACAGAACATTGTAAATCAACTATACTCCAATAAAAATTACAAAGAAAAACAACTGTTTCCAATTTACTCTTACTCCTAGGGTTTGCCTTTGGGATCCCAACACAAAAACCTGAGGGGTTTAGCAGAGCTCCCTCCTTGATGAACCCTTAGCTCTGGTGTTTGTCTCACCAGCCCTGTAAGGCTGTTAAAGCTCTGTGTAATCTTAGCCTTTGAATCTCCTTCTACAGGAAAGCAGCCCCAAAGGCCAGCCTCATCTCTTCTGATTTCTTCCCCCAGAACTTTGATACATAAGTTGTCACTGTATTGCTACTTTCTTAAGCCTTAGAATAGATGTTTTTTATATTTGATCCAGCTTTTCCATTATTCCCAGCTGGAAGATTAACCTGAACCATCTAAGTTCACCATTACCAGAAGTAGAACTCCCAGGGCCTAGAATCTAACCATTGGAGAGTTGTCTTTAGCTGAAGGTTTTGCTTCTACTTAAAATCTAAATGTCAAATAAGAGCACATCAAGTCTCTTCACTCATTTACATTTTCAAGGAAATAAATATATTTATCATTTCCTAGGTGATGGGATTGGGGATAAAAAAAAACAGAAGGAAATACTGGGTGACTTAAGTTATAGTTTAGCTGGTGGCAAGGATTTCCAGAAAGTCTTGGATATACAGATAACAGGGATAAACTGATACACACATTAATCTACACACACACACATATTTTTGATCCCGGGAGTTTTATAGGTGCTGTTTAGATGGTTCTTTGCCACTCAAGTGCCACACTGAAAAGATCAGTGTAAGGACAACAATCCACCCATCTGTGGCTGCCAATGGCAAGGTCAATCATCACCTGTACTGTTTGCCCTTAGCACGAAATATCTGCTCAACCTTAGCCTGATAAGCAACTCTGATGCCTCCCCTCAGGGAAGCACGGGCTACTACTTGTGAAATGATTCTCTTGGTATTTCATAAAGTTTATGCTCCCAGCCAATGGTGTATTTATTCTGAACCATTTTTTTAAATGCACAAAGCACTAAGGTAGGTGATGTGAAAGGTAAAAAAGATGAATCTCAATCCCATCCTTTCATAAAATGACTCGCTATATAACTATGGTTTTAAAAGTTTTATTGTATCCATCTTTATTGTAAGTCATTTCAGGTCCTTTTTGAAAGCAGTCAAGGCATAAATAATTAATAAATCTATGAACAAATCTCTATCCCTGTTCTCAAGGAGTTTATGATCCAGAACTAACTCAGATGGCCGTGGAGTTAATTAGGATGGGTTTGCCCTTTGATGGAAGGTCCTTGAGCAACACTGGAGCACACAGGGATGCTCCTGAGATGTGGACACAGTGAGTTACCTGCACAACAACCAGTGCTCTTCCTCTTCTTCTTAACAGAACCCCAGTATTGTTCTTGTATTTATCCTCCCCACCCATAGTCAGGAAAGGGGAAGCTGACCACCCTTCCCTCCCCAACATCTCCAGAGGTGGGTGTGGTTGATCTAAATGAATCCTCGTCCACAGCCAGTAATTAGGGCAGTGGTAAGTACATGACCCAGCGCTGGCTCTTGAGATGTGAGAGCGAGTCAAGCCGCTCCTAGGACAAAGCCACAGAGAGAGGCACGCTCTGTTCTCCCTCCAGCTGTCTCTGTGATTAATAACGGCACCTAGAGCTGCACTCGCCATCTTGCAACAAGGCTGAGGATGAAGCCAACGTGGAGAACGGCAGACTAGAGATGGCAAGGACGTGGCACTTTGATAACGTCGTTAAGCTGGGGGGGCGGGGGCTGAATGTGTAAGTAATTCATTGTAGACATGATTTTCAAGAAGGAGAGAATGTAAAGAATAAGAGTTAAAAATATATATATGAGAGAAAAACACTTTTTGGTAAACTGGGTAGAGTGTTTTTTATAATGTCCTTTAATATTCCAGGAAAAAGGTGATAGGATGAGGGACATGCTCTCTGATGGATATATCTATCAGGCTCCACTGTAATACTCCCTGCAGGTTTTAAAGGCAATCTCTTCAAATAAGTCCTTCATCACCATCAGTACATTTCTATCAGCTGTTATTGATCAAATGTCCAAGATCAAGGTTTCCCAGCCTCGACCCTATTGACACCTGGACCTGATAATTCTTTGTTGGGGGAGGCCTGACCTCTTTAGAGCGCTTATCAGCACCCCCGGCTCCTACCTGCTAGATGCCAAGTAGTGCCCCCTAACCCTTGGTTGTGGCGGCTAAAAATGCCTCCAGACATTGATAAGTATCCCTGGAGGAGGGCGAGGGGACTGCCTCCAGTTGGTAACAATGACCTCGATAAAATCACTTTTTTAACCACCTCAGTCCAGTATGAAGGCAAATACGCATTCCTTTTAAAAATACACCTTGCTTATTTTCTTCTTTAAAAACTTAACATTTTGAGTGGTACAGAAACATGCAATGTAAAAGAGAAACTCATTCATAATCCACCCCCCTCAAATATTAACAATTTAGTGTATAAGCCTTGATATTTTCTTCTATTTGTTCAATTCCTGCATATCAACGTATGTAGTGCATCTTTTCATATTTATAAATATATATTTATTTCCATATTTTATATATACATATAGATAAGTCCCAACCCTATTCTTTACAATGGCTAAGTGGTATTATACTACATGGATGTTCTACAATTTATTTATCTAACTATGTAAAGTTGAACCTCGGGGTTATTTCCAATTATTTGCCATTACAAACAACAATGCAATGAGGATACTTATACGGAAATCTTTGCATACACATGTATTTCTTAGAACACATTACACGAAGTGGAATTAATGACTCAAGGATCATAAAAGCAGCCCTTTTTGAAAGTGTAAGTGTATTCCAAATGTGGAATAATAGAATATAAGAACCAGGAGGAATCTACTGCATAACATTTATGCTAATTTACGTATAACAAAAAGTTAACCTGGGGGTTTGTGGGTAAATTACCTAAGGTCACACAGCTTTTTTGTGGCAGAGCCAGGACTAGAACCCAGGCCTCTTAAATCCTATTCTGGTATATTACATAGCGAGATGTATGTGGAAAGCCAATTTACATCGCTACAAGTTTCTTAGATATTAAGAAAAACTATTCTCCATTTGACTGTCTTGCAAAAATAAGAAACAGGCATTGAATGTTATAGGGAAGTGTGGCTCTCAACAGAAAGTGAGTTTGCCGCCCTCGACCCAGAGGACACTTGTCAATGCCTGGAGACATCTGGTCATTATAACTGGGTAGGTGCTCCTGGCGTGTAGTAGACAGAGACTAGAAATGCTGCTGATTTCCTAGAATGCACAGCATAATCCTCAAAACAAAGAATAAAGGGCCCAAAACATCAATAGTGCCGAGGCTGAGAAACCTGCAATACAAATACAGAGAGATTTTTAGATATAGAGAACGTAGACTCTTTCCCCATGTTTGGTCCAGGAGGAGAACTAAGGACATTGCCACATCCCTTGCCTACCTTACTCTACACATATTCACACATGAAGGAACCGCATGGAAGTCACCGGGAGTGGGAGATAATCATTAGTCACATCCTTCTCCTCTTAGTGAGTTCGGCCCCATTTGGTAAGACACAGAAATTGGACAAATCACGATAAAAATGACAGCATCATTCCTGATGAGGCCAAACTGAAGAGTTGGGCTTGACCTATGGCCAGAGTTGAGCTTCCTAATCTCTCTCTCAAGTTGTATGTTACCCCACAGTTGAAGCCATCCCCCTCCCCCTGTAGGGACAGGACCTACCTAGACAGTGCCTCCCAGTTATGAGCAAAGAAGTACTGCTGAGAACAGGTCTTTCCAAGAGACACCTGGGCAAGGCTGAGCCTTCCATGCTCAATCCCTTCATTTTCCACACTCCCTAATCCCATCTCCCCTGAGAAATACAATGAGAGCTTACGAGAGGCCACATGTATTCCTTCCATTTTTTTCCATGTTGGGGCAGTGGGGTACTAGTTTCTTCCTCTCTATGAAAACCGGAGGAAAGGGGGACACTCCTGCACTGGAACAGGGGCAGAAGCTTTGTTCAGCAGAGGAGCACTTCTTTCTCACCCGGTTTATATTCCAATCTTTGTAGCATGTAAAACAAGTTGGTTTAGATTTTTTAAAGACATGGTAGATAGCTAGACAGGGCTACATACACATGTACCTATATATATGTATGTATGTTATACATATATATGTATGTTATTGTGTGATAAGGAAACCAAACTTTTCTCAGTTAAAACGAAAATTTACTTACTGGAGACTAACATTTTTATTAAAGAAAACTCTGATGGAGTCAGATTATCTGTGCACATGACGAGTGATGGCCTACAAAGTTTGCTTCCTTCATCACTCCTTTCCTTTCCTGGCTCATTTTTGATGGATTTTTCCCTTTGTCCATCCAACTATACCATCCACAGATAACAATTTATCCACTTACTAATTATTTCTTGTAATGTAGAGACAGTTCCTTCAAGATTTTACTTGTGTCTCAGCATTGTACCTGCTTCCCATCACTAGCCAAAGCCTAGAGAGAATAGGAATGGCTCGAATTGTGTTTCAGGCCAAACGGGGGAAAACTCAAATTAAACCCATCAGTTTTAAATACCCTGGTCTCATCTCCATGAGTAGGAATACTCAGAAACTGCTCAAAATGAAAAGGCTCAGTTGAAAAGATGTCAGCTGCACTCTTCAACTTATGGAGCAGCAGCTCGGGCCCTCCTCAATTTCGATTCACCAAAGGAAAGAGTCGCTGAGCCCAGGGATGGGTTTAGCGGCTCAAAGTTCTAATGAGAAAAAGTACTTTGGAGCCCCACTGCAGTTTCCTGGCCAAAGTAAATCCCCCTGGGAGGGCAGGTGCAAAATCGATACAGAAGGGAGCAGCTGACATGCACACAGGGAAATGCTGGCCAGAAAATGTTCAGAAATAATATTTGCGTGGCCAACCATCCTCGGTCTGAGGCTGACCGGAAGCTAGCAGAACTAAGCTCTCAGAGTCACACCAGATACATTTGGTATTTTCTCACATGAACCTCTAGTACAGATGAAGGAAGGAAATAACACCAACGTAAGCTAAGATTTAACATATGCATTCAAACAGCACATTTTCTAATTCCCACTCTTATGAAATGAAACTTTTTTTTAAAATTATTTTTTGGCTGCATTGGGTCTTCGTTGCTGCACACGGGCTCTCTCTAGTTGCAGTGAGCAGGGGCTACTCTTCGTTGCGGTGCACAGGCTGAAATGAAACTTTTAAAAATGAAAATTTTGGGCATCTCTGGTGGCGCAGTGGTTGATGGGTGAAGCCACAACAGTGAGAGGCCCGCGTAACGAAAGAAAAAAAAAAAAATTTTTACCCCCCAAATTAGGAGAATAATATCATGGGCCATCTGTGCTCTCTCCAACTAACTTGAGAGATGAAATATGATAAACACATTTGAAGACTTTCTCCTTTGCATGACCCTCCCTTCCTCTCACCCACAGCAAAATACTCTCCTGGATTTTCTGTTTATCATTCTCATGCATGCCACTTTCTACCATATATCCGTAATCCATAAACAATATACAGTATTTTAATGGTTTTAAAGTTATGTAAGGGGCTTCCCTGGTGGCGCAGTGGTTGAGAGTCCGCCTGCCGATGCAGGGGACACGGGTTCGTGCCCCGGGTCCGGGAAGATCCCACATGCCGCAGAGCCATGGCCGCTGAGCCTGCGCATCCGGAGCCTGTGCTCCGCAACGGGAGAGGCCACAACAGTGAGAGGCCCGCGTACCGCAAAAAAGAAAAACAAAAACAAAACAAAACAAAAAACAAAAAAAAAAAAGTTATGTAAGTAGCACCCTACAGTAAATACCATTTCTGCACCTTGTATTTTTTTTCCTCTCTCGACATTATGTTTTCCAGATTTAAGATTTCTGAGCAGAGGAACGATAAGACTTTTCCTCTTGTTTTGACTTAGGCCATCATAGTCTTGAGACCAATCAGGTAGATGAATAATAACTGAAATACAGTCGGCCCTTTATACCCCCAGTTTCCACATCCCCAGACTCAACCAACCATGGACTGAAAATATTTGAAAAAACAAATTCCAGAAAGTTCCAGAAAGCAAAACTTGAATTTGCCACACACTGGCAACTGTTTACATAGCACTGACATTTTATTCGGTATTATTAGTAACCTAGACATAATTTAAAGTACATGGGAGCATGTGCATAGGTTTCATGAAAATTCTACACCATTTTACAATAGGGCTTTGAGCATCCACAGATTTTGGTATCCATGGGGCGAAGTGGTGGGGGGAGCAGTCCTAGAACCAGTACCCCCATGGATACCAAGTGATGATGGCAAATCATCCCAAGACCACACCAAGGTTGTTACTGGGTCCACCTATAACGAGCTAGTATCAACATTCTTCAAACTGAAAAAAAAAATTATTTCTCTTTCTTTATATATTTCAGACATGATTTCTCCTTTCGTAAATACCACCCCACCATCCAACACCCTTCTGTTCTTTCTAATGCTACCATCCTTCTAAGACAGAGAAATATGTAGACACCAAAATACCTTATGATAGGAAGAAATAGATAAGATGAATTCATCATGCTTGATCCTAGAAAAATGGGAGTCATCTTTGAAGTGGTATGATAGGATGGGTATAAAAGAGACTGAGTCCCCAAGCCACTCAAAAAGCATTCCCAGTATGTTATAGTCCCAGTTCATAGGTCACTGTCCCCCTGAAGTGAAAGCCCCGTGAAGGCAGGGGGTATGTTTCTACTTCTATATCCCAGGGTTCAGCATATGCTCTGCATAAAGCAAGTTCACAATGAATATTTCTTAAAAAATCTGACAATGGTGGTGAAGATGACTGGGACCGAAAAAGTGCAACATTAACACAATGTCAGGCTTTAAATGATCAAGATTACTGACCTATTGTCTTTTTATGTAAGCTCTGCCTAATGTTTCCATTATAAGCATCTTTTTTTTAGTGTCCTTTCAGTCTCATTAGTAAAAAAGGAAACCTTGCCACCTTTGAATACTAATTATCTTGACATTTTCATACCTGAGGCTAAATGTATCATCAATGAGCTTTAACCTTATCAGCTAGAGCCCTGTACCACTGTGCTGACAGGAGAGCCAGCTGGTTCCCAGAGGGTATTCTGTCAAGGTTACAAATCAAGATCTTCTTCGAGGAGCCATCAAATCCTGCTTCATCCAGGCCATGGTAGGAAAAATGAACTTATATGTCAGAAAGCCAGTATATTGCTTCACAACAAGAAATAAAGCTGTCAGGGAGAACAGAATGTGCCAGTTGTCAAGCCTGGGCTTCCTCTTTCTCACACAGTTCTGGAGGCTTGTTGATGACATTTGTTTTCCAGAAGGTCACCCCTGTGTGGGCCTCTTTGCAGTGTTGCAAGGGTCCCCATCATTCTCAGCCAGAAGGCATGTCCTGCTTGACCTTAACCAAGCTTAGCTTTCTCAGAGGTCTATCTTACACTCAGTGGGCTTCTAAGTAGAAGTGTGAATCTCTGCTCTCGGTCTCCTTTCAGTCCTTGTTTGTCTTTCTATTAGTCCTTCTTATTCTTACAAAACTGATCTGATTAAGCCCTGGTCCGCAAAGCAAACCTCATAAGGGCACTGAGCAATGTGCATTTAAGAGCTGAGCTTAGTGCCATAAAATCTAAGGGGGTTCTTTCTATATGCAAATAGTCCAAACCAGATCTACTGAATCCTATCTGTACCTACATGCACTTAAAGGTTAATTAAAGTATTACTATCTCATGAAAGAGGTACATTTCTTCAAGAAAGCTGTTACACAGTAGTTCACCAGCAAAGCTCTCAATTCTAAAAACTGTATATTAATTCATAATCTGAATTAATGAAGATATAGACAAGGAAATAAACAATATACACACTGAAAAAAAGAGAACTCAAATGACTTTAGTCCTCTATGACATTTTTGCTAACAGTTTATAATATCAGAATGTGTGAGCTGAAAAAACTTAAATAATGTTTTTTTAGCACAAATCTCACAATGGTGCTTAAACTGACTTTAGTCAAAATAACCAAACTATCACTGAACATTTTACCAGGACATTAGAACGTCTGAATCGAGCAATTATCTAGAAACTAACCATTGATATGGTCAAAATTTCTATTAATAGCAAAAACACTGAAGCTATCATATGAATGCCGAGTATACTCCAGCTTTACCTAGCCCCTCCCCACGAAAACCAGCATAACAGCTTTCCCATAATTCCCAGTCATTAACTAGTTATGGATTTCATTTAATCTCAAAACCCATAAAAGAGAACTGGGATCCACCTGGATCATTTTTAGCAGGCCCGTCATCTATTGATTTTAAAGCCATCTCAATAATTTGAGAAAGGCCAAAGAAATTCTTAGCAAAGAAGTTAGAGCCATTACAAGTTTTGGCTGATGTGAAAGGTCAATCTTGCAATAATTCCCTCCTGAATTTAATAAAACCTGAGCAAACATAAACCAAAATTCGTTGACACAAAAATCCAAAGGTTTAAGATGGATTTGTGCTTGAGGAAAAATGCATCATTTCATCATTGGAGGAGCTCTGCCTTCTAACTTCAAGGCCAGAACGTGAGCTCATGCATTGGCCTTAGATGACAGGGGTCCAGTGGCTGCCTCATGCCAGATGCTGAGAGCCAGGCCACTACAAGTGTCGGGAGGTGGGGAGGTGAAGACCAAAGTAGCTTCAAACATTGTCTGTGCCTTGTGCAGTGCTTGTAAAAGAGGAGGTAGAGAAGACAGTGGAGGATTAAGACGCGGAGATCACCTTCCTCCCACGAACACATCAGAAAGACATCTACATGTGGAGCAACTCCTACAGAACACCTACTGAACGCTGGCAGAAGACCTCAGACCTCCCAAAAGGCAAGAAACTCCCCATGTACCTGGGCAGGGCAAAAGAAAAAAGGAAAACCAGAGACAAAAGAAGAGGGATGGGACCTGCACCAGTGGGAGGGAACTGTGAAGGAGGAAAGGTTGCCACACACTAGGAAGCCCCTTCGCGGGCAGAGACTGCAGGTGGCGGAGGGGGGAAGCTTAGGAGCCACGGAGGAAAGCGCAGCAACGGGGTGCGGAGGGCAAAGCGGAGAGATTCCCACACAGAGGATCGGTGCCAACCAGCACTTACCAGCCCGAGAGGCTTGTCTGCTCACCCGCCGGGGTGGGCGGGGCTGGGAGCTGAGGCTTAGGCTTCGGTCAGAGCGCAAGGAGAGGACTGGGGTTGGCGCCATGAACACAGACTGCAGGGTAGGTTAGTGCACCACGGCTAGCCGGGAGGGAGTCCGGGGAAAAGTCTGGACCTGCTGAAGAGGTAAGAGACTTTTTCTTCCCTCTTTGCTTTTTGGTGCACAAGGAGAGGGGATTAAGAGCGCTGCTTAAAGGACCTCCAGAGATGGGCGCAAGCCGGGGCTAAAAGTGTGTTTTTTTTTTTTAATTTTTTTCTTAATAATTATTTTTATTTTAATAACTTTATTTTATTTTATCTTACTTTATTTTATCTTCTTCCTTTCCTTCCTTCCTCTCTTTCTTTCTTTCTTAATTTCCTTCTTCTTTTTCTCCCTTTTATTCTGAGCCATGTGGATGAAAGGCTCTTGGTACTGCAGCCAGGAGTCAGTGCTTTGCCTCTGAGGTGGGAGAGC
>NW_020174013.1:3937946-3940764 GCF_003031525.2 Neophocaena asiaeorientalis asiaeorientalis | reverse complement strand
ATACCTAGAAACAAATGACAATGAAAACACGATGACCCAAAACCTATGGGATGCAGCAAAAGCAGTGCTAAGAGGGAAGTTTATAGCAATACAATCCTACCTTAAGAAACAGGAAACATCTTGAATAAACAACCTAACCTTGCACCTAAAGCAATTAGAGAAAGAAGAACAAAAAAACCCCAAAGTTAGCAGAAGGAAAGAAATCATAAAAATCAGATCACAAATAAATGAAAAAGAAATGAAGGAAGCGATAGCAAAGATCAATAAAACTAAAAGCTGGCTCTTTGAGAAGATAAACAAAATTGATAAACCATTAGCCAGACTCATCAAGAAAAAAAGGGAGAAGACTCAAATCAATAGAATTAGGAATGTAAACGGAGAAGTAAAATCTGACACTGCAGAAATACAAAAATTCATGAGAGACTACTACAAGCAAGTCTATGCCAATAAAATGGACAACCTGGAAGAAAATGGACAACCTGGAAGAAAATGGACAAATTCTTAGAAATGCAAAACTTGCCAAGACTGAATCACGAAGAAATAGAAAATATGAACAGACCAATCACAAGCACTGAAATTGAAACTGTGATTAAAAATCTTCCAACAAACAAGAGACCAGGACCACATGGCTTCACAGGCGAATTCTATCAAATATGTAGAGAAGAGCTAACACCTATCCTTCTCAAACTTTTCCAAAATATAGCAGAGTAAAGAAGATGTGGCACATACATACATTGGAATATTACTCAGCCATAAAAAGAAACGAAATTGAGCTATTTGTAATGAGGTAGATGGACCTAGAATCTGTCATACAGAGTGAAGTCAATCAGAAAGAGAAAGACAAACACCGTATGCTAACACATATATATGGAATTTAAGAAAAACACAATGTCATGAAGAACCTAGGGGTAAGACAGAAATAAAGACACAGACCTACTAGAGAACGGACTTGAGGAAATAGGGAGGGGGAAGGGTAAGCTGTGACAAAGCAAGACAGTGGCATGGACATATATACACTACCAAACGTAAAATAGATAGCTAGTGGGAAGCAGCTGCATAGCACAGGGAAATCAGCTCAGTGCTCTGTGACCACCTAGAGGGGTGGGATAGGGAGGATGGGAGGGAGGGAGACGCAAGAGAGAAGAGATATGGGAACATATGTATATGTATAACTGATTCACTTTATTATAAAGCAGAAACTAACACACCATTGTAAAGCAATTATACTCTAATAAAGATGTAAAATAAAAACCAAAAAAAATTACATACAAAGAATAACAGTAAAAGCAGCAAGGGAAAAGCAACAATTTACATACAAGGGAATCCCCATAAGGTTAACAGCTGATCTTTCAGCAAAAACTCTGCAAGCCAGAAGGGAGTGGCAGGACATATTTAAAGTGATAAAAGGAGAAACCCTACAACCAGGATTACGCTACCCAGCAAGGATCTCATTCAGATTCGATGGAGGAATTAAAACCTTTACAGACAAGCAAAAGTTAAGAGAATTCAGCACCAAGAAACCAGCTTTACAGCAAATGCTAAGGGAACTTCCCTAGGCAGGAAACAGAAGAGAAGGAAAAGACCTACAAAAACAAACTGAAAACAATTAAGCAAATGGTAATAGGAACATACATATCGATAATTACCTTAAATGTAAGTGGATTAAGTGTTCCACCCAAAAGACATAGACTGGCTGAATGGATACAAAAACAAGACCCGAATATACGCTGTGTACAAGAGACCCACTTCAGGGGGCTTCCCTGGTGGCGCAGTGGTTGGGAGTCCGCCTGCCCATTCAGGGGACGCGGGTTCGTGCCCCGGTCTGGGAGGATCCCATGTGCCGCGGAGCAGCTGGGCCTGTGAGCCATGGCCACTGAGCCTGTGCGTCCGGAGCCTGTGCTCCGCAATGGGAGAGGCCGCGGTGGTGAGAGGCCCGCGTACCGCAAAAAAAAAAAAGAGACCCACTTCAGACCTAGGGACATATACAGATTGAAAGTGAGGGGATGGTAAAAGATATTCCATGCAAATGGAAATCAAAAGAAAGCTGGAGTAGCAATTCTCATATCAGACAAAATAGACTTTAAATTAAAGACTATTACAAGAGACAAAGAAGGACACTCCATAATGATCAAGGGGTAGATCCAAGGAGAATATATAACAATTGTAAATATTTATGCACCCAACATAGGAGCACCTCAATACATAAGACAAATGCTAACAGCCATAAAAGGGGAAATTGACAGTAACACAATTATAGTACGGGACTTTACCGCCCCACTTTCACCAATGGACAGATAATCCAAAATGAAAATAAATAAGGAAACACAGCTTTAAATGGTACATTAAACAAGATGGACTTAAATGATATTTATAGGACATTCCATCCGAAAACAACAGAATACACTTTCTTCTCAACTGCTCATGGAAAATTCTCCAGGATAGATCCTATCTTGGGTCACAAATCAAGCCTTTGTAAATTTAAGAAAATTGAAATCATATCAAGTATCTTTTCCTCACAACACTATGAGGCTAGATATCAATTACAGGGTAAAAAAATGTAAAAAATACAAACACATGGAGCCTAAACAATACACTACTACATAACCAAGATATCACTGAAGAAATCAAAGAGAAAATCAAAAAATACCTAGAAACAAATGACAATGAAAACACTATGACCCAAAACCTATGGGATGCAACAAAAGCAGTGCTAAGAGGGAAATTTATAGCAATAAAATCCTACCTCAAGAAACAAGAAAAATCTCAAATAAACAACTTATCCTTACACCTAAAGTAATTAGAGAAAGAACAACAACAA
>NW_020174013.1:3873767-3937913 GCF_003031525.2 Neophocaena asiaeorientalis asiaeorientalis | reverse complement strand
ATTAAAAAAAAAAAAAAAGAGGAGGTAGAACAGCAAAATCGATGTCCATTGCATCAAGCCAGCAGGAAAAATACCACATATTACAATATATGGAATAAACTTTTAGTAATACTTCTAATAATTTTTACTTAGGTAGCATCTAATTATAAGCCAGCAACTGAGTTGTCCCCACCCAGATCTTAGCAGCTATACCTAAAGAGAACCAAGGCTTTCCCTATACCATGTGTGGCAGGATACAGAACACAGCTCCAGGTCAATCCTGGATTTTCTGCCACGTACAAGCCTTCTGGTTATGAACCAGTTCATGAACCTCTCTGAGCCAGTTTCTTCTTGACAGAACTATGGCCAAGATCTGAAGAAAAGATGAGATAAAGATGAGCTATCAACACTTCATGAAACGGTACCCGGCTTTTCTTGTCAGATAGCACAGTACAGTAAGCACAGGCTCAGAGCTGGAGAGTTACGGGTTTGAATCTCAAGTCCGCTAACTGGTGTCTTGTTACTTAGGAACAGTAGCTAACATCTCGAGGCTTTATTTTCCCCATCCGTAAAATGGGGATAATGATACCTCCACCTTGCTTTTTAAGAGACGTCTTCACAGTGAGTTTTGCAAGGGCAGGGACCAGCACTTGTAGGTAGTCAGTAAGGGTGGCCATAGTAGTGGTTTTGCTGCTGTTGTTATTTTTACTATAATCACTGTGCTGGTTGATTGATCTGGGAAGGCTGTGGGACTGACTGAAAAACAAGGTGAAGAAAGAAGCGAGAGAGAAGCAGCACTGCCTTGACAGAAAGAAAGGGACTAGTGGCATGTGGGGAGAAGAAATAGGTTAAGAAAAATAGAAATCTTTAAAAAGGCCAGGGTGGGAGGTCACTCCTGGGAGAGAGCCAATAACCACGTGAAAGTAGGTTGAGGGGAGGAAGAACAGAACTCATGGGGATGGCGGGGGTGGGGGCAGTTCTAATGAAAACTTCAAATAGACACGTGAGAATAAAAAGCTTCCCTGGGACAAGGGGCCACAGGTGGGCACTGTGATTAGTATGATTAGAGAGATTCCTTGGAAAAAACATGCCATCACGACAGCCAGTTGAAAGGTGTGATGGCTGCTATGTAGGCATCCAAAGAGAGTTGCTTTCATTACACTGAGAGAATATAACAAACATATACAAATTCTAGCAGGTGTTCACTCCCCTACTGCCTCCTAGTTTAAGGGAAAGAGGGTAACAAGGAAAAGAGCCTGTCATTTCCAGTGCATAACTGAATAGCAGAAACCCTGTGGAGAGGGGACATGAAGTTACCACTGGCCTTCAGGACTTTAAGTACCAAAATAATAGCCCATCTCCAATCAGAGGACACCGTATGTGTTTCAGGGGAAATTTCTGAGAGGGAATTTACTGCTACACAAATCACCCTTGCCTAACCACAACTAACCAGTCAGGTTACTCAAAGAAATCAAGGACGTTCTTTGTAAATATCACACTAGGATCCCTGATTTCCAGCACACAGGGGAGAGGCCTTCCCAGTTCCATCTCATGAAGGAACGGCTGAAGGTGCCTCATGCCAGGCCCTACCCTGTCTTCAATAATGCAGGTTCTTCACCTCACCTCCAAGGTGCACAGCTGCCCAGTTACAGAAAGTCTCCATCAACCGGGCAGCTGAAGCTTGCTCACCATAGAATGGAGGGAAACTTGGTGACCTCAGCTTCTGAGGACTCAGAACACCTGATATTAAAAGGGCTTCCTGGGACTTCTCTGGTGGCACAATGGTTAAGATCAAGCCTTTGAATTCAGGGGACACAGGTTCGAGCCCTGGTCTGGAAGATCTCACATGCCGCGGAGCAACTAAGCCCATGCGCCACAACTACTGAGCCTGCATGTCACAATTACTGAAGCCCATGCGCCTAGAGCCTGTGCTCCGCAACAAGAGAGGCCACCGCAATGAGAAGCCCACGCACCGCAACAAAGAGTAGCCCCCGCTCGCCGCAACTAGAGAAAGCCCACGCACACCAACAAAGACCCAACGCAGCCGAAAAATAAATAAATAATTTTAAGAAAACAAAACAAAGTAGACACTCAATATTGAAAGAAAAAAAAGGGGTCTTCCTGCTTCTCCTGGCCTCTATGTTAAGGGGAAACAAATCGAAGCATTTCTTGAAACACTGGGAAATCTACTCAGCTGTACTAGTATAGGTTGTGCCTTTCTAGCAAAGACATGTCAGCCCAGACCAAGATGAACAGAACAAACCCCCAGATAGGTGAGCAATGCATAGAGACCCAGGTTGAACATGGACAGAAACAGTGAGTGAAGGAACGTGGAGGGAAGAACAATGAGAAATAGGACAATGGCCATCGTGGAGGACAGACAGGGTGATATATAGGGGATGGCAATGTGGTACCCATCCAAGGAGCTCAGGATAGGAGCAGGCTAAGGGTGGAAGGGCCCACACGGAACGGGCATGAAACTGACAGCAGAGAACACAGCGGGTGCAAGAGAGACTCTAAAACAACGTTCTTTTTTTGCAATCCCAGCTGATACCTTCATCATGGCTGCTTCAGGGAGGAGCCACAACAAAGCTGTTTGGTTTTTATTTGACAGTGTACAGAGAGCCGCTGCTTGGCCGCATTTTACATGAAACCATGATTTCTGAGGCAAAAACACTGGTGCAGGGTGAGAAAATTTATTCCTAGGATTTGATTGGCTTCTTTCAAACAAACGGTAAAAGATGTAGGATTTATTCCTGCGCATCAGCTTTCAAACTGTCTTCATCAATACATATTTCCCCAAAGCATACACAGGACAGAGCTCAGTGAGAAAACAATGTTCACTTTCTCATTTCCAATAGGTCTCAAAATATTAAATTTACATCAAAGGACAAATCCCTTCCAAGCCCTGTGAAAGGAAAATGCTCACAAGAACAAAAAGAAGGAGGTGAACTCAAAAGTCCTCTTATTGTGTCTTCAAGTTGCTTGGTTACTAACAGTTTAAATACTCATTACTGGCCCTTTTGCAGAATTGAGCAGCTGAGATCTTTTATTGAATTTTCATTCCTTAATAAAACACAATTCTTTAGGCAGATTTACCCATACCTAAGAAAACACATTCGGCTTAAAAAAATTAAATGCAACAGATGTTGACAACGCTATATAATTTAGCATTCGAGCTCAGAAAGAAAGGGGGATTAAGTGATCATATTCCCCCAGCACCATGGCTGCCCCTGTGTCCAGACAAGCCTAAAAGTACCCAACTTGTCTGTTACCGATTCTGATAAACCAGCAGCAAGACCGCTAAGTACTAGGACTGAGGAATGAGGGGAAATAGGTACCACAGAGTTCAGGATTTGTCTCTCCCCTTAATTCACAACCCGAGATAAAGACAAATGAGAAGAGGGAAGGAACAGAATAACAGGAAGGTTAATCCCAGGAAAAGAGAGAAAGATGAGGTTCATCCAGTGGTAGAAAAAGATCTATTTAAACACCTAAATACTCTACCTATTGCCAGGTATCACCGACATTAGCTAACAGAATTACTGTATAATCAACTGGAGGGGAAAGGGAAAAGTTCCCACATGTGGACCAGAAAGCTTCCTCCACTGCATCTTATTGGCTGCTCTGCTTTTCACTGTGGAAAAATGAGTCACAACATGTGATACTAGGTGATACAGGCAACTTATGAGGTCCTGGAATGAGGTCCAGGTAGTGCCAGTAAGTCAGCTATTGTGCAAATATTCCTGATGTCTGATTCTTTGCAAGATATTTTAAACAAAATACAAATCATTATTTTGTTGTAAAATAAAACATGGCGCATCGAAACCTCAAAATGGTTTTGCTCTTCTAATATGGTCATAACCTTACTTTAGGTGAAAGAGGGGCAAATACCCTTCACAAGTAGGGTTTTTAAATTAAAAACATTCAGAGATATATTTTGCTTTGCTTTGTGTAACTCTCTTTTGACTTCCATCCACCAACTTTTGAAGCCTGCATAGGACCGTAGTCCCCAAAGAGAAGACATGCCAAATATTTGTTGTTTTTAAACATGGCTGGTTAGTCAATAAAATAATAACTCCTTCCGCTTATTTCACTTAAAGCCCGTGTGTCCTCGCTCTGTCCTTTCTACTACTATGGGTGTTGAGATCTCCAAGAGTGTAACTTGAGAGCCCCTATGACATCGTGATGATATCCACATGTAAGACTTGCATATTTAGGGTCAAGCAGACAGGGTGGCAGTCAACAGTAAATACTGGTTCCAAAAATTTAGAGGTAAAGTCATCCCTGGAGAAGGAAACTACTGAGATTCAACACATGATTCGGAAGTGGTTTGCAAACACACCGCTGATGAAGAACTGGGCAACAGTCAAGGTCGGCATAGCCTGCCAGTAATGAAAGACAGTTTTAAAGGAATCCTTGGTCCAGTAACACATCTGAAGATAGATAGTGTAAAAGAAGTCAAGTGATCTGCACAGAGAGTGTTTCAATGTATCCCTCTGGGAGACAGTTTTCAGTCAATAGCAATGCCTTATCTATTGCTCTAAAATTGGATATAATATTTTTAAGGACAATGTGCCTGCGTCGGTTCTGACTCCATGATTTCAAAGCAATTTCATGATCATTTATTTGGTGTGCCAAATAGCGTGACCCCAAGAAGATGCCCCAGATACTGAACACAGTACTCCAGTTCCTGGAAAAATCTTCACCCCACTGTAAATCACTGTATCAACTTCCTGGTTTATCATGTATTTCTTAGGGGTTTACTGTGTGTCAACACCTAAGAGCCTCAGGAACTCTGGGAAAATTGAATCCAGAAAGCTGTCTCTTGTCATTAAACTGCAGAGTCTCCACCAAGGAATACCTAGTGAGGCTTTAATTGAGCGAACGCCAGCTTCGTTCGGCAGCATCTTTTTTTTTTTTTTTTAAAGCAGAAAAGACACAGTGTTCCTGTGTCTTTTCTGCTTTAAAACTGAATAGTCTGAGGACTATTCAGTTCTCCTCCAATAGCACTGTGTGCTCTCAACAGATCATTCAAATGTACCCCCCACCAAAACGATGATGTTTTGTTCTGGTGAACAATAGTTAATGCAGATGTCAGAACAACCAGGAGTCGTTTTTATTGTGAAGACTTGATGTGTAATTCAAACTTGTGAATTCAATAACTTCTCATTCTAGCACCCAAAGGAAATGTGTCTAATCTAGCTCATTGCAATCAAATGCCCTCCAGCACACTGAACACCCATTTAGAAAGAACAAGCTACTCCAAACACTTGCAGCACCAGGGTTGGGTGCACATGGGAGATTGCAGCCCCCTGGAAATGGGAAATCACATAATTTCTCTACCAAAAAAAAAAAAAAAAGTCATTATCTCTTTATTTACTTCACCTGGGATGCTCTGACACTAGCTACCTTTTCCCCTTTCCCTGAGAGCCCTAGGGCCTTCATGAAATACATCATTTCCCAATGATGTACCTAAAATACATCTCTTAATGAGTGTCTAGATGGGTCAAAGCTGCATTATTTGTCGGTGTAGATGAGGCTTAAAACTTGGCTTGGCCTTAGGCGTTGAGGTCAGTAATTTAGAGGGTAGTCTTGAAAAGACTCCTGAACTCCAAAAAGAGTACAAATTATACCTGGCACTTGCCTTGTGCCAGACACTACCTGGGAGCTTTTGACATGTTTCTAATTCTCCCCAATGACTCTGCAAGATAGTTATTATCCAGCTTTTACTAGTGGAGAACATGAGAGATAGGAATGTTAAATAACATTCCCAAGGTCACACAGCCAGGCAGTCAAAGAGACAAGTCCATCTGATGTCTCAAGACTTTTCCTTGAAATGCACTGGAGCGCTTCTCAGAACACCCTTGCTCAGTTCTGGATCAATGACCAACTTTAAACAATCAGCCTCTCTTTGCCTCAGTTTTTTTCCTCTATAAAATAAAGGTAGTACACTAAGTAATTCTGAGTTTCCTTGTTGCTTTAAATCTTATGACACCATGTGAGTTCCACAATTAAAGACCATACTGCCCAACACACAATGCAGTGACATTTCCCTAGGATTTGTAGAAGCCTTTGAAATTCTAAAGCACAAAATCTTGTTTATAATCTATAGGTTAAACACTCTGCTAGCAGTTACCTTCAATAGGCAGTTTCCAAAACTGAACGTGGAGGGCAACAAATGGTCATGGTCCTTCCTAAAAGTTTGATTGTAGTCAACAGAAAACAAACAAACAAATGTATGCTCCTCAGTGAATCTAACTATAGTCATGTAATAATTATGGGGTGATCTTTGAGGGCTGGGCCCGTAGACAACTGTAGCTGCCACAGTTCCAACAGTGTCTTTCATGTGCTTTGGACTAAGTTTGCCTTCCAGTAATACCTCTTCCATATGTAGATATGAATATCTGAGAGCTGAAGCACTATAGCTGAAGTTCTTTGCAAAATTCCAGGTTCGAATAATTCAGTCCATTGTAAGATCCCCTGTTGGTATTTGGGATTTTAAATTAGGCAAAATGGTTTTGTTGTAACTGGGAACTATTTCTGGGAATGTAGCAAAGTAGTTGAAGTCAGACTCAGGTGCAAGTCGTGTTCTGCCATGAACAGGCCGTGTGACAGAGGGTTAGGTAGAGAGCTGACTCACCTCCTCTGAGCCTCAACTCCTTACTGGCAAATGAGCATAATAACATCTACCTCAAAGGGTTGTTGTGGGGCAATATGAAGTGAGATAAAGTACAGACCTTGGCTAATATCATACTTGGATTCCGGAAACAGCCTCCTAACTGGTCTCTCTGCTTCTATCCCAGCCCGCATAGACTTTTCTCAGCTCAGCCGCTAAAGGGATTTGGATAAAAATGGAAGTGAAAGAACTTGCTATCTCACTCACAGTAAAAGCCAAATGTTCTTCTGTGTCATAAGGCCCTCCAGGATCTGCACCCTCCCCTTGCCCCCTCACCCCCTAGTTTTCTGTCCTTATCTCTGGTCACCCTCTGTCTTGAACAGTGTGGCGGCCACACTGCCCTCCCTGAAGGCTCTGGAGTGCACCAGGCACGCTCCTGCCTTAGGACCTTTGAACTTGCTGCTACCTCTGCCTGAAATTCTCCTTCCCTGGGCACGTGCGTGGCTTATTTCCTCACTCCTGTGGGTCTCTGCTCAAAGAGCACCTTCTCAGTACGTGCTTCCTTGGCGTCCTTTCCAAAATGATCATTCCTCTGCTACCAAGACCCCCTTTCTCCCTTCTCTGCTATATTATTTTTTACTTTAGTATTTATTACCATATAACAGATTATAGAGTTCACTTATTTGTCTTGTTTCTTAGCTGTTTTGCCCTCTAGAATCTAAGTTGCCAATACACAGATCTTTGATTGGTTTGTCCACTCCTATGACCCGAGTTTTTAGAGTTGTGCCTAGCATATTAGTACTCATTAAAGCAGCCACATAGCACAGGGAGATCAGCTCCGTGCTTTGTGTCCACCTAGAGGGGTGGGATGGGGGGTTGGGATAGGGAATGTGGGAGGGAGACGCAAGAGGGAGGAGATATGGGGATACATGTATATGTATAGCTGATTCACTTTGTTGTACAACAGAAACTAACACAACATTGTAAAGCAATTATACTCCAATAAAGATATTTTTAAAAAACTGTTTGATAAAGAAAAGGAAAGAAGGAAGTGTTTTGAAGGCCGTACTGTCCACAGTAGCAAAAAACTGGAAAAAATAACTGTCAACAGATAAGTGGATAAATATATTGCTGTATGACACACAAAAAATACTATTTAGTAGTGAAAAAATGAAGGTAACTATGTGAAAAACATTTTGATACATGGTTCTTAGAAATATAATTTGAGTGAACAGTAAGTTGCAGAAAACTATAATACACAGCATAATACCAAAGCCCAATTATAAGAAAAACAAAACAGTATATTGTTAGGAATACATTCATAGGTGATAAAAACCATATATATATATATATAATTTTTTTAAGGGATCGTTAAAGGAAATCCCTGAACAGTACCTGCCTGTAGCTGTCGCATATGTAAATCTGGCTTACCACACAAAACAATAGACTATATCATTTAAATATACATATATAAATATATAGAGAAGGTAAGAAAATAAACAGAAATGTGATGTACAACTGCTTCAGGTTAACAGTTATCTCAAGAGAGAAGACTGAGATGAAATGTGAAGGGGTATCATTAACTGTATCTGTAATATTTTCTTCTTTCCTTCCTCAATTATATTCTTTCTTCCGTCCTCTTTCTCTCCCTTCACCTTCCTTCCTTTCTCTTTGAGAGAAGAGAGAGAGAGAAAGTGAGATAGATGGAGAAAGGGAGGGAGAGAGAAAGGGAGGGAGAGAGAGAGAGAAAGGAAGGGAGAGAGATGGAGAGAGAGATCTGAAGCAAATATGACAAATAGTTAAAACCTAACTTGACATTTTATATGATTCTGTTACATCATTTTCTATGTAAATATTTTTCAACAGCTTTTAAATTTTCCAAAATTTAAAGTAAAAGTTATATAATATCATGAGAAAATTTGTTTGTTAACATGAACACAGAACAAATGAATAATTTTCTAAAGAACAAGTCATTTTTCAAAATGCGATAATTAAAAAAAATAGACTGAAGACTGTTTAAGAAATGAAGTAGTAATTTAATATCTACCTACAGGGCAGGGGTGGGGGGAGAGGCCCAGATGATTTTACAAACAAGTTTTACCTAATATTCAAGGAAGAGATAATCCCAATATTATGCAAGTATTCAAGATAAAAATGGGTGGATAAAAAGGAAATTCTCTCTAACTCTTTAGAAGGCAAGTAAATCCTGGATTCCAATAAGAGACAAGGACCATAAGAAAACCATAAGAAATTATAAGATAAGAAAATTAAATAAAGGTATAAGATTTAGAAAAGAAAACTTCCCTTCATTGAAATTAAAATTGTACATTTTAGAAAATTCAAAAGATTTCTATTCAAAATATTAAAACCAATGAGAAACAGAAAATTTCCCAGATAAAAACTAAGTATAAAATAATTATGCTTTTATATAGAAAATTTTTAAGTAAAAATAAATTGATAAAAAGATGTCATTTAAAGCAGCAGCAAAAACAATACATTTTTTGGGAATAAATTTAAAGAGAGAGAATGAGAGATATGCCACCCCTTCATGGACAAAATTATTTTAAAAATCATTAAAAGTCATTAAGGAGACAAATAAAGGAGATAAATATGTGGAAAGATATAACATATTCACTCATGGGAGAAAACCCCAACAGTGTGAAAGTGTTAAGTATTCCCGAATTAAACTATAATTTCCATGTAATTAAAAATTCCAACAGGATTTGGAGGAATCTGAAAAGCATGTAATCCTGAAATGCATACGGAAGAGCCAAAAGCCCAGAATAGGCATGAAATATAAAGAAGAAGAATATGAACAAGAACAAGGTAGGACTGTTGTCTGGCCAGATACTACAGCAACCCCCCCCACCTTATCTGCAGGGGATTCATTCCAAGACCCCTAGTGGATGCCTGAAACCATGGATAGTACCCAACCCTATATATACAATGTTTTTGTCCCATGCCTACCTGTGATAAAGTTTAATTTATAAACTAGGCACAGTAACAGCTTAACAACAACAATAATAAAATAGAATTATAATATACAGTGATAAAATTATGTGAATGTGGTCCCTCTCTCTCTCAAAATATCTCATTGTACTGTACTCACGTTTCTTGTGATGATGTAAGATGACACAATGCCTAGATGATAAGAGAAAGTGAGGTGAATGAAGTAGGCATTGTGACATAGGCTTAGGCTACTACTGACTTTCTGACGAGTCAGAAGGAGGATCATCAAGACATGACCTATGAATTGTTTATTTCTAGAATTTTCCACTTAATATTTTCAGACCATGATTGACTGTGGGTAGCTAAAACTGTAGAAAGTGAAACTGCATATAACAGGGGTGGGTGTGGGTGAGGGGGTACTTTCAGCACAATGGTTAATTGCACAAACTCTGAAGCCAGACTTCGTGAATTTGAATCTCTGTTCTGCAATTTACTGCCTATGCGAGCTTGGTTGAGTTTTTTCACATGATTCTTGTTTAGATAAAATGACTTCATACATAAAGCCCTTCCAATTTGCCTGACATGTAATAAGTGTTCTGTAAGTGTTACATATTACTATGGAAATACTAAATTAGCAAAAGACGTAACTAGACAATTCACTAAAGTAGAAACTTTAATGTCCAATAAACATGGAAATTTGTGTCAACCTCACTAACACCTAGGGAAACGCAAGTTAAAGCAATAAAAAAAAACCCAAAATTTTAAACGTCTGACAATACCAAGTATTAAGGAAGTTGTGAAGAAAAAAGTAATTTTTTTAAACTACAACATCTTCAATAAACAATCTGGCAATATTTATTAAAGCTGAGTAACACATAAACTACAATCCAACAATTTTACTCATGGTAAGTACTCTAGAAAACTCTCCGAAGTCTTGTAGAACATGACTTGCAGAGTATCAATCATTACAGTATTGACACAGATAGATCAAGATGGTGGAGTAGGAGGACATGGAACTCACTGTCCTCCCACAGACACATCAAAAATATATCTGCATATGGAACAATTCTCACTAGAAACCGGCAGAAAGACTCCTATACAATCAAAGCTATAAGAAGGATATACATGGAATTGGGTAGGAAAGGAAGAGAAGCAATCAGGTCAGGACCTATGGCCCTGGGAGGAGACTCAGAGGAAAAGCGAGATTACATGGGCAGATATTCACCCTGGGAGTGAGCAGTTCAAGCCACTTACTGGGCACTCCATCCCTGACTCTTATCTAGGGAAGACAAGCCCCTTGGCTGGTTGGAGGGCTGCTGGAACTAACAGGAGGGCTATGGAAAGCCTGGGCTCCACTCATAAGGAGTGTGTGCATGCTTCCTTGCCCCCAAAGGCAGAATGGAGAAGGCAGATTTAAGACTTCTTTGTCCAGTTTCCTATGACAGAGCCAGCACACGCCCCAGCCTGAGCTGAGCAAACACTCCAGCTCCACTTACCCCATGTTACAGCTCTGCACTGGACCAAGAGCTGCCACGACTCAGAAGACAGGTTGGCCATGGGGCACAGAGGCAATTCAGACACAGGGTGGCATCTGGGTGGGGTGGGGGCAGTCATTGTTGGTGTGTACCCAGAAGTACATCAGAAGCAGCCTGGAACTCTGATGGTGGCCAGTCCCCCACAGCCCATGCCCCAGTACATGCAAAGAGGCAATGTGGGTCCCATCTACCCTGCAGTACAGCTCCACAACAGGGTGGGGGGAGTTACTGGCTGTAAGGGACAAAGAGTACTTGGACCCAAGACCAGGGCTGAGCAGGGCGAGGGCAAAAATTGCTGGTATCTGCACAAACAGTGCATCAGAGGCAGCTCAGACCTTTGTCTGCAGCTGATCTGCTGCAGCCCATGCCCCATCATATCTAAGAACCTACACAGGCCCCCCTATTTTAGGACTGCTTCCCTCTGGGGCAAGGGTCCCAGTGCTGGGAGAGAGGAAAACATACACATAAAGAAAACAGAGCCAGCTCAGACCCGAATCTCAGAGCTCTGCCTCACACCTGGCTCTAGATCTAGCCCCTCCATCTCCAGCCTCACTTCCCACCAAGGTGATAGCTGCCAGCATACCCTGAAGAAAGACATGACTTGTGTCCACGTCAAATCTAGCTCTCCAATCAAAGGCACTGGGCATAAGCAGTCTATAGTGGACACTCCTACGTAAGGGCACCACTTCAAGACCTCAACTAATAATTGTTGGACCTAAATTCATAGAGATAGAGATAGTTAAACAAAATGAAAAGGCAGAGGAACTGCTCTCAGTTGAAAGAACAAGAGAAAACCCCTGAAGAAATAATGAAATAGCAATAAACAATTTACCAGATAAAGAATTCAAAACATTAGTAATATGAGTGCTTACTGAATTAGGGAAAAATAGTAGATGAACACAGTGAAAAATTTAACAAGAAACTAGAAAATATGAAAAAAACAATCATAAATGAGGAATTTCATAAGGAAAATAAAAAACACACTGGAAGGAATGAATAGCATAGTAAATGATACAGAAAAATGCACAAGTAATCTGTAAAATATAATAATGGAAATCACCCAATTAGAAGAGAAAAATAAAAACAAATTGGAAAAAAATGAAAATAGCTTAAGAAATCTTTGGGATAATACCAAGCATACCAACATTCGTATTATAGGGGTCCCAGAAGAAGAGAGAAAGGAGGATTGAAAATGTATTCAATGAACCCACACACCTATGGACAATTAATCTTCGACAAAGGAGGCAAGACTATACATTAGGGAAAAGACAGTCTGTTCAGCAAGTGGTGTTGGAAAAGTTGGACAGCTACATGAAATGGGTGTTAGAACACACCCTCACACCATACACAAAAATAAACTCAAAATGGCTTAAAGACTTAAATATAAGACATGACACCATAAAACTCCTAGAAGAGAACATAGGCAAAACTTTCTCTGACATAAATCATACCAATGTTTTCTTAGGTCAGTCTCCCAAGCAATGGAAATAAAAGCAAAAATAAACAAATGAGACCTAATCAAACTCACAAGCTTCTGTACAGCAAAGGAAACCTATAGACTGGGAGAAAATATTTGCATATGATGAGACAGACAAGGACTTAATTTCCAAAATATACAAACAGCTCATACAACTCAGTAACAAAAAGAAGACCTAAATAGACATTTCTCCAAAGAAGACATAGAGATGACCAATAGGCACCTAAAAAGATTTACATTTCTCTAATAATTAGTAATGCTTATCATCACTAATTATTAGAGAAATGCAAATCAAAACTATAGTGAGGTACCATCTCACGCTAGTCAGAATGGCCATCATTAAAAAGTCTACAATAAATGTTGGAGAGGGTATGGAGAAAACATTCCCTCTTATACTGTTGGTGGGAATGTAAACTGGTGCAGCCATTATGGAAAACAGTATGGAGATTCCTCAAAAAACTAAAAATAGAGTTGCCATATGATCCAGCAATCCCACTCCTGGGCATTTACCTAGACAAAACTATAATTTGAAAAGATACATGCACCCCTATGTTCATAGCAGCACTATTTACAATAGCCAAGATACAAAAACAACCTAAATGTCCATTGACAGATGAATGGATAAAGAAGATGTAGTACATATATACAATGGAATATTACTAAGCCATAAAAAAGAACGAAATAAGGCCATTTGCCACAATATGGATGGACCTAGAGATTATCATACTAAGTGAGGTAAGTCAGAAAGAGAAAGACAAATACCATAAGATATCACTTATATATGGAATCTAAATTATGAGACAGACGAAGATATCTATGAAACAGAAACAGACTCACAGACAAGGAAAACAGACTTGTGGTTGCCAAGGAGGAGGGAGTGTGGGGGAAGGAAGGATTGGGAGTTTGGGATTAGCAGGTGCAAACTAGTATATATAGGATGGATAAACAGCCAGGTCCTACTGTACAGCACAGAGAACTATATTCAATATCCTGTGATAAACCATAATGAAAAGAATATGGAAAAGAATATACATCTACAACTGAGTCACTTTTCTGTACAGCAGAAATTAACGCAAGACTGTAAATCAACTATACTTCAATAAAATTTAAAAAAATAAAAATGAAAATAAATTTATACCTAGATATAGTTTTTTTTTTTAAAAAAAGAAAATGTATGCGATGAAATTATGGCTGAAAACTTCACAAACCTGAAGAATGTAATACATATTCAGGTACAGGAAGCACAGAGTCCCAAACAAGATGAACCCAAGTAGACCCACACCAAGACATATCATAATTAAAATGACAAAAGATAAAGATAGAGAGAATTCTAAAGGCAGCAAGATAAAAACAAAAAGTCATATACACAAGAACCCCCATAAGGTTATCAGCTGATTTTTCTGCAGAAACTTTGCAGGCCAGAAGGAAGTGCCATGATATATTCAAAGGGCTGAAAAAGAAAAACCTATAACTTAGGATACTCTATTCAGCAAGATTATCATTTAGAATAGGAGAGATAAAGAACTTCTCAGACAAGCAAAAACTAAAAAGTTCATCAATATTAAACCTACCCTAAAAGAAATGTTAAAAGGTCTTCTCTAAGTAGAAAAGAAGTAAGAATCTATAGGAAAGGGAAAATCCCACTAGAAAAGGCAAAAATATGGTATTTAATAAATAGCTAACAGAAAAACAAGATATAAAATATGACATTAAAAACACAAAATGTGGGAGAGTAAAAATGTAACTCTTAGAATGTGTTTGAACTTAAATGGCTACCAATTTAAAACAAGTAAATATAGTTAGAGGTCAATATATATGAACCCCATGGTAACCACAAATAAAAAACCTAGAGTAGATACACAAAAACTAAACAGAAAAGAACCCAAGCACTCGTAAAGAAAATTAGCAAACCATGAGGGAAGAAACAGAGAAGGACTACACAAAAAACCAGAAAACAGGCAATAAAATGGCAATGACCACATACCTATCAGTAATTACTTTAAAAGTCAATGGACTAGGGGCTTCCCTGGTGGTGCAGTGTTTGAGAGTCCACCTGCCGATGCAGGGGACACAGGTTTGTGCCCTGGTCCAGGAAGATCCCACATGCTGCAGAGCAGCTGGGCCCGTGAGCCATGGCCACTGAGCCTGCGCGTCCGGAGCCTGTGCTCCGCAACGGGAGAGGCCACAACAGTGAGAGGCCCATGTACCGCAAAAAAAATAAAATAAAAAAAAGTAAAGTCAATGGACTAAATGCTCCAATCAAAAGACATAGGCTAACTGATTGGATTTAAAAGAAAAAGATATTCATCTATATGCTGCCTATAAGAGACTCACTTCAGGACTAAAGATACATACAGACTGAAAATGAGAGGATGGAAAAAGATATTTCATGCAAACAGAAATGACAAGAAAGTGGAGGCAGCAATGTTCCTATCAGACAAAATAGACTTTAAAACAAAGCCTATAGCAAAAGACAAATAAGGGCATTATATAATGATAAAGGGATAAGACAAGAAGGGGATATTACACACATTGACATATATGCACCCAATAGAGGAGCACCTAAATATATAAAGCCAATATTAGCAGACATAATGGGTGAAACTGACAATAATACAATAAGAGTAGGGGACCTTAACACCCCACTTACATCAATGAACAGATCATCCAGACAGAAAAATCAATAAAGCAACAGTGGTCTTAAATGACACAATAGATCAGCTGGACTTCCATCCCCAAACAGCAGAATACACATTCTTTTCAGCTGTACATGGAACGTTCTACAGGACAGATCACATGCCAGGCCATAAAACAAGTCTCAACAAATTTAAGAGAATAGAAATTATATTAAGCATTTTTTTCAACCCCAACACTATAAAACTAGAAATCAACAATTTAAAAAATTGGAAAAAGAATAACTATGTGGAGACTAAACAACATGCTATTAAGAAAACTGGGAGGTGGGGTGGGTAGGTGGTGGGATGAACTGGGAGATTGGGATTGACATATATACACTAATATGTATAAAATAGATAACTAATAAGAACTTGCTGTATAAAAAAAATAAAATTCAAATTCAAAAAACAAATTAAAAAACCAGTGGGTCAATGAAGAAATCAAAGGAGACATTAGAAAATACCTAGAGGCAAATGAAAATACAAACAACACTCCAAGGTTTATGGAATGGAGGAAAAGCAGTTCTAAGAAAGAAGTATATAGTGTTACAGGTCTTCCTCAAGAAGCAAGAAAAATCTCTAACATTACCTACCACCTTAAGGAATTAGAAAAAAGATAAACGAAGCCCAACATTAGCAGAAGGAAGAAAATAAAGATCAGAGAGGAAATATATAAAATAAAGACAAAAATATAGAAAAGATCAATGAAACAAAGAGCTGGGTTTTTTGGAAATGATAAACAAAATTGATAAACTTTTAGCCAGGTTCACCAAGAATAAAAGAGAATGGACCCAAATAAACAAAATAAGAAATGAAAGAGGAGAAATAATAATACCTTAGAGATATGAAAAAAAACATAAATGAATACTACAAAGAGTTATATGCCAACAAAACAGACAACCTAGAAGAAATGGACAAATTTCTAGAAACATACAAGACTGAATCAGGAAGAAACAGACAATTTGAAGAGGTTGATCATTAGAAGTGAAATTGAATTTTTAATAGACAAATTCCCAGCAAACAAAAGTACAGAACTGGATGGTTTCACAGGGGAATTTTACCAAACATATAAAGAAGAACTAATACCTATTCTTTTCTACTGCAAAAAATTGAAGAGGACAGAACACTCCCAAATGCATTCAGTGAGACCACCATTACCTTATATCAAAACCAGAGAAAAACACTACAAAAAAGAAATTTACAAGCCAATATCTTTGATGAATATAGATGCAAAAATCTTCTATTATAGCAAACCAAATCCAACACATAAAAAGAATCATATACCATGATCAAGAGGGGTTTATTCCAGGGTCACAAGGGTGGTTCAACATGCACAAAATCAATGTGATACACCCCATTAACAAAAGGAAAGACAAAACCCATATGATCAACTCAATAGATGCAGAAAAAGCATCTGACAAAATTCAACATTCAATCATGATAAAAACGCTCATCAAAGTGGCTATAGAGGGAACATACCTCAACTTAATAAAGGTCATTTATGACAAACCTACAGTCAATATCATACTCAACAGTGAAAAGCTGAAAGCCTTCCTGCTAAATTTAGGAATAAGACAAGGATGCCCACTCACAGTGCTTCTATTTAACATAGCATTGAAAGTCCTAGCCACAATAATCAGACAAGGAAAAAAAAATGTATCCAAATTTTAAGGTAAGAAGTAAAACTTGTCACTATTTGCAGATGACATGACATTCTATGTAGAGAACCCTAAAGTCTCCACCCAAAAGCTATTAGAATAAATGAATTCAGTAAGGTTACAGGATACAAGATGAATATACAGAAATCTGTTGCTTTTCTATACCCTAATAATGAAATATTAGAAAGAGAAAGTAAAAAAAAAAAATCCTGTTTAAAGTTGCATCAAAAAAAAAAAAAAATCCTAGGGATAAATTTAGCCAAGGAAGTAAAAACTATAAAACATTGATGAAAGAAACTGAAGATGATTCAAAGAAATGGAAAAATAACTCATGCTCTTGAATTGGAAGAATCAATATTATTAAAATGGCCATATTACCCAAAGCAATCTACAGATTTAATGCAATCCCTAACAAAATATCCATGACATTTTTCACAGAACTAGAATAAAGAATCCTAAAATATACATGGAACAACAAAAGACCATGAATTGCCAAAGTAATCCCGAGAATAAAGAACAAAGCCAGAGTTATAACCCTTAGAGACTTCAGACTATACTAGAAAGCTACAGTAATCCAAACAGCATGGTATTGGCACAAAAAGAGAAATATAGATCAATGGACCAGAATAGAGAGCCCAGAAATAAAAGCATGCACCTACAGTCAATTAATCTATGAGAAATGAGGCAAGAATATGCAATAGAGAATAGAAAGTCTCTTCAACAAGTGGTGTTGGGAAATCTGGATAGTTGCCTGTGAAACCATAAAATTAGAACATTTCCCCATACCATATACAAAAGTAAACTCAAAATGATTTAAAGACCTAAGTGTAAGACTTGAAACCATAAAACTCCTAGAAGAGAACATAGGCAGAACTCTTTTTGACACAAACCATAGCCATATTTTCTTGGATCAGTCTTCTAAGGCAAAAGAAATAAAAGCAAAATTAAACAAATGGGACCTAATTAAACTTAAAAGTTTTTTCACAGCAAAGGAAACCATCAATAAAATCAAAAGACAACCTACAGAAATGAAGAAAATATTTGCAAGTGATATGACAGACAAAGGGTTAATATCCAAAATATATAGACAGCTCATACAACTCAAAATCAAATAAAGCAAACAGATGGTTAACAGGCACATGAAAAGATGGTCAACATTACTAATTATCAGAGAAATTCAAATCAAAACACAATGAGGTATCACCTCATACAAATCAGAATGGCTATCATCAAAAAGAACTCAAATAACAAATGTTGACTAGGATGTTAAGAAAAAGGGAAGCCTTGTTCATTGTTGATGGGAATGTAAATTGGTGCAGCCACTATGGAAAACAGTATAGAGGGTCCTTAATAAATCAGAAATAGAACTACCATAGGATCTAGCAATTTCACTGCTGGGTATATATTCAAAAAAATTGAAAATGCTAATTTGAAAAGATACATGCATCTCAGTGTTCACAGAAGCACTATTTACAATAGCTAAGACATGGAAGCAACTCAAGTGCCCATCAACAGATGATTGTATTAATTAATAAGACGTGCTCTGTGTGTTTATACACATGTATGCACCATGGAATATTGCTCAGTCATTAAAAAAAGAATGAAATACTGCCATTTTTATCAACGTGGATGGACCTAAAGAATATTATGCTTAGTGAAATAAGACAGAGAAAAACAAATACTGTATGATATCACTTATATGTGGAAGCTAAATAATAATACAACTGAATGCATATGCAAACAGAAACAGACTGACAGGTACAGAAAACAAACTTGTGGTTACCAAAGGAGAGAGGTATGTGGGGAGGGACAAATTAGGGGTATGGGATTAACAAATACAATAATATATGTAAAATCAATAAGCAACAAGGATATACTTTATAGCACAGGGCATTATACCCATTGTCCTGTAATACCCTATAATGGAGTATAATTTGCAAAAAATACTGAATCATTATGCTGTACACCTGAAACTAACACAATATTGTAAATCAACTATACTTCAGTTTTTAATAAAAGGTTGAAGAGGATGTAATACTCCAAATTCATTCTACAAGGCCACCACTACCCTGATCAAAACCATACAAATACAATGCAAAAAAAGAAAATTATAGGCCAATATCTTTGATAGATATAGCTGAAAAGACCCTCAATAAAATATTAGCAAGTCCAAACCAACAAAATATTTAAAAGAATCACACACGATGATCAACTGGGATTTATTCCAGGGATGCAAAAATGGTTCAATATTCACAAATCAATTTATGGGATTCACCACATTAACAAAAGAAAGGATAAAAATCACACGATTATCTCAACAGATGCAGAAAAAGCATTTGAAAAAAGCATTTGAAAAAATTTAACATCCACTTATGATAAAAATCCTCAACAAAGTGAGTGCAGAGGGAATGTACCTCAACATAATAAAGCCCACAGCTAACATCTTACTCAATGGTGAAAAGCTAAAAGCTTTTCTAAGATCAGAACCAAGAAAAGAATGCCCACTCTCACCATTTTATTAAACATAGTATTGGAAGTCCAAGTCAGAAAAATTAGATAGGAAAAAGAAATAGAAGCCATGTATATTGGAAAGGAAGAAGTAAAACCATCACTATTTACAGGTGACATGATATTATGTATAGAGAACTCTAAAGACTCTACCTAAGAACTGTTAGAATTAATAAATTCAGTAAAGTGGCAGGATACAAAATCAATATACAGAAATCTGTTGCATTTCTAAACAAACTAACAGAAAGAGAAATTAAGAAAACAATCCCATTTAAATTGTATCAAAAAGAATAAATACACGGGGATAAATTTAACCAAGGAGGTGAAAGATCTGTACACCGAAAACTACGAGACATTAATGAAAGAAATTGAAGAAGACACAAATAACTGGAAAGATATTCTATGCTCATGGATTGGAAGAATATTGTTAAAATGTTCATACTACCAAAGCAATCCCTATCAAAATTCCAATGACATTTTTCACAGAAATAAAACAACCCTAAAATTTGTATGGAACCACAAAAGACCCCAAATAGCCAAAACAATCTTGGCAAAGAGGAACAAAACTAGAAGCATCACGCTCCTTGATTTCAAACTATAATACAAAGCTAAGGTAATCAAAACAGTATGGTTTTGGCATAAGAACCAACACATAGGTCAATGGAACAAAATAGAGAGCCCAGAAATAAATCCACAGATATATGGTCAATTGATTTACAACAAAGGATCCAAGAATATGCAATGGGGAAAGGACAGTCTCTTCAATAAATGATGTTGGGAAAACTGGACAGCAACTTTATTAAAGACTTGAATGTAAGATTTGAAAGCATAAAACTCCTGGAAGCAAATGTATGTGGTAAGCTCCTTGACATCACTCTTGGCAATGATTTTTTGAATCTGGCACCAAAACCCAAGGCAACAAAAACAAAAATAAACAAGTAGGGGTACATCAAACTAAAAAGCTTCCATACAGCAAAGGAATCCACCAACAAAAGTAAAAGGCAACCTACTGAATGTGAGAAAAGCTTTGTAAATTATATATCTGATAAAAGGTTAATAACCAAAATATATTAAAAATTCATACAACTCAATAACAAAAAACTCCAAAGATCCAATTTTTTAAATGGGCAGAACTAAACAGACATTTTTCCAAAGAAGACATACAGACAGCCTTCAGGTACATAAAAAGTTGTTCGGGGCTTCCCTGGTGGTGCAGTGGTTGGGAGTCCGCCTGCCGATGCAGGGGACGCGGGTTCGTGCCCTGGTCTGGGAGGATCCCACGTGCCGCGGAGCGGCTGGGCCCGTGAGCCACGGCCTCTGGGCCTGCGCATCCGGAGCCTGTGCTCCACAACGGGAGAGGCCACAACAGTGAGAGGCCCGCGAACCACAAAAAAAAAATTTTTAAACAAAAAAAAAAAAAAAAAAAAAAAGTTGTTCAATATCACTGATCAGGGAAATAAAAATCAAACTCACAATGAGATATCACTGCGCACCTGTTAGAATGGCTGTCATGAAAAAGATAATTAACGAGTGTCCACAAGGATGTGGAGAACAGGGAATCCTTGTGTGTTGTTGGTGAGAATGTATATCAGTGCAGCCACTATAAAAAACAGTATGGGGTTTCCTCAAAAATTAAAAATATTCCTATCACATGATCCAGCAATTCCACTTCTGGATATTTATCTAAAGAAAACAAAAAGATTAACTCAAAAAGACATACGCACCCTCATGTTTATTGCAGCATATTTATAATAGTCAAGATATGAAAACAACCTAAGTGTCCATCGATGGACAAATGGATAAAGAAGCTATCACACACACAAACACACACAAAGTGGAGAAGTGGAGTATTATTCAACCATAAAAAGAATGAAATCTTGCCATTTCAGACAACATGGATGGACCTTAAGGGCATTATGCTAAGTGAAATAAGTCAGGCAGAGAAAGGCAAACACCATATGCTCTCACTTATATGTGGAATCTAAAAACACAACAACAACAAAAACCCCCAATAGAACAACAACAGCAAAACACAAACCAAACTCAGAGACAAAGAATAGATTGGAGGTGGGGGGATGGGCAAAATGGATGAAGAAGGTCAAAAGGTACAAACTTCTAGCTGTGAAATAAACAAATCATGGGGATGTAATAGACAGCATGGTGACTATAGTTAATAATAATGTAGTACTGCATATTTGAACATTGCTGAGAGTAAATCTTAAAAGTTCTCATCACAAGAAAAAAAATTGCAATATATGCAAATACCAAATCGTTATACTGTGTACCTGAGACTAATTTTATATATCAATTCTACCTTAAAACATTTAGTAAAAGTGTAAAAACATATTAGGGATGAATAAGCACCAAATTTAGAATAGAGATTACATTTGAAGGAGGGAAGGGATAAAGGAAAGATATTGAGGGAGGATCAACAAGTATTTCTACTGTGAAACTTCACTAAAATATATGAAGCAAATTAAGCAAAATGTAACCATTCACAAAGCTTAGGTAATAGGTAAGTGGATATTTCATTATTGTCGAAACTTTCTACGTGCCTGAAATATTTCATAATTTTTTTTAATCTGTGTATTATTGAGTATATTGTTGAATATTGCATTCAGAATCACATTCCTTTAAAATAAATAAAATAAGCAGGAAGAAAATGGCTTTATACATGTATGTCAATGCATTAATGAAGGAAGATGCAGACAGACTGCTGACTGGGGCTACCTCTGGAATAAGAAATGAAAAGGGAGAGGAAGCAGACAGAAGTTCCATGTTTTGCTCTGCATGCCTCTGGGTTGTTTGAATCTTTGAGAATGTTCTACTTGAGTCATAATAAACACAAAACACAAAGAATTAAGCCCAGAGCAACACTCAAAGGCAAACCCCAAAGAACACAGTTTCTCGCTTTTCTACACAGAGAGACTTTCTAACTTCCTTGAGGGAAATGTCTTCCCTCTTCAGTACCAGTGAATTCCTTTACGAGAACCTCAGAAGTGCTAAAGCATATGAGGCATTACTGGGGGGAAATCACTTACCACTGTTATCCTGAAGCTACACTCTCTGAGCAGGAGACTGAGTCTTAGGATGGCACAGTGATCATAACCGTCCTATTTATTTGTGCAGGACAATTGTTTCTAAGCCATGGAGTATTCACGAAATGGAACCATCTTGAGTCTCATAGATTAAACGGCAAGACAGTGCTGGGAGGGGAAGGGATTTGAGAAGCTGTTCTTTTGATCTCCAAAGGTGAGGAAGCACATCCTCATTAATCATAGTGAAATCAGAGCTCAGCAATAAAAGTGGCTGGCTTTAGAATGAGCTGTTTTCCAGGAGTCATTTATTTATTTGATGCTATGTCCCTGATAAACTGCGCCAACCATGATTAAGCTAAGTTTATTCAGATGTACACCACTACCTCCTGAAACAGCTAAAGCCAAAGCCCTCGATCTTTGTCAGGGACTCCAAACTACTTAGGCAACTCAACAACAGGTCTCTGGTGGTAGCAACCAATGCTTGAAATGTAAATCGTGCTCATCAAGGTACCTAAAAGCAGGGGCTTCCCTGGTGGCGCAGTGGTTAAGAACCAGCCTGCCAATGCAGGGGACACGGGTTCACACCCTAGTCAGGGAAGATCCCACATGCCACAGATCAACTAAGCCCGTGCACCACAACTATTGAGCCCACATGCTGCAACGACTGAAACCCGTGCACCTAGAGCCCATGCTCTGCAACAAAGAGTAGCCCCCGCTCGCCGCATCTAGAGAAAGCCCGTGCGCAGCAACGAAGACCCAACGCAGCCAAAAATAAATAAATTAATTTAAAAAAAAGAGGAACCTAAAAGCAAAGGGAAGGAGGTGTGGAGGTAGTGCAAAGGATGGGGAATCTTTGCAGAATCATGTCAGAGAATCTCAAAGTCTGGAGGATTGTCCTTCATTGTTTCTGGAAATTCAAATAATTGGAACAACACATAATATCTGACATTTCTTGTGGACTAATCATATGGCCAGCAGGAAACTGGTATTTGTATCCTACTTCTTTAACCATCACAACCCAAATGTAGGCTTCTGTGTCATCAGGCCATGCCCTCTGAACCTTCTGCCCACAGCAGAGCAGGGTATTAGCAGGCTGGTGTTGGTGTGAGCTAGGATGAAGTCCAGTTGTGGTATATCCTTTGGGCAAATCATTTCATTTATCTGAGCTCCAGATTCCTCTCCTTTATCCTCATTAATGATAAAACAAAATAATGAATATAGAAAGTTTTTGAAAAGTGTTCAGCTACTAATTCCTATAAAACCTAAATAAAGAGTAACAAGGGCTATAGGATTCCTCCAGCATCCAACACACACACACACACACACACACACACACACACACACGCCTGTCCTCAATTTCACAGGCACTGTATCATCTTCCTTTTTTTTTTTTTTTTTTAAAGAAAACCATATTCTTGGACTCTTTCCTCAAAGCAATATCAAAACAAGAAACAGACCAAAAAAGAGGCTTCTCCAGAATACAGCAATACATACACATACATTCCATTTCCCTGTATCACACTGCCCATATTGCATCATGCTTCCAACACCCACTTCCCTTCCCATCACGCAAACACCAACCAGATCTCTTCAAGTGGGTGACTGTTTTCTTTTCATCCATTCTTGGAGACATAATAATGTAGTTTCCATCTAAAGATGGCAAATTATTGTATAGCCAACAAAAATTACAGTGTAGTTTTATTGCTCTGAATTATTCAAATAATGCCTTGTTCTTGTTAAAAAAAAATATATATAAGACCTAAATTCTCTTTAACCACTACCCCTAATTACTTTTATGCATTTATTGGCATAGACACACACACACATACACAAAATTGTTATATGTGTCACATAAATAGTGTTACATGGTACAAATTCTGTAACTTGTTTTTCTGCAACAGTATGTCTGGACTTCTATACATGTTAGCTGATGTCCTGTTTACATAGACTCCATTCTATGGAACTTGATGGGATTGAGTGTATCTTATTATATTATTACTTAGAAAAAGTGAGGACAGTTTCTATTTCCAATTGAGAGGAGAGAGGAACAGAAAGACACAACTGCTGGGCTGGTTTCAGGGACATTAGGTGTCCTGGTCCTCAGTTGAATGATTCAATTCACACTTGATCTCTTATTTATAAGCGACAGTGTCAGGAAATCAGGCAAATCAGGACAGAATAGACAGTAATAGCTCCAGAGCTTCAAAACATAGAAGCAGATTTTTTAGCTGGAGGGGCCAGAAAAGAATTTTCATTTCAAATCCCTTCATTTACCGATAAAAAGTCTGAGACTAAGAAATACTATCAATTTATCCAAGATCATAGCCTAAGGTGCCTGGCTTTGCCCCTGTAATGGGTTTCCTTTTTTCCTACCTCTGCAGATCCGTCTCAAAGACCTCAGGAGTAATCAACAAAGTAGTCCATATTTTTTTTAAAAAACCTACCCTTGTCGCTCACCAGCTATAAAAGCTGCTGTATTTGATTTGTTCTTTGAGCTGGGGGCATGGTAGTAAAAATTAATTGATATTTAATCAATCAACAGTGATAATGACAGATTGCTTTCAGACATTTCTAAAGGCCTAAAAAGTCAATATTTGCTCAAGTGGGGCAACCACAGGACTTCCATTGGCCACAAATAATATCTGTGGTAAGAGTTAAATTTAATTAAGTGATGCATTTACTTAGCACAGTGCCTGTTACATCAATGCTTCCTACTGGTAAGCATTTTTATTTAAAGACACCCTCTTTGCTGGAAATTCTCTCATTGCTCTGAAATGGATGAAACTGAGGACCACTGAGTCCTGCTTACCAGCACCCTAGACCATGTCAGCTTTCCAATACTTGTTTTACTTTAACCAGAGAGGGGTGATGATGGTTTATGGTCTATGGTGTTTCGGTCAATTCCAAAAGAAAAAAATCCTATTCCATTAGGAAAAGTGTCTTCCCATTATGGAAGCCAACACTTCTCCTACCTGGCATCCCTGCTCAGTTATGAGTGGAAATGGTTTCTAATCATCCTTCCAGGCCCCCTCTCTCTAAGTCTTTAGGCAGCTGCCATGTACCAGCTGGCAATAAGCACTGAAGAGACTCCTATCAGGTTTTGCACATTTACTGTATTAACAAGTTTACCCATTTGATCTTTTCCAGGATCTTCTTTCTAAATGAAAAGTAAACATGCCATTGCCCTTGGATAAGAGCCTCTATGACCTTCTCTCTTAGCAGCTTATGAGAAGCTGATGCTATGTGGTTATAATTTGGGCCTGGGGAAACCCATCTGTGTTCTAATCATATATGTGTAAGCCAGATGTCGGCCAAGGAATCCTGGCCCCTTGAAATGTAGATAAAATCAGCTCCAACCCTTGTTCCATGCTCAGTGCAAGTCCAAAACATCCGCCCTCCCTCCAAACTTTCTTTCAGATTCCTAGGCGGCCTCATGCTCCCGGTCACCTCTGCTCCAGGCTCCTATTTCTCATAGGCTTGTTTTCTCCACTCAGCACTGAATGTCCCCAAATGTCAAACTTCGCCTTGTAAGCAATTTCCAAATCCATCAATCAAACATAACCCCAAAGCATGTACGACTGAAATTCAATGAACTTAGGATCTGGAGCGAGACAGAAGAGGCTGTTGCCATCACAACTTTTATGCATCCCTGTTCTTAAGATGTCTTTAGGTCACTTCACCATGGGGAATTTCCACTGGCTGCTCCTGAGACCAGCTTCACCCCATCTTTCTGGCTTCTTTCTTCTTATCCAAGCTATTTCATCTCCTTCATGCAACTCCAAATTCCTCTCTTTTGGCTACGGAAAGCCATTCAGCTCTCCCAAAACAAGATAGAAAAAGCCTGTCTTAGCTTACCTTCATTCACCAAACCCAACAAGCTCCTCAGCAGGACTACACAAGCTCTGCCCTTCTTAGAGAGCAGTTGTCATAGCTAATGGAAGTTTGTCAATTGTTTTTCCATTTTGTTGCATATAAATCAAGTTCTTGGTTGGGGATGGGACCAGAGGACAGGGGATGGTCATACTGAAGTTTTTGTACCCCTCAGAGTTGTGCGCGCAGACGCATAGCCATTTGCAGTCAACTTGAATAGAACCAAGTTACCAATCAGTTGAAGTTGTAGGAATTGACACCTTGGAGAGAAACATTTGAGACATAGGAAAGAAATGAGTTAGTAGCTAAAATTGTGGGAAGAGAAAAGAATGGGAAAAAAAAGAGTGATGAGGGCTTCCCTGGTGGCGCAGTGGTTGAGAGTCCACCTGCCGATGCAGGGGACACGCGTTCGTGCCCCAGTCCGGGAAGATCCCACATACCGCGGAGCAGCTGGACCCGTGAGCCATGGCCGCTGAGCCTGCGCGTCCGGAGCCTGTGCTCCGCAGCGGGAGAGGCCACAACAGTGAGAGGCCCGCGTACAGCAAAAAAAAAAAAAAAAAAAAAAAAAGAGTTGACGAAATAAGATGAGAAAGAATGAGAAACAAAAGGAGTAGCAAAAGAAGAGGGGGCTGGTTTTGTGACAAATGGCAAGAAAAGGAAGGAAAAATGTGAAAGAAGGGAGCACTGAAGTGGGCAGTGGAAAGATGGAGGTGACAGAGAAGAGAGGTCGCTCTGCCCACATTTTCTCCTGGCTCCATCATCCTTTGGATGTCACCCAGCCCGCAGGTCTTTGGCAGTGTGGTCTAACAAAGCAGAGCGCTAGGCTTGAACTCTGATCCAAGCTCTAATGAATGTCTGTAGGCAGGTCATTTACCCTCTCTGGTCTGCTTGATTCACCTCTAAAAGATAGCAATTAAACTCAATGTAAATGTCCCTTCCAGTGACAAGATTCAATGTCTCCATGGGACAGGAGAGTTAATTCCTCAATCTCTTACCCCCCTGCACACTTAGTTGCTCCCTTCTTTACCCCCTTCCCTTCCCTCCCCCTTCTTGATCTGGGCATAGTGAGCCAGAAGCCAGGAAGTCCACGCTGAGTCAGCTGTCCATCTACTGCCTAGGTAGCTGTTAGCTACCCAACAGCATTCCAGAAACAGTCAGAAGGAGGCACAATGTTCAAATGCATCTTTTTAACCATGATTCCAGCCACTTTTAAGTGTCATGTAAAATCAAGTGGTATCAAAATAAACTGGTTTTGCTGTTTAGTAACTGGTATTACTGTTTGAAGATTTACTGTTACTTCTTGACCTAAAAGGCCAAAATGCTGTGTGAATTTACATGCAGAGTTATCTGCCTTGTTCAACACTCATGAAGTCCCAGAGTGTACAGTGGAACAGAGTCTACTGTGGAACGCTGGAACTCCCTATGGAAGTTTCCAGAATCAAAGTAATGTGGATTGGGGAACCAGGTGTGTCCCAGTCAAGGAAGGGTAGTGCTGGCAAGTAGGAAACAGCTATATGATTCTGGCCCCAAAGCGCAACAGCCTGTAACAGTCCTCATCAAAATTCCTACCCTCTCAAAGCCCTCTCCCTATAACCTTCCAAGGGAAAATAATTAGAGAATTAAAACATCTAATTCATCAGATGCTATCAATGGCTAGAAGATACTCTTTCTAAGACAATACTAATAAAGCTACATAAATGAGTTGTTAAGTATATCATTCATATCACAAAATGGGCTAAAGAGAAATACAGATAGTTTTGAGCAAAGGTACCTTTTCTGTGCCTCTGAGATTATACTACACAGACTACATATTTCTCCACGTGTACATCAAGTTGCATTTGTCAATTTTAAAAAGGTTTTGCCATGTACCGATACGAAAATGGAAAAAATAAAAAAGGAAAGAAAGGCTGGGAGATAAAGAAAGGGTAAAAAACTAATTAAGAGTCCTAGGGATGGAGAATCTCACTGTTATACTTGGAGCAGACTTTATTTATATAGAGCAAGCCTGGCTGTAGCCGATTAAGTGCCTGAGAATTAGGTCAGAGAATTGGCCAGCACTTACAGTTTTGAGAGTTTTAGTGGAAACCCTGAGAGAAGTTTTCCACTGTCAAATCTATCTGGGAAATGCCATGTTCTATACCCCTGTCTTTGATAGTCACAATACATACTAAAGACCATAGGTTTCTTGTAGGAAAAAAAATTATCTAACTCAGTAAGCTCGGCCTTGCCCAAACCCATTTGGCTACAGAACCCTTTTTTCACATAATGCCTACTAGAGCTAGTATTCCAGAAACACACATTGGGAATGACTGACACAACATCGTTCAGATATTCATAATTAACCTCTCCTCTGTCATGGGAAGATGAAGCCTAGGAGCTGTAGAGCCTTAAAAATAAAATAACCCAGATTGGTGTTCACAGATGAAAGGCAAGTTGGGGGAGGCGGGTTTAAGTTCACCAGGTGGGATGAGATGCAGATTAACAAAAAAGCACCGAGATGTTTATCACCATAGGAAGCCTTTCATTTTCTGGCTGTTGCTCTAGACTTGTGACGGACCACATGATTTTGAGCTACATTTGCATAGCATGTTACCTGACCTTCCTCCCACAGATAGATATTTTTCCTTCCTAATTCTTCAGTGAAGTAATCTCACTTTGTCATTAATGCAAAAGTGTGTTGTCATCTTGCTTGTAAGAGTCACAAAACCAAAGATTCTTAAGACAAGATGGAAGTAACTAGCACCAGTACATGCAATACGAGGGCACACGTAGTTCAAAACTGTCTGTGAGAACTAGTGAGTACAACCTTGAACAAGGCTAGGCCACCAACTAGCTGCTGTGTGACCTCACCCAGCCCACCTAACGTTCGGCCATGACTGCCTCACTTTCTAAAATGAGAGGGTAGGAATTGATTCTGCTCAGAAATCTCAGTCAGCTTTAACATAACAAGAGACAAAAGAGTAGTTAAATATTCTAGCTTTAGAGTCAGAACAACCTAAACAGGAATCCCAGCTCCACCACTGATCACTTACGGAATCTCTCTTGACTTCGGGATAATAATCATCATCCCCGATTATCCATTAATAGGTAGTTGACCTAATACTTGAGGCTTAAATACAGTCAGTTATGTTAAAAATATTTACAGTCTGAATCTATAAATGTTGCTATTTTGATAATCAGTTTCCTATGCCACTGAGTTCTGGGTATCTAGGTAACAGATTGCGCCCCAAAAAAGGGCCAGACTGGGTCATGAGAAGTCCACAGACACATGTAGAATACTTTGATCGTGCTAGCCTACACCACGTGTTAGAAATGCCTACTGCCTCCACATATAGAACGTATGGTTACCAAAGTTGATAGCGGGGAGAGGGAAGATAAATTAGGAGGTTGGGATTAAAATACACACACTACTGCATATAAAATAGATAACCAACAAGGACCTACTGTATAACACAGGGAACTATATTCAGTATCTTGTAATAATCTATAATGGAAGAGAATGTAAAAAAAGGATGTATTTTATATGGATGCATAACTGAATCAAGTTGCTATACACCTGAAACTAACACAACATTGTAAATCAACTATATTTCAATAAAACTAAAAAAAAAAAAAATCCCTACTGCTAGGTCAACTCACTGAGAGCTTGAAATGAATTGATACCACAGTTGGCCCTCCATATCCTCAAGTTCCACATCCACAGATATGAAGGGTCGACTGTACTAGGCCCCTTTATATGAGGAACTTGAGCATCCATGGATTTTGGTACCCGCGGGGGTCCTGGAAGCATCTCCCTCGGATAGGGAGGGACGACTGTCCTTAACTCAGATACTGTCAGAGCTCTGCGTAAAACTCATTAATGGCTACTGGTTTTATTCTATATCAAGAGTAAAATACCAACTGCCTACAGGTCCTGGTCCCAACTGGTCCAGATTTCCTCTCCTCCTTACTCACTTCTCTAAGCCATGCTGCTCTGTGCTCCAGCTGCTGCTCCTGCCTGGGCGGCATTTGCCTTCATTGTCTGATGGCCTGTTTTGTCTCACCTTTCAGATCCGAACTGAAATATTGTTTCCTCAGAGAGACTTCCCCAACCACACCATCGAAAGTGGCTCCCAATTTCTTCCACTTGCTGTGCCAAATCCCATATTTATTATCCTAGCACCCTGTGATCAATTCATTTGTTGATTTATTTGGGTCCAGCTGCAGTATCTCAGGGCCCATTTAAACAATAACAAGTTATGCAAGCGGAGAGGAAAGTTAGTCTGAAATTTTAATCCTGATCTTTTGGCTCCAGTGTCCTCGACTCCCCAGTCACAGCCTCTGTGTCTATTAATTAAGAACCTGAAAAAAACAAAAAAGAGAATCTTACTGGTGCAGCTAAGTTTAGAGATTTATCCTTAGTCCAATTAAATACGGGAAGGAGGTAGATCCATGCCATAAAATATGATTTACCATTATGGGAATGGGCTGAACAGATACCCCAAAACATGTGTGAACAGTGTTTAAGGTCCGTGGAGCACAGTAGGAGAATCAAGCTCTGAGCAAAAGCTAGAAAACTTCTGCTCCTTTCAAGACCCACTCAGCATCTCCTTCACTTCCTCCTCCTGTCCCGTGAGGCATCCCTGACCCCCACGAAATCTTTTCCTAAGCAGCAATGACCACTTCCTCCTTTCCGAGAGCACCGACATTAAACATGTATCTCTGCACTGTGACTTTTTTTGTGAATAAGTTTATCTCCCCCAATGAGCTGTAAGCACCTCGCACAGTGCCTACTTTGTATTCGACGTTCAACAACTCTTTAATAAATGAAGAAATCGATGCATGAACGAACTAATTGAAAGTTAACAGGTGACTGTGACAGATTCAATAGATGGAGAGCAAAGAGTCATACCGAGCAATGTTGGGTCAGATGTTAGAGGTGTTGATCTATACATAGTCAAGGACATATTGTAGAAAGACAGATCATCTGTGTACCCCAGTGACTGCCCCATAGTCAACCTCAGTAACTGGTAATTGTAACGATGATGATGCCAGCATTTAGGGATGAGGTACATAAAACATTTTTTCACTTCTGATGAAAAGGTGACAATTGTCCAGCACCTTCCTTCACCTTCTTTTCTCTCCACATACTTTTAAAGGTCACTCTCTAAAAAGACCATTCCATCCTGGTTCTGTGGGAGAATAATTAAAGTGAAAATATCCACATTTCAGAGGATGCCTTATGCTAAGCTGAAATTAAACTCAAAGAAATAATTCCATTTTTGTCCCAAACTTCTTGAAACTCTTTTGGTCTCCAGCAGGAGAGGGTAATCCAGTTTTTATCACTTGCTTTGCTTGAATACAGCTGCTTCCTTTTGCTGAAGCAGCTGGAATTTATCTTATTTCCAAAGTTTTGCTTCAGAACTTGGCTTTCCCCTTTTTTCCCAGGCCTGGTGTAAATAAGGACATAAGCTGAGAATAAAAGCATAAACCGAGACCAACCATCTAAGGAGTTTGAAAGTTTATTTTCCTATAAGCAACGCTGGGACTCCAATCCATCACCAATTTCCCAGGAATGTTTAGATGTTAGATAGGAGACCAATTACAAAAAAGCAGAAAGCAACCTGTGTCTAAAAGGATGAAGTTTTGGAGACACAGTTCCATAAAAAACTAATTGTGTATGTTTCTCAGAACGACGACCTTAATAATTTGGGTATTGTGAATTAAGACTGTTGAAGCATCACCCCATGCCCAGTAACCCTGGCAGTAAGCTAAGCGCACTGCTCAATGACAAATGAATATCACAATATTGGACCTCAGTCATCGGCTTTACAAATTAAGAATGTTTCTGAGAGCGCTGGGGAATGTTTGACAAAAGAAAAAGAGAACTGCTTTCTACATATTAATAATAATGATGGTGATTCCATGATATTAATAACAAATATCATTATTGATACTTTATTTGATAGCTTATAATTATAAGTAATTGGGTTTGAATCTCAACTCCATCACTTATTTATAGTTATGTGACCAATAAGTTGTTTAATCTCTCTTTACCTCAGTTTACTCACCTGGAGGATGAGGTTAATAGTATCTACCTCATAGAACTGGGCAAGGATTAAATCAACAGTGCATGGTACAGAATAAGGGCTCTATAACTATTAGCTCAATTATTATTGAGTTCTTACTATGTATCTCAACTTAGTTTGACACTGAAGTCTCTGCCCCTAATCACCGTTCTATTCTGCCTCTGCCCTCTGTAGGTGGGGTGGGTGAGGAGGGTGTACGAATGGAAGATAGAGCAAAGGGAAGCATTAACAAAGAGACTCCAACAAACCTTGTAAGAGCTCACCTTGTGACTCATATCACAAACTTACATATCACAAGAGAGACACTTATAAACCATGATCTACTCTGGAGAGGAGAGCATCTTGGAGAAAACCTCACTCTATACTCTATTTCTTCCAGACCATAATATTTTCATCAGGGAAAATCTGATTAAAATCTATTTAACAAAGGTTTACTGAACAACTGAATGAACCAAGGATAAACCTTGGGTAACGAAAAGGCAGCAGGTAATGGAGAAGATGTGGAACTTGTCAGAGGACAAGCTGATGGTGGCTGCGGGGGGCCAGTGGGTAGGTGGGGTTACCAGTGGAGCGGAGGGCATCCCATTTAGCCCTCTACTTTTCTGTCCTCTTTTGATTTACATGATGGCAGAACCTGGGGGAGCCCCCATTCATAGTCAAGTTCTGGGGGAAGCCCAGTCTGAAATGGAATTTACTGTGTAGAAAATTCACTAGAAAGTATCCTCAGGATCAAGCCCGGCGGAAGGTGGGAAAAGGAAGCAGGACGGGGAGAAGGGAGAAGCTGTACTGTGAAGCAAGACCTGGGGCCTCAGCCGACACCATGAGGGACTTTGGAGCTACCATGGCCATGAGATTGATCTATGATGAGCTGAGTGCTCCAGGCCTTTGTACTCCTGCCTGGATCGGTCACTGTTTGGGGGATGGGGGCAAAGAGGCTTTCTGTCGCCGAAGCAATCCCTGAGGGGGCTGAGAGCACTGCCAGCAGCGGGGGCAACAATCCTTCCTAGAAGGTCCTCACAGCTCCCAGGTCAGTGTTTCTCTACCTGTCGTCAAAGAAGCACCTGCATCAGCTTCACCTAAAAAGGGCATATTCCTGGGCCCCAACTCCAACCTACTGAATCAGAGTCTCTAGGGGTAAGGCCTGAGAGTGAGCATTTTAATGAGCTCCACAAGTGAATCTGGTTCACAGTGAAGACTGCGAATAGCTATAGCTATATGTAAGAGAATTAAAAACAAAAACAAAAAAAGCTGTTGCCAAACAAAGTAGGAACTTGAAAAAGAGAATTCCTAAATTCTGCTACTAATCCCACCATGTTCAATATAACTGAGAAAGTAAATTCTTGCCTAAAGTAAATTTCCTCCAGCCCCCTAGGTGGCTCCTGTAAGAGGATTTTCCTCTGTGGGCATGGATGTGTTTTCTGTAGCTGGCCATCCATCCTGTGTGTCTGCCCACTGATTCCCAAGAGGGACACAGGGCTTCCTATACATCATCCCGAGCCCGGCGGCCCTGGTGCTGCAAACGCTGATTCATTGTGCCGACAGTCTACGGGCTCATTTGTGTCTATCTTCCACAGAACCCTTGTCGTTTCTGAAGAGTCCATATGTTAATAGTACAACCCAGCTAAATCACTACCTTGTATAAGGAAGCTTTGGGAGGTCATTGAATAAACTCCCAACTCCACATGCCCTGAGCAGTAAAATACTTGGAGTTCAATTTAATCTGTCTCAAAACCTCCGCTTTTCTATACCTAGCTGTTCATCCGAAACCCATCCTCTGGGCACTACCATGTTTACCCCTCTTCCTGCCTTCCTTCCAATAAGGTCTGGGGCTAGCAATGACATCAGCCTAAAGGCTTTAAGGCTAAACCAGCCAGACAAAATTCAACATATGGAAAACAGCAAAGTTTTCTTTATGAAAAAGTAAATATTTGTATTCGTCCATATACATTGTGAAAATTAACGAAGTTCATGTTGACTCCATAATTCACCTCTTGGAAGTAACCTAAAAAATAATAATAAATGTGGAGAAAGCACAAAGATGTTCATCAGAGAATTACCCAGAACAGTGATACAAATGGAAAAAAACTAAATATGCTACAAAAAGAATAACTGACGTAGCTATTAAAATGTTTAGGAATAGTTTTGAATAACAAAGCCAAGTGCCTTCATTTACTAGTAAGTGAGAAGTGCAGGTTACATAGTTGTTCACACAAAAGGAATTCAGATGTTAAAACTGCTTATAAAAAAAGACATTTACTAAAATGTTAATAGCAGTGTGTCTGGGTGATGGAAATGAATAATTTTCTTTGAAGAATTTAAACTTATACTCTAAGTATATAATTTTTAAGAAACATAGCAAACTTAAATCCTTGAGTTTAAGAAACATAAAAACTTAAATCCTTGAGTTTAAGTCTCATTCTCTGTATTATCATAGAAGTCCATTAAAATGTAGATTCCTAAGTATGAGGATGGTGTTTGCTTCCTAGAGATACCCTGTTATATCGGAAGGGTATTGTAGAAGGGATCACTTGTTATTATAGGTATAATCAATCCATAGACTTGGGCAATGTTGTACTCTTTCATCTGTGTTTCCAGAAGAGTTTTATTTGTTCATAATCCCCAAAGAAACAGCCCTTCCCTGGTGATGCAATCAGAGCCACAAGCAGTCACCTCTGGAAAGGAGTTTATAGCTGCCTGTGCTGTACATGTGACATCTACAGATTGCTTTGTGCATCTGGCTGTCTCTACTGGAGCCTCAGGTATTATTTCTGGTCATTCTGTATGGGTTATCATTCTTTGCTTGTCTTTTCATGGAAAGAAGTAAGAAACTGGATTATATAATACTAAATTCATTTACATAAAAATTGAAAGCAAAATTAAAAGGATAAAATATTTAAAAGCAAATAAGCTGCAGAAACATGTGCCATAAGTATAAGAGGATAGTCCTTTTATTAAAGGACAAATCAAAAGGAAAAACAGGCAGTTGCACAAAAGTAAATAACTAATAGAAATTCATTAAATAACTAAAATTCAAGAACTTAAAACAAGTTCTTTTTCACATAATCTTCAATGCTGGCAAGTATACAGTGAAACAGACACTCCCATACACTGATGAGAGGGGTGCAATTGACAACGTTTCTAGAAGTCTGTAAGGCAATATGTATGAAGAGCCTTTAAAATATTTATACTCTTACACAGCCTTTCCTTTTCTAGGAATCTATTCTAAGAAGACGAGCAGAAATGTTTCTGGTTATTTATCACTGTGTAACAAATCTTCCAAAATTTAGTTGCTTAAAAACAGCAACCCATATTTAGCTCACAAATGTATGAATGGGGCAGGGCTCTGCAAGGAAGGCTCATCTCTGATCCATGCAGCAGAAGCCAGAATAGGTGGAGCAAGGAGGTCCGTGTCTATGGCTGCTAAATTGGGGCCAGCTGGGAGCTCAGATGGAGCTGAAGCCAGCGCTCTGGTGGGCTAGAGTGACACGTCAAATAACAGCCGCGGCACTGCTCCTCCCCTTAAGTAATTACTGGTCATGCTCTCCTTGGTGTACCAGAAAGAACTGGGCCTATTTGTCCACATTTCTCTTCCCCTTCTATACCTCAGCTCACTCTGTCCTCACCACCTGAAAACATTCTTCCCCCAACATCCTCAACCCAGATATTTTACTTGAAAACTGAGCAGACTCACAAAATTACCCAGCTGAGCTCTTTTCCCTCTGAGTGCTTCTAGCTCCTTGTTTCCACCATGACTATGGTACTTAATCCTTTTATCTACATGCCATTCCTCTCTTCTCCTCAACAGCTCAGACTAGATGTGGCTTCCCTGGAGTCCCCCCATACCTAACCCCACCCAAAGCTATGCTGTCCTTTCAGTCGGCTCCTGTGCGACTCTGCTGACTCCTGTTTCACACATCATATTACAATTATCTATCGATTGTTGATCTGAACAATAAACCCCACCCATTTATTAGTCCCCCGAAAACAGGAATTGTCTTGACCACTGTATTTGTAGTAGACGCTGGCTTCCTCCAAAGCCATTTGCGATCCCCTCTCCCTTGCCACATCTCACAATGAAGATTAAAAAGTCAAATGCTTGTGTTGCCAGCCCTCCTTACAGCAAGGAGTTACGGTCCATGAGACATGACAGAAAGTCTGCTGTGAGGATTTTTATTTAAAAAAAAAAAAAAAAGCAATATTCGTCAGTGTCCTGGCCCTTTTCCTTTCCCTGTTATTCCTACCTTGAGTGGCATCATAATAGCTGGAGGACAGTGGTCATCCTGTCCCCATAATGAAAAAAAAAAACAAGAAAATTTCAGAGACAGTGGCACTACTATGAGCATCTAAATCCAATAGCAGCTACCTATGGGCATCTTATTACCTGAGAATAATGAAGACCTATCTGTTTAGACCAGCAAACCGTGGCCCAGGGCCAAATCTGGCCCACTTCCTGTTTTTGTAAATAAAAGTTTATCGGGATATAGCCATGCCCATTCACTTTCGTATTGTCCATGGCTGCTCTTACAATGGCTGAATTGAGTAGGTGCCATAAAGACCACATGGAAAAGCCTTAAATATTTACTATCTGGCCCTTTACAGAAAGTTCGTTGACCCCTGGTTTCAGCACCTGTTGGTCATGGTTCCTGTTGAGTACATACAGCCAAGTGACTTTCTGATGAATGTTGTACCTCCAATATCTAACACAGGACCTCTCCTACAGAAAATGCTCAATAAATGGGTGTCCAGGGAATGGATGGGTCAATAATTTGAGGTCGCTGGCAATATCTCCATTAAAAAAAATCTTCCCCAGCGCCAAGCAGCACCTTTCATAGTGGACACTTAATAAATGTATAGAGATTTGTACTTAGAGGTGGATACAAAAAAATAACTTCAAAACAATTAAAGAAAATTTAAATACTAAACTGTGTGGGCTTAAGGGTAACCATTCCGAGAATGCAGAGCTATATGTGTGGGCTAGTGCAGTAAAATTAATTTTCATGGTGCAGCTGGGAATTTTAACAATTTGATTCCCGTTTCTTGGTGGAATTACATTCAAACAACTCACACAGCATTTGACCAATAAAGAAGGGCTTTTAGAGGCATATCAATCCAGGATGATTTAGAAAAACACCTCCTAGGACTTGTGGTCCTAAGCATTTGACAAGGACTCTGGCAGCTTAAGACACTAGTTATTTAACTGAGTAGAACTTACAGCAGAGGAGAGGGCTAGATGGGAATTCCAGATGGGAGGTAGAAGGTACTGTCATAAGAATAAAGTACAAAGGTAGAAAAGACTACGGCATACAAGACATGGAGCAATATTTTAGTTTTTCCATTTACTCTGGAATGTTGTTTTCCTTCTGAATAAAAACAAATAAATACTGAATTCAGGATATTAATGGGTCCTCTCACTTAGTAAATAAAAGTATTCATGGTCTCACAACTAGAGGTCTCATCTTCCGAAGTCATCAATGACTTTAAACCACAATGAACAAAAGACCTATACTTTTACCTTAGGCCTATCTGCATGTAGGACAGTTTACTAAAATAATCTCTTTTCAATGTGTGCCTTTAAACACTCAGGTGAGTCCATCAATAATCCAGAACTCTTCTGCATTTTAAAGTGATTCCTATCATAAAGAGAATATGTTCAAATAAAGGTTCTTTTTTTTTTTTGGCGGTACGCGGGCCTCTCCCGCTGCGGAGCACAGGCTCCGGACGCGCAGGCTCAGCGGCCATGGCTCACGGGCCCAGCCGCTCCACGGCACGTGGGATGTTTTCAGACCGGGACACGAACCCGCGTCGCCTGCATCGGCAGGCGGACGCTCAACCACTGCGCCACCAGGGAAGCCCAGATTCTACTCTTGATGCACCCCTTCTGCCTATTTCAGAAAGACTGGAAGCCTAATATTAAAGATTTTGTAACCACTGTGCCATCCTTACCAAGTATTGCCTGCACAGCTGCCAGAAATCTGAACTAAGAACCTCCTCTCAGTGAAGAAAGTAAATGAAAAGTATTTTTTTTTAGAAATACAGAAGTGGTTTTATTGGAGGGGGGAGAGAAATGGAGATGAAGGAAACCTTAAGTTGAACCAAGGCAAATTCAAAACATAATAAAAATAATAACGGACGGGCTTCCCTGGTGGCGCAGTGGTTGAGCGTCCGCCTGCCGATGCAGGGGACACGGGTTCGTGACCCGGTCCGCGAAGATCCCACATGCCGCGGAGCGGCTGGGCCCGTGAGCCACGGCCGCTGAGCCTACGCGTCCAGAGCCTGTGCTCCGCAACGGGAGAGGCCACAACAGTGAGAGGCCCGCGTACCACACACACACACACACACACACAAAATCATAACGGATCCACCAAAAGTTGAAATGAATAAATGAGTCACGGAATCAAGGTTGGGATAACTGAGAATATCAAGAGATGAAATGGAAGGATGAGGGGTCGGCACATAAACCCCACTTAGTGCGCTTCAACAATCTTGGGCTTGACTTAAACCCCACCCTTGCTTGGTCAGCTGGAGCCCCAAAGGGAAGGCAAAAGACTCAGTGAGTTTATTTCTCTAATATTTAGAATCCTTAACTCATCAGAGGGCCCATTTACAGGACTTCCAACCGTGCACACAGGATTGGCCAATAAAGGGCTTTTAGAAGTATATTGAGCCATGATGATTCAGACGAAAAATCTCAAAGGATTTCTGATCCTAAGGATTTGATAAGGAGCCCATTTCATCTAAAGACTGTGACACCTTAGGGGGTGCCAAAGCGCTTTGCCCTGTAGATATCCTGGTTCTTTTTTGTCTTTTCACCTACTTCCTCAGGCTAGTAAGAGAGATGAAAAGAACATTATATGAAAATCAGACCTGAATTCTGACCAAGGATCTGCCACAGGTAGCCTCTGGCTGAAATCAAATCACTTAACCGTTCTGTGTCTTAATTTTGTCTTTTGTAAAATAACAGTTCAGGGCTCTGAAGTCCTTTCCAGCAATATGAGCCCTGATGGGAACCCAAGACCTTGTCGTGATTATTATTCTGGATCGTAACTGCACTAAGCTTCTGTAGAAATCAATTTAAGGAGAGTACATTTGGGAAGATGGCGGAATGTAACAGAAAGCACGTGTATTTTGGAGTCAGATACCTAAGCTGACAGAAGGAAAAGAGCTGCTCTACATAAATACAATTTGCCGGACTTGGGGCTGGCTCCTCAACCTCCATGAGCCTCATTGCATATAAAGGTATCCTGAGAATTACATGAAGCAACATATAAAACAAGGTGCCTGATAAATTTCAAGTACTTTGTTAATGACGGTTCCACACCCTCTTTACCCGCCATGATTCAAGAGGAGGAAGAGAGGGAAAGAGACAGACAAGAGTTCAAAATTACAAAGGGCTTGACCAAGAATAACCAGCAGTATAGTGAATAGAACAGACATGGAAATTTAGTCAAATAAAATGATTTGAAGGTAGAGAGAGTTTAGTTTTAGGAATATCAGTTTGAGATGAAAGCTAAACAACCGAGATAAAATGTCTAGTAGGCAGTTGAGAATGTAGAAAATAAGACTTATGAGAAATGTAAGAGGAGATTAAAAAAATGTAAGTGTCCGAAATGGATTAAAGACCTAAATGTAAGACCAGGCACTATAAAATTCTTAGAGGAAAACACAGGCAGAACACTCTATGACATAACTCACAGCAAGATCCTTTTTGACCCACCTCCTAGAGAAATGGAAATAAAAACAAAAAAAAACCAAACGGGACCTAATGAAACCTAAAAGCTTTTGCACAGCAAAGGAAACCATAAACAAGACAAAAAGACAACCCTCACAATGGGAGAAGATATTTGCAAATGAAGCAACTGACAAAGGATTAATCTCCGAAATTGGGAGAGGCAAGAGGGAGGAGATATGGGGATATATGTATACGTATACGTATAGCTGATTCACTTTGTTATACAACAGAAACTAACACACCATTGTAAAGCAATTATACTACAATAAAGATGTTAAAAAAAATAGAAGGCTGGTGAATGCTAATAAGGGAAATGCAATATGCCCGGAGACCCCATCAGCAGAGGCAGGTTGCAGAGAGAAAGGCAGCAGCTTGGGGAGGAAAAAAAAATTTAAGAATGTCATTCATCATTAACACTCTAGAGGGAAGTTTTTCAAATGTTGACTGCAAGCCATTTTAAGAAATACATTTGACCTAACTAGTAGTTACAAAGTGTATATGTGTTTGTGTGTGCACATGTGTACGGGCATGTAACAAATTCTGCATTTAGAAGTTTGTGCCCTTGGGGTTTCCCTGGTGGCGCAGTGGTTGAGAGTCTGCCTGCCGATCCAGGGGACACGGGTTCGTGCCCCGGTCCGGGAAGATCCCACATGCCGCAAAGCGGCTGGGCCCGTGAACCATGGCCGCTGAGCCTGCGTGTCCAGAGCCTGTGCTCCGCAATGGGAGAGGCTCGCGTACCGCAAAAAAAAAAAAAAAGTTTGTGCCCTTATACCATGATACAGTTGTGTATTTTCTATTGCATTCTGGTCTACTCTACTTTCTCTGTTTCAGTAAGGAAAAAAAAAAAAATTCCAGTGAGAACTCTAAATTGTTTCCAGGCCCCAATAATGCCAACAACCTACAGTTTGAAAGACACTATTTTGGAGGAAATAGAGTCATAATTTATAGCTATTATCTAGACCATCCACAAGAAGAATTCAATAATGACCTTCCAGCTTTCTCCACAAAATGAGAACGATCCCTGGTTTCCGGAGACAAGGTAATTCCATGTGTCGGGTAATTTACTGGTTGATTTAATGTGCCCTTGAACAATAACTGACATGAGTAAAAGCTTTTAAAAGTTTTAAACTGTGTTCATCTGGATTTGGGCCTTTGATTCTCACCAAGCCTGGTAAGAAGTCACATTGGTTCATTTGATTTGTGAAGAAACTGTGGTCCCCAAGTCACACAGCTGTGAACGAGTCCAGATTTCCTTATTTTGGAGGTCGTGCTCTTCACAAGTAAACTTGCATAACTATCTTGTTGAAAGCACCTAACAAATTGATAAACTACAGACAAAATGTTCTTACAAGTCAGTTCCTGCTACTGCTACTGATCAGTACGAGCTTGACCCAAAACACAGTGCAGTGTGGACCTGTGTCTCCCTCCGAGAGTGTCCCCAGGTTGAGGGACTATTTCCAGCAGTGTCACATCAGGGTTCTAGGCATCTGCCCCCGTCTGCAGTTAGGTTTCAGTGCTCTGTTGCTTCCACATAACAAGATGAGAGCGGATCATAATTGAGATTATTACCATTAATTTCTCTAATGAGTGGTTTCTATTAAACCAAGTCCTTAGCTAGTCTCAATAGAGAGGAGGTAATTTCCTGATACTGGCTCTTTTTATGACTTCTTATAAATGACACAGTGGGGGGAAAAATGCTTTTTCCTCACAGCTCTTTGCCCTATAACAATTTTCTACCCAATGGAAAAATTAAAACGAGGAACATTATATTCTCTGTTTACTTAGATCTCTTTGATCCCTCCTCTCCCTCTTTCATATGCTTTGAATAAAATTAAGCTAAATCACCAAATAATTTTTGAAACGGTTTTCCTCTTGACATTCTCCTCCTTCAAGACCCACTCTAAATGCATCTTCTTTGCAAAGATTTCTCTGGTCATAATTAATGACTTCTAACATCCCATAGCACAGTCTATGCATCTCTATTTCAATCCTATCATTCTGCTTTAATTATTTAAAATTTATTTTTTGTTTAAAATTACATTAAAAATTTTATATTATTTATTATTATTTTGCGTATATTTTTTATTGGTTTATAACCAGACTCCTTCAAAAGTCTAGGTCTCATTTATGACTTTATCTCCATACCTTATGCAAAGGAGGTCTTCAATAGATAGTGAGACTGAATGATCCATAAGTTAGATATCAATGTAGTTTTGCAATATTCTTCCCTGGTACTAATCAATTAAAAACAGTTCTTACACTGATACTGTTTCCTCTCAGGGAAAGAAAATCATAATTAAAACCAAGAATAGAGGGAAGACCTCTATGGACTACAAAGGAAGGAGGAAAGGCAGAGTCAACTGTGGAGAATCCCTGTCATTAAGCAGCTGAGAAGGTGAATGGGAACTGAAATAAAACAGAAAAAAATACAGAAATGAATGAAAAGATATAAAATTATGAGATAATAATTGGAAGGAATGACCCAACATTGACTGTAAATCTAGTACATACCCTGGATATACACAGTGCCTTATCCAGTTCTCATGACAGCTCAACCAAAGGGTGATCTTCTGTCTTACAGATAAGGAAACTGAGGCTCAGAGAAGTTAAGCAGTTTGCAAAGGTTATATCTAATAAGTATCTGCATCAGGATTTAAATTTGGGTCTGTCTGATGCAAATCCCCCTCTTTTCCCCACATGTGACTGCCTGTCTAAAACGTTACTCTTTTCCTATTCCAGTTGATAGGACATATAAACATAGAGACAGCTATAAGGCATTAGAATTCCCACCTCTTAGGTTTTATTAGTGCTGCCTTTGTCCCAGGTAACATATGCCCCAGATTGTAATAATAGGACTGGCTTTATTTGCTTTTCCACAGATGCTTGATCATAATCCACTGGACACTGAAGATACGCCTTTCTATCAAGGAACAGGCAGAGCTGCTAACCTTTAACCATAGGCGTCTCAGAAGAAGCATCTTGAGGCTCTAATGTGGGAACGGCAGGACTCAGGGCCCCAGAAGGGACAGGAAACCTTGCTCATAGGCAACTCAAATTATATACTCCATCAGTTCCAGGGGGAAGTCATCAGGGTTTTGCATCAATCTAGAATCACTTTTTCCTCGTTTGTACTGATTTTAAGAGTTGGAAGATCTATCTATCAAATGTTTAACAGAGTAACAAGTAGAAGCAGCCCCTTAAAAGGCATTTGAATGAATTATTCTAACCCCTGCCCTTGAGATCTTAATGTTTGATTAAAAGCTAAACCTAACCTTGGCCAAATACAACAATAATCAAAGTCATAGAAACAGAGAATAGAATGGTGGTTTCCAGGGGTTGGGGGGAAGGAAGAATGGGGAGTTGTTATTCAACAGGTATAAAGTATAAGTTCTAGAGATCTGCTCTACAACAGAGTAGCTGCAAATAATAATACTATACTGTGAACTTAAAAGTTTGTTAAAAGGGTAGATCTCATGTTAGGTGTTCTTACTGATAGGGAGGGAAGGGTAGGGAGAGAGGACTTATGTTATGGAGGGGGGATAGGGAGAAAAAAAATTTCATTGGTGGTTACCAGAGCAAAGGGAGGTGGGGTGGTGGGAGGTGAAATAGGTGAAGGGGATTAAGAGGTACAAACTTCCAGTTATAAAATAAATAAGTCATGGTATGTAATATACAACGTAAGGAATATGGTCAACAATACTATAATTTCATATGGTAACAGATGGTTGCTAGACTTATCATGGTGGCCATTTGGTAAAGTTATTTAGCTGTTGAATCACTATTGATTCAACTGTTCAGCTGTTGATTCACACCTGAAACTGTGTGTGATTTCAGCTGTGATTCAGCTGTTGAATCACACCTGAAACTAATACTGTAGTCAACTATACTTCTCAAAAAAAAAATCTCAGCCAGGGTTCAGGACACCAATTTTACACTGAGCCTGTCAGAAGCTTCTGATTTAACTTTTCTGTATTTATTTACAAAAATGAGCAGATACAGATATATTTTCCTATTTCCTTCTTACCTATATTGAAGGGCACTATATTACAGACACTTTCTGTACTTTTTCACTTAACCAATGTATCCTGGAAAAATCACTTCATATTAGTTCACAGAGACCTTCCTCATTCTTTTGACAACTGCAGAGGACTCCATTGGATGGAGGTACTGTAGCTGACTCGGTCACTCTGCTATGGATGGACACTTAGATTTTTCCCATGTGTATTTTCCAATTACCAATGATAAACCTTGTGCATTTATAATTTTCATATTTGGGGGGATGTATCTTCAGAGCAGATTCCGAGAAGCGAGATTGCAGGATCAAAAGGTGAGCACAGTTTTGTAGGCATTGCCAAATAACCCTTAAGAAGGGTTGTATCTGTTTGCATTTCATGTTGCAGGTATTAGAGTAACTGTTCTCCACAGCCTTGCCAATGGAGTATGTTGTCGATACTTTTTAATTTTCACCCACCTTATAGATGAAAAATGGTATCTCAGTGGTTTTATTAATTTGCATTTATTTGATTATGAATGGAAACTTTTTCATATCTAAGGGCCATTTTACATGTTAATCTGTGAATTATCTGATCATGTCTCTTTCCCACTTTTCTGTTGGATTTTGGCACCTTGATGTTTAAGGTTTCTTTTTATATGTTAACGGATATTCGGCTTTAGTCTGTAGTATATGCTGCAAATATTTTCTCCCAGTTTTTCAGTTACGGTGTTTTCTTCTAACATGTAAAAATGTCTTATTTTATGTAGTCAAGAGTTATCAGCACTTTACTGCCTATAGATTTTGAGGCGTAATTAGACTTTTTCTACACCAAGTAAATAGGAATTCTCTCATGTTTTCTTTTTTTTTTAACTGAGCTCCTATATATATATATATATATATAGATAGTTATATATATATATATTTAACATCTTTATTGGAGTATAATTGCTCTACAGTGGTGTGTTAGTTTCTGCTTTATAACAAAGTGAATCAGTTATACATATACATATGTCCCCATATCTCTTCCCTCTTGCGTCTCCCTCCCTCCTACCCTCCCACCCTCCTATATTCCATTGTATGTATGTGCCACATCTTCTTTATCCATTCATCTGTTTATGGACACTTAGGTTGCTTCCATGTCCTGGTTATTGTAAACAGCTATCCTAGTAGTGGGATTGCTGGGTCGTATGGTAGTTCTATTTGTAGTTTTTTAAGGACCACCATACTGTTCTCCATAGTGGCTGTATCAATTCACATTCCCACCAACAGTGCAAGAGTATTCCCTTTTCTCCACACCCTCTCCAGCATTTATTGTTTCTAGGTTTTTTGATGATGGCCATTCTAACCAGTGTGAGATGACATCTGATTGTAGTTTTTTTTTTTTTTCTGGTTTTTGTTTTTTTTGGTACACGGGCCTCTCACTGTTGTGGCCTCTCGCGTTGCGGAGCACAGGCTCCAGACACGCAGGCTCAGTGGCCATGGCTCATGGGCCCAGCCGCTCCACGGCATGTGGGATCTTCCCGGACAGGGGCACGGACCCGTGTCCCCTGCATCGGCAGGCAGACTCTCAAACACTGCGCCACCAAGGAAGGCCTCTCATTGTAGTTTTCATTTGCATTTCTCTAGTGATTAATGATGCTGAGCATTCTTTCATGTGTTTGTTGGCAATCTATATATCTTCTTTGGAGAAATGTCTATTTAGGTCTTCTGCTCATTTTTGGACTGGGTTGTTTGTTTTTTTGATATTGAGCTGCATGAGTTTTTCACCATTGAGGATGATGTTGGCTGTGGGCTTGTCATATATGGTCTTTATTATGTTGAGGAAAGTTCCCTCTATGCCTACTTTCCACAGGGTTTTTATCATAAATAGGTGTTGAATTTTGTCAAAGGCTTTCTCTGCATCGATTGAGATGATCATATAGTTTTTCTCCTTCGTTAATATGGTGTATCACATTGATTGATTTGCATATATTGTTGTGGTCGGAAAAGATACTTGATACAATTTCAATTTTCTTAAATTTACCAAGGCTTGATTTGTGACCCAAGATATGATCTATCCTGGAGAATGTTCCATGAGCACTTGAGAAAAATGTGTATTCTGTTGTTTTTGGATGGAATGTCCTATAAATATCAATTAAGTCCATCTTGTTTAATGTATCATTTAAAGTTTGTGTTTCCTTATATATTTTCATTTTGGATAATCTGTCCATTGGTGAAAGCAGGGTGTTAATGTCCCCTACTATGATTTTGTTACTGTCGATTTCCCCTGTTATGGCTGTTACTATTTGCCTTATGTATTGAGGTGCTCCTATGTTGGGTCTATAAATATTTACAGTTGTTATATCTTCTTCTTGGATCAATCCCTTGATCATTACATAGTGTCCTTCTTTATCTCTTCTAATAGTCTTTATTTTTAAGTCTATTTTGTGTGATATGAGAATTGCTACCCCAGCTTTCTTTTGATTTCCATTTGCATGGAATATCTTTTTCCATCCCCTCACTTTCAGTCTGTATGTGTCCCTAGGTCTGAAGTGGGTCCCTTTTAGACAGCATATATACGGGTCTTGTTTTTGTATCCATTCAGTGAGTCTGTGTCTTTTGGTGGGAGCATTTAATCCATTTACATTTAAGGTAATTATTGATATGTATGTTCCTATTACCATTTTCTTAATTGTTTTGGGTTTTTTATTGTAGGTCTTTTCCTTCTCCTGTGTTTCTTGCCTAGAGAAGTTCCTTTAGCATTTGTTGTAAAGCTGGTTTGGTGGTGCTGAACTCTCTCAGCTTTTGCTTGTCTGTAAAGGTTTTAATTTCTCCATCAAATCTGAATGAGATTCTTGCTGGGTAGAGTAATCTTTGTTGTACGTTTTTCTCCTTCATCACTTTAAATATTTCCTGCCACTCCCTTCTGGCTTGCAGAGCTTCTGCTGAAAGATCAGCTGTTAACATGTTTTCTTAGAGTATTAAACGGTTTTGGTTTTACAGTTAGATTTTTGATGCATTTTAAGTTAATAATGCATTTGCTGTATAGTGTAAAGTACAAATCTAATTTTTTTCTTTTTCCAAGTGGTAACAGGGTTGTCCAAGCTTTCTTTATTAAAAAGTCTATCTTTGCCTTTTATCTTATACTAAATTTCCATATGACCATTGGTCTATCACTGTGTTTTCTCTTCTATTCCACTGGTGTATTTGTCTATTTATGCTTCAATACCTCCTTGTTCTAATTACAGAGGCTGTATAGTATGTTAATATCTGATAGGTTTAGTTCACACTCATAATTTTTCTTTTTCAGGGATTCTCTGGTTATTCTTCTACATTTGGTTTTCTATAAAAATTTAAGCATTAATTTGTAAAATTCCATAAAAAAATATTTATATTTTATTATTGTGGTAAATTTAGAAATTAACAGGAAGAACTGACATATTTGTGATGATGTGTTTGAATCATTTTTATCTTTGATTCTGTTCAGTTTGTCAAATGTAATGCATCTTGTGCAGATAGATACAGGTTTACTTCTTTATCCTTATATTTTGATTTCTTGCATCTAACGCATTGGGTAATCCCTCTAGCAAAACACTGAAATTTAGTGAATATATTGGTATCCATGCCATACATTCCTGATCGTAGAAATTCCTCTAGTATTTCCCAATTAAGACACTGGCTTTGAGATTAATATATATTTAATCATGTTAAGAAAGTAGCTCTCAATTCATTTTTTTCTTGAATGCTTTTATCATCAGTTAATTTTGAATTTCATCAATGGCTTTATCAGCATCTATGGAGATAATCACATGATTTTTCCCCTTAGAGCTATTAATATGGTATGTGATATTAATGAATTTACTAATATCAAACCAACCATGAAATAAATCTCACTTGGTCATAGTGTATTTCTTTCTTAATGTGCTGTTGAACTCTCTTTGCTATTATTTTTCATCAATATTCATAAATAATATGATTATAATTTTACAGTATATTTAGCAGGATTAAGTATCAATATTATATTTGCTTCATAAAAGAAGTTAGGACATTTTTCATTTTTGTTTTCAATGCTGTGGAACAACTTATGGAGCATTAAGACTACTGCTTTTTGAAGACTTACTACAATTCCTCTGTGAAATCATCTGAGCCTGGTCCTTTTTTTGTGGGATAATTCCTTATCTCTCATTATTTCTACTATGAAAATTTATCTGTTTATACTTTCTAACTCCAATTGGGTCAATTATGGTAATCTCTATTTTCCTAAAAATTTATCCAGTTCATCTAAATTTTCAGATTTGCATCGAGGTCTATAGTTTATTAGTACTTTACTTTTAAATTTTCCTCTGTTTCAATGGTTATTTCCCCTTTGTCAGTTCTTATTTTGTACTTATGTGCTTTTTCCCTTTGTTCAGGATCAAGTTAGCTAGTTTTGTTGACTTATAAAGAATACAATTTTGGATTTATTGATTAGGTCTACTGATTTGCTATTCTCTACCACAATGATTTCTGCTTTCCCCTTATGATTGCCTTCCTTGTGCTATATTTACTTTGTTGTCCTTTTACTAGATTTTGGAGCTAAAACATTATTTTCAGAACTTCATTTTTACTGGTAAAAGTGTTTACTCTGATGAATTTTGCTTTGACAACTGCTTAAAATGTATCCCACAGATTGTAATAAAGAGAGAGCTTTGTCTTAATTTTTCATTCTATAATTTCATTTTGTATTTCCCCTTTCACTGAGTTATTTAATAAAAAAATTTAAATTTCAAAGAGCAGTTCTCTTTTTGTTAGTAATTTTTGGTTTTATTGCTTTGTGATCATGGAGTTTCACCTGTAATATTTCTACTTTATAAAAACTAGTAATGTGTTAGAGCTGACTTGTACTGGCTTATGAAATCCAATTGTCTTCATCTCTTCCCAATTCCTTGTTCAGAGACATTACCTTGGTAAATTCAAATTGGCTGTATGAGGATTTACATCAGAGAAGTTAGCAAATACTGCAACAGAGCTTTATTCTCATAGACACATGCTTGTTAAATATTTATCATCATACCACTGAATTTACTGTGTGTGTGTATGTGTAGTAAAAAATAATCAAATTGTGTGACTGGTGCATGAACTCGAGAAAAAAAAACGTCTTCTCTATTGTCAGGGTATAGAGTGATACCTATGCACAAGATCTTCCACATCTGTAATGTTTTTAGGTCTTTCATCTCCTATGTTTTTTGTTTACTTTGTCTTTCCTGTATTAACAGCACTGTATGAATGTCTCCTACTATTACTGTAGTTACCTCTGTCTCCTTGCATCTCCTATAGTTTATTTTCATAAAGGTGGTTGCTATGTTATTTCATGCATAAATATTCATAAGGATACACCTACATTGTGAATTGTGACTTTCCCATCAGAAAGTACCCTTCTTAGGTCTCAAAGAGATAATTCATACACTGATGTTTATAACAGCATTATTCACAATAGCTAAAAGATGGAAGCAACTAAGTGTCCATCAAAGGATGAAGGGATACACAAAATGTGACATATACATAAGGGAATATTATTCAACCTTAAAAAGAAAAGTATTCCATGCATATGGAAATCAAAAGAAAGCTGGAGTAGAATACTCATATCAGATAAAATAAACGTTAAATTACAGAAAGTTATAAGAGACAAGGAAGGACACTATGTAATGATCATGGGATCAATCCAAGAAGAAGATATAACAATTATAAATATATATGCACCCAACATAGGAGCACCTCAATACATAAGGCAACTGCTAACAGCTATAAAAGAGGAAATCGACAGTGACACAATAATAAGGGGGACTCTAACACCTCATTTACACCAATGGACAGATCATCCAAACAGATAATTTGTAAGGAAACAGATGCTTTAAATGACACAATAGACCAGATAGATTTAATTGATATTTATAGGACATTCCATCCAAAAACAGCAGTTTACACTTTCTTCTCAAGTGTGCACAGAACATTCTCCAGGATAGATCACATCTTGGGTCACAAATCAAGCTTCAGTAAATTTAAGAAGATTGAAATCATATCAAGCATCTTTTCTGACCACAATGCTATGAGATTAGAAACACAGGGGAAAAAAACGTAAAAAAAAACAAACACACGGAGGCTAAACAATCCGTTACTAAATAACGAAGCTATCACTGAATAAATCAAAGAGGAAATCAAAAAAAAAAACCTAAAGACAAATGACAATGAAAACACAACAATCTCAGACCTATGGGATTCAGCAAAAGCAGGTCTAAGAGGGAAGTTTATACCTATACAAGCCTACTTCAAGAAACAAAAAAAATCTCACAGAAACAATTTAACCCTATACCTAAGGGAACTAGAGAAAGAAGAACAAACAAAACCCGAAGTTAGCAGAAGGAAAGAAATCATAAAGATCAGAGCAGAAGTAAGAGAAATGGAAACAAAGAAAACAATAGCAAAGATCAATAAAACTAAAAGCTGGCTCTTTGAGAAGATAAACAAAATTGATAAACCATTAGCCAGACTCAGCAAGAAAAAGACGGAGAGGACGCAAATCAATAAAATTAGAAATAAAAAAGGAGAAGTTAAAACAGACACCACAGAAATACAAAGCATCCTAAGAGACTACTACAAGCAACTCTATGCCAACAAAATGGACAACCTGGAAGAAATGTACAAATTCTTAGAAAGGTAAAACTTCCTCAAAAAGAATAAAATACCTAGGAATAAACCTACCTAGGGAGACAAAAGACCTGTATGCAGCAAACTATAAGACACTGATGAAAGAAATTAAAGATGATACCAACAGATGGAGAGATATACCATGATCTTGGATTGGAAGAATCAATACTGTGAAAATGACTATACTACCCAAAGCGATCTACAGATTCAATGTAATCCCTATCAACGTACCAATGGCATTTTTTTTGGAAATAGAACAAAAAATCTTAAACTTTGTATGGAGACGCAAAAGACCCTGAATAGCCAATGTAGTCTTGAGGGAAAAAAAAGGAGCTGGAGGAATCAGACTCCCTGACTTCAGAGTATACTACAAAGCTACAGTAATCAAGAAATTATGGTACTGGCACAAAAACAGAAACATAGAACAATGGAACAAGATATAAAGCCCAGAGATAAACTCACGTGCCTATGGTCAACTAATCTATGACAAAGGAGGCAAGGATATACAATGGAGAAAAGACAGTCTGTTCAACAAGTGGTGCTGGCAAACTGGACAGCTGCACGTAAAAGAATGAAATTAGAACACTCCCTAACACCATACACAGAAATAAACTCAAAATGGATTAGAGACCTAAATGTAAGACCAGACACTGTAAAACTCTTAGAGGAAAACATAGGAAGAACACTCTTTGACATAAATCACAGCAAGATCTCTTTTGATCCATCTCCTAGAGAAATGGAAATAAAAACTAAAATAAACAAATGCGACCTAATGAAACTTCAAAGCTTTTGCACAGCAAAGGAAACCATAAACAAGATGAAAAGACAACCCTCAAAATGGGAGAAAATATTTGCAAACGACTCAACGGAAAAAGGATTAATCTTCAAAATATATAAACAGCTCATGCAGCTCGATATTAAAGAAACAAACAACCCAATCCAAAAATGGGCAGAAGGCCTAAATAGACATTTCTCTAAAGAAGACGTAAGGATGGCCAAGAAGCACATGAAAAGCTGCTCAACATCACTAATTATTAGAGAAATGCAAATCAAAACTACAATGAGGTATCACCTCACACCAGGTAAAATGGGCATCATCAGAAAATCTACAAACAACAAATGCTGGAGAGGGTGTGGAGAAAAGGGAACCCTCTTGCACTGTTGCTGGGAATGTAAATTGATACAGCCAGTATGGACAACAGTTTGGACGTTCCTTAAAAAAGTAAAAATAGAATTACCATATGACCCAGAAATCTCACTACTGGGCATATACCCAGAAAAAACCGTAATTCAAAAAGACACATGCACCCCAATGTTCACTGCAGCACTATTTACAATAGCCAGGTCCTGGAAGCAACCTAAATGCCCATCAACAGACGAATGGATAAAGAAGATGTGGTACATATATACAATGGAATATTATTCAGCCATAAAAAGGAATGAAAGTGGGTCATTTGTAGAGACGTGGATGGATCTAGAGACTGTCATACAGAGTGAAGTAAGTCAGAAAGAGAAAAACAAATATTGTATATTAACACATATATGTGGAACCTAGAAAAATGGTACAGATGAACTGGTTTGCAGGACAGAAATTGAGACACAGATGTAGAGAACAAACATATGGACACCAAGGGGGGGAAGTGGTGGGTGGTGGGTGGTGGGTGGTGGTGGTGGTGGTGGTGATGTGATGAATTGGGTGACTGGGATTGACATGTATACACTGATGTGTATAAAACTGATAACTAATAAGGACTTGCTGTATAAAAAAATAAATAAAATTAAATTCAAAAATAAATAAATAAAAGGAAATTCTGACATATTTCGTAACATGAAAGTTGAGGACTTTATGCTAAGTGAAATAAGCCAGACACAGAAAAAACAAATATTGTATGGTTCAACTTATATGGGGTATGTAGAGTAGTTAAACTCATAGAGACAGAAAGCAGAGTAGTGGTTGCCAGGGGCTGGGAAGGGCAGGGTGATGGGGAGTATAGAGTTAATGAGTATAGAGTTTGTTTTGCTAAATGAAAAAGTTCCCGAGATAGGAGGTAGTGATGGTTGCACAACAAAATCAATGTACCACTGATCTGTACACTTAAATATGGTTAAGATGGTAAATTTTTATGTATTTTACTACAGTTAAGAAAAATGGGGAACAAAATGCCCCTCTTTGACATGTTTATGCTTTTGGGCTTGAATTCTATTTTGTCTAATATCAAGATTACTACCCCTACCTTCCTTATTTTTCCATTTGCCTGCTATGTCTTAGTTTATCCATTTATTTTTAGCCTTTCAAAACTACTTAGTTTGGGGTATAGCTTCTATTTACAGTATATATACAGTTAGTTCATGTTTTGTGAGCCAAATTACCTTTTTTTTTTAGTACATGACTTAAACTTATTCACATTTATTGATATAACTGATATGGTTAGTCTCAACCGTGGCAAAATTTTTCCTATGTATTTTGTTATATTTGCTATGTTTCTTTTCCTATGATATGTATTCTTTGCTCTTTAATTTAAAACAATTTTTGGTATTTGGAAATGTTTGTATTTTTGCACTGGTGATTACAGCTGTGCTTGTACGTTTGTAATGCTTCTAATCTCCTGGGGTTGGTTGGTTGTTTGCTAGGTTGGTTGGATTTTGCCTTTGGTGATATGGTTTATCAGTTTGTGTTACCATACTTTACTGCCCACCTCCTGCTTATACAACTATCAATAAGCTTATTCTATTTTCTTCTTCCCTTTCCCTCTCACTTTTCAGTCACATTATTTCTATTTTTTCACAACATTTGTACTTTAGACTTCTACCCTCATCCCCACCTTTTTTTATTCTTATATCTGTCATTTACATACTGAAAAATCTCACCTGAGGTTTAGGATTTTCAGCAAAATCCTTTGGTTGAAATTCTCTCAGTCATTTCTTGGGGGGGATAAATTTTATCCTCTATAACTGACAAAATTAATCCAATAACGAACACATCTTCAACTTATTTTGCTATATAAACGTTATTCTAAAACTATGCTGTTGGGACTTTCCTGGTGGCATAGTGGTTAAGAATCCGCCTGCCAATGCAGGGGACATGGGTTCGAGCCCTGGTCCTGAAGATCCCACGTGTCATGGAGCAACTAAGCCCGTGTGCCACAACTACTGAGCCCACATGCTGCAACTACTGAAGCCTGCGTGCCTAAAGCCTGTGCTCTGCAGCAAGAAAAGCCACCGCCATAAGAAGCCCACACACAGCAAGGAAGAGTAGCCCCGCTCACCACAACTAGAGAAAGCCCGTGCACAGCAACAAAGACCCAACACACCCAAAAATAAATAAACAAATAAATATATTTTTAAAAAAACGATGCTGTTGCTATTTTCTTTTCCTTAAACTAAATTAGTGGCAAAATACGAACTCTGTCTCTCCTTCCTACCCTCCTCTGCTAGGAAAAAAAAAAATCTTAAGTCCATAGTAATGTCTCTTTCACATTGAGTGACCCATTTGGAAATATTGTCATTAAAAGCAACAAAAACATACCACACATCAAAAGAAAAGTCTTTCCAAATAACTTTTAATAACATTCCCACTGGAACATTTAGATATAACCACCCTTTAATTCAATCTCTGCTAAAACGTATAACGTTAATAATGATGTTCAGTGCTGGCATCATTCCCAGTCAATTGCAGCTCTATTTATTCATTTGATGTTTTAACATTTAGTTGAATCAGCTAACCAAAACATCCCAAGAAAAAGAATGGAGTAATTATATAAACTCTTGGAGCAGAACAATTATAAAGCAAGAGGATTAGCATTCAGCCAGGTTAGAGAGCTAATCTGTATATGCATATGTCCTGAGGAGCAGGCACTGGTGGCCTTTACCATCTGTTTCATTATGTTTTTCTTTGATTTCTGTATGTTTATTAATTTTCTTTAATTAGATGGCATAGAATGTTTTCCTCACTTAGGTGTCAATGGTCATATATGCATATACACAAATTCCAATTCAGAGATGCCCAGGAGCCTTGGAAACATAGGTGGAGTATAATTACAGGACACTGGAACATCAACAGGGAAGAAATAAACAGGGGAGTTTGGCTGGAGTTAGACCTTTGGTGCCCATGATAGGCACAAGGTCTACCATTAAATTCCTAAGTGAGCCTTCAACACGCACATTAGCTCATCAGGAAAACCTCTAGCATTTAACTGTAAATGAAAATGTCATGTAATTTTAGAAGACCTTTTTGCAGCTCTGGGTCCATTTCATTAGCCTGAAGGGAAACCTTTAAGAAGGAATAATTTCTCTGACCTTATTTTCTCGGTAGCCTTGTGTATCCTTCCTTTTCCTCCTCACCATCCTCTCACACAGCAACTATAAATATCTCTTTCTTGAACCCACGTGCTTAGGTACTTGACAGCTTGACTCAGCTCTCAAGGAAGATGTGGTTTTGATTCATCTGTGCCTAAATCACTTGCTTTAAAATATCACATTTCTCAAGAATATACCACTGGAGTCCAAGTGAAGGCAAGGAATATTTCATGAAGCTCGGTAGAACTAAATTCTCTATGGGAGAAAGAAAAAAATTCTGGCCACTACAGAATGTCATTCTACAATGAAAGGGACTAGATAAATGGCCTCAGGGACAGAATGTGTCAGAACACGATATTCTGTACAGAGACATCAGAAACCAAGATGTGTGTCATCCAGGCAAGGTTCATTGTTAATCCATTCACTCTATGTGCTCTAAAATAAGGAAATAAAAACCGTAAAGGCACATCCCTTGCTTTTATAGCTCAAGAATTTCAAGGACAGGTATGTGTGTGAACTTAAGTCTTGATGAGGTGGTTAGTGCACAAAGGGAACATAAATGACTCATTCTCAATGATTCACTCTCATTCTCTCTTTAAAAAAATTTTCTAAAACAGCATGTAATTTCAAAGGTTCAAATTATGTGACCAATTTTTCCATGACATGTGTTAAGAAATCCCTCAGCAATTAAAAATTTCCTGGGAGGAAGGTTATGACAGTAATCTGCTACTATCTTTTTGATACTGATGTATCGTTTTCTAAAATAGCTCAAATCCCTTTATGGATAATTATTCTCAAAGTTTTCAAATAGTATGATCTTTAGCCTTCTCCTAGTCTAGCCAAAGGAAGTCCAATAAGGGTACCTAGAGTGAAAATGATGCCTGACTCACCAGGGAAAGAGGCACAATGTAGTGGAAAGGACTGAATTTAGAACAAAACAGGCAAGTACATGATACACAGTGAGACAGAGGTTTTTTGCCAAAAACAAACACGTTGAAAGATATTTAGAGGCCTAGGGCTCCCTAGACATAACACCTAGATAAATCTGTCATGATGTGATTCTTACAATCAACTTTACAGGCCTACGCACCGGAGACTCAGACGTGAACATACTCTTACTGATAGGGTCACGATAATGAAATTCACACTGAGACTCATATATAAATCACAAAGCTAGTTTATGAAATTCCCAGTGGGGGTGTGGTAGCCATGGAGGTTCAAGAGAGAACCTGCAACAAGGAATGGTTAGACCTTTGGGGTCTGCCGCAAGATTTGAGCCAAGGCTAAAAGAGATAAGCATAGCTCTTACCTGGCAGCCCCTGCCAAATACTGAGCCCAGCACTGAGCAGGGACACAATGGCTTGGCTATTACTGCCCAGTGCAGACTCTTTTATGGGCAATGCACTAGAGCTTCACTTCATTTGACAAATATTTTCTCAGCTTTGCACCATAATCTAAGGCTCTTCATACCCAATCTTCCTGCTTTCCCCCTGAGACCCGCATAGCAGACTGAAGTCTACCCCTGCCTTCCCCTGTTTCTCTTCCCTTTGTCTCTTACAGACGTCACTCCCAATAAATCTCTTTTACTTCTCTTTCCTGGCATCCACTTCCCGGAGGAGTTGGCTGTCCAGAGTAACCATCTCTTTCCTGTAACTAGAATGCTGTATCCACATGACACTGCCCTTGTTATCAAGGCACCAGAAGAACAGTCAGTAATCAGAAATCTGTTGAGTCTAGCAATGAGACATGGCTGTTTCCTTGAACTCTGTCTTCCAATAGTTCTGGCATGATTGCAGTTCTCTCAAATTCACCATGAACTTTTCTCCCTCTTCCCTACCTTTACCTGGTTTGCTCCTATTTACACTTCAGGATCAAATTATGTATCGCTTCTTCTAGTAAAACTTCTCTGACCTGAGCTCATCCACAGCTTTGGTGGTGCTGTTTTGTTTCAAAAGGATTATATATGTATCCCTTTTGTACCAATTACACTATATTATCCAAAAATTACATGGCTATTCACCCCACTAGAGTACTATCTTGTGAGCAGGGACTATGTCTTATTTGTCTTTGTATCCCCAGTACTAAGCTCAGTGCCTGGTATTAACTAGAGTTCAACAAATGCATGATATGGAAGGGCTTCTGATTTTGGAATGAGAGCAGAATAAGATAACTTGAAAATCCGCCTACTACAAATACAGGCAAATGCTAGATGAAACATAGGAAACATTATTTCAGATGCATAGCTAAGCTGACAATGAAGAAGGGAAATTCCCAAATGTTAGAAATGAAGGCAGCCCTGAAAACCAGACAACTATGTGCTGCTAATGCTATAGCTTCCCTAGGAGAGTTTGGTGAGAGGTGGAGGGTAGCAATCTTGGTAAAGTAGGAGATGGGGTTCCAGTGTTCATGCAGAAATAGGAGATTGACACCTTGGGCCAGTGTGAAGGGAGGAGGGGGAATTGAGTTTGGATACTTGAAGTGTTACAAATTTTATTGAAAGGTTTGACCAGAAAAGAAATTCCCACCAACACTCTAGGAGATGACAGAAAAATTTCTCTCTCTCTCAAGACTCTGGATAAAACAAATTCTCTATAAAAGTTTAAAACCCAGGCCTTCACTTCCTTTGGGTTTCTAATTCAAATATGCATTGGCCTGGAATTTCCAAATCAACAAACTAACAGAAATTAAGTTCAGACTCAAGACTTTCCTGCGATACTTGTCAAGAATACATGCAAAAACATACACATGAAAACTGTTCTAGAGTGTTCTGTTCTCAACCTGAGTTATAGCTTTTCATCTACACATGCACACTGTGGTCTAAAACAACAAAATACCTAACGATCCACTGTGAGCTAGAGACAGCATAAGTATTCCAAAAACGTTGTGCTAGAATGTCAACCTGAAAGAAAATATTTTTAAGGTATACTTAAAAGTATTAAATACACTAATGGAAGAATCAAAGTCTTAAGGAAAGAATAAGACACCATAAAAAATAATAGGTAGTAAAATTCAAGAGTCGGGCTACAATTAAATTCAGTAGAACTTCAACAAATACTACACAATCTTAAAGAAAATATAATTGTTATCAAAGAAATAAACAGGAAAGAAGCTTAAGAGACTGAGACATTATGTAAAAAATGAGGGAAAACTTAAACAAATCACCAATATAATGTCTCATAACAAATATGTAGGCAATGAAATTTTAAACAGATTACCCCTATCAAAATACCTATGGTACTTTTTACAGAACTAGAACAAACAATTTTTAAATTTTTATGGGAACACAAAAGACCCCGAATAGTCAGGAACAATCTTCAGAAGAAGAACAGAGCTGGTGGTTATCAGCCCGGTGCTCCCTGGCTTTAGACTATACTACAAAGATACAGTAATTAAAACAGTGCGGTACTGGCACAAAAACATACTTATAGATTAATGGAACAGAATGGAGAGCCCAGAAATAAACCCATGAACTTATGATCAATTGTCCTACGACAAAGGAGGCAAGAATATACAATGGAGAAAAGACAGTCTCTTCAATGAGTGATGCTAGGAAAACTGGACAGCTACATGTAGAAAAGTGAAATTGAACATTTTCTAATACCATATACAAAAATAAACTCAAAATGGATTAAAGGCCCAAATATAAGATCAGAAACCATGAAACTGCTAAACGAAAACATAGGCAGAAATCTCTGATAAAAATCATAGCAATATTTTTTTGGATCTATCTCCTATGGCAAAGGAAACAAAAGCAAAAACAAACAAATGGAACCTAATTAAACTTAAAAGCTTTTGTGCAGCAAAGGAAACCATTGACAAAATGCAAAGACGACCTACTGAATGGAAGAAAATATTTGCAAATAATATGACCTATAAGGGGTTAATATCTAAAATATATAAACAGCTCATACAACTAACATCAAAAAACAAACAAACAAAAAAACCCAGCATAGTTAAAAGACAGGCAGAAGACGTGAATAGACATTTTTCCAAAGAAGACATACAGATGGCTAACAGACACATGAAAAGATGCTCAAAATCGTTAATCATCAGAGAAATGCAAATCAAAACCACACTGAAATATCACCTCACACACATCAGAATGGCTATTGTCAAAAAGACCACAAATAAATGTTGGCAAGGATGTGGAGAAAAGGGAACCCAAGTACACTGCTGGTGGGAATGTAAACTGGTGCAACCACTACGGAAACAGTATAAAGTTTTTTCAAAATCGTAAAAACAGAACTACCATATGATCCAGCAATTCCACTCTTGGATAAATAGGTGAAGAAAATGCAAACACTACTTCAAAAAACTACGTGAACTCCAATGTCATAGCAGCACTATTTACAGTTGCCAAGATATGGAAGCAACCTAAGTATCCATCAACAGATGAATGGATGAAGAAGATGTGGTATACATACACAATGGAATACTAATCAGTCATTAAAAAGCATGAATTTTGCCATTTGCAACAACATGGATTGACTTGGAGGGTATTATGCTAAGTGAAGTATATTAGACAGAGAAAGACAAATAATGTATGATATCACCTATAGGTGGAATCTGAAAAATAAAACAAACCAGTGAATATAACAAAAAGAAACAGACTCACAGATATAGAGAACAAACTAGTGGTTACCAGTGAGGAGAGGAAATGGGGGAGGGGCAGGATAGGGGTAAGTGTACAAACCACTATATACAAAACAAACTACAAGGATATATTGTACAGCACAGGGAATATAGCTAGTATTTTATAATAACTGTAGGGTAAAACCTTAAAAAATTTTGAATCACTATGTTGTATACCTGAAATTTATAATAATATTGTAAACCAACTATACCTCAAAAAAAAAAAATCAAATTAATCATACTTTGAGAGACTTAATGAAGTGGAAGATAGATCTGAGGAAATCTAAAATAAAACAGAGAGAAATAAAAAGTTACAAAATATAAAAAGAAAGTGAGGATGCGTGAAAGAGAAATGAGTAGCTCTAATTTACATCTAGAAGGAGTTCCAGAAAAGGAAAATAGATAGTGAGAGGCAATTCTACGGAAGTAAGAGCAGACCATGGCCTAGAAAAAAGAGAAGGGAAAGACCTACAAAAACAAACCCAAAACAATTAAGAAAATAACAAAAACATACATATCAATAATTACCTTAAATGTAAATGGATTAAATTCTCTAACAAAAACACAAAGAATGGCTGAATGGATATAAAAACAAGACCCGTATATATGCTGTCTACAAGAGACTCAGTTCAGACCTAGGGACAAATACAGACTGAAAGTGAGGGGATGGAAAAAGGTATTCCATGCAAAAGGAAATCAAAAAAAAGGTGGCATAGCAATTCTCGTAACAGAAAAAATAGACTTTAAAATAAAGACTATTACAAGAGACACAGACGGACACTACATAATGATCAAGGGATCAATCCAAGAAGAAGATATAACAATTGTAAATATTTATGCACCAAACATAGGAGCACCTCGATACATAAGGCAAATGTTAACAGCCATAAAAGAGGAAATCAACATTAACACAATCATAGTAGGGGACTTTAACACCCCACTTTCACCAATGGACAGAGCATCCAAAATGAAAATAAATAAGGAAACACAAGTTTTAAGTGACACATTAAACAAGGTGGACTTAACTGATATCTATAGGACATTCCATCCAAAAACAACAGTATACTTTCTTCTCAACTGCTCATGGAACATTCTCTAGGATAAATCATATATTGAGTCACAAATCAAGCCTCGGTAAATTTAACAAAATTGAAATTGTATCAAGTATCTTTTCCGACCACAACACTAGGTGACTAGATATCAATTACAGGGAAAAATCTGTAAAAAATACAAACACATGGAGGCTAAACAATACGCTACTAAATAACCAAGAGATCACTGAAGAAATCAAAGAGGAAAGCAAAAAATACCTAGAAACAAATGACAATGAAAACACAATGACCCAAAACCTATGGGATGCAGCAAAAGCAGTTGTAAGAGGGATGTTTATAGCAATATAATCCTACCTCAAGAAACAAGAAACATCTCAAATAAACAACCTAACATTATACCTAAAGCAATTAGAGAAAGAAGAACAAAGAAATCCCAAAATTAGCAGAAGGAAAGAAATCATAAATATCAGATCAGAAATAAATGAAAAAGAAATGAAGAAAACAATAGCAAAGACCAATAAAACTAAAAGCTAGTTCTTTGAGAAGATAAACAAAATTGATAAACCATTAGCCAAACTCAACAGGAAGAAAAGGGAGAAGACTCAAATCAACAGAATTAGAAATGAAAACAGAGAAGTAACAACTGACCCTCAGAAATATGAAGAATTATGAAGGATTGCTACAAGCAACTATATGCCAATAAAATGGACAACCTGGAAGAAATGGACAAATTCTTAGAAAAGCACAACTTTCCGAGACTGAACCAGAATGAAATAGAAAATATAAACAGACCAATCACAACCACTAAAATTGAAATTTTGATTAAAATTCTTCCAGCAAACAAAAGCCCAGGACCAGATGGCTTCAAAGGCGAATTCTATCAAACATTTAGAGAAGAGATAACACCTATCTTTCTCAAAATCTTCCAAAATATAGAAGAGGGAGGAACACTCCCAAACTCATTCTACAATACCACCATCACCCTGATAACAAAACCAGAAAAAATGTCACACACACACAAAAAACTACAGACCAATAACATTGAGGAAAATAGATGCAAAAATCTCAACAAAAACTAGCAAACAGAATCCAATAGCACATTAAAAAGATCATACACCATGATCAATGGGGTTTATCCCAGGAATGCAAGGATTCTTCAGTATACGCCTATCAATCAATGTCATATGCCATATTAAGAAACTGAAGGATAAAAACCATATGATAATCTCCATAGATGCAGAAAAACCTTTTGACAAAATTTAACACCCATTTATGATAAAAACTCTCCAGAAAGTAGGCATAGAGGGAACTTACCGCAACATAGTAAAGGCCATATATGACAAATCCACAGCCAACATCATTCTCAATGGTGAAAAACTGAAAACATTTCCTCTAAGATCAGGAACAAGACAGGGTTGTCCACTCCCACCACTATTATTCAACATAGTTTTGGAAGTTTTAGCCACAGCAATCAGAGAAGAAAAAGAAATACAAGGAATCCAAATTGGAACAGAAGAAGTAAAGCTGTCACTGTGTGCAGATGGCATGATACTATACATAGAGAATCCTAAAGATGTTACCAGAAAACTACTAGAGGCAATCAATGAATTTGGTAAAATAGCAGGATACAAAATTAATGCACAGAAATCTCTTGTATTCCTATACACTAACGATAAAAAATCTGAAAGAAATATTAAGGAAACATTTCCATTTACCACTGCAACAAAAAGAATAAAATATCTAGGAATAAACCTACCTAAGGAGACAAAAGAACTGTATGCAGAAAACTATAAGACACTGATGAAAGAAATTAAAGATGATTCAAATAGATGGAGAGATATACCATGTTCTTGGATTGGAAGAATCAACATTGTGAAAATGACTCTACTACCCAAAGCAATCTACAGATTCAATGCAATCCCTATCAAACTACCACTGGCATTTTCACAGAACTAGAACAAAATGTTTCACAATTTGTATGGAAACACAAAAGACCCCGAATAGCCAAAGCAATCTTGAGAAAGGAAAACGGAGCTGGAGGAATCAGACTCTGTGACTTCAGACTATACTACAAACCTACAGTAATCAAGACAGTATAGTACTGGCACAAAAACAGAAATATCAATCAATGGAACAGGATAGAAAGCCCAGAGATAAACCCACGCACATATGGTCACCTTATCTTTGATTAAGGAGGCAAGAATATACAATGGAGAAAAGAGAGGCTCTTCAATAAGTGTTGCTGGGAAAACTGGACAGCTACATGTAAAAGAATGAAATTAGAATACTCCCTAACACCATACACAAAAATAAACTCAAAATGGATTAAAGACCTAAATGTAAAGCCAGGCACTATAAAACTCTGAGAGGATAACCTAGGCAGAACACTCTATGGCATAAATCACAGCAAGATCCTTTTTGACCCACCTCCTAGAGAAATGGAAATAAAAACAAACAAATGGGACCTAATGAAACTTAAAAGCTTTTGCACAGCAAAGGAAAACATAAACAAGACGAACAGACAACTGTCAGAATGGAGAAAATATCTGCAAACGAAGCAACTGACAAAGGATTGATCTCCAAAATATACAAGCAGCACATCCAGCTCAATATCAAAAAAACAAACAATCCAATCCAAAAATGGGCAGAAAACCTAAATAGATACTCCTCCAAAGAAGATATACAGACTGCCAACAAACACATGAAAGGATGCTCAACATCACTAATCATTAGAGAAATGCAACTCAAAACTACAATGAGGTATCACCTCACACCAGTTAGAATGGCCATCATCAAAAAATCTACAAACAGTAAATGCTGGCAAGGGTGTGCAGAAAAGGGAACCCTCTTGCAGTGTTGGTGGAAATGTAAATTGATACAGCCACTATTGAGAACAGCATGCAGTTTCCTTAAAAAACTAAAAATACAACTACCATATGACCCAGCAATCCTACTACTGGGCATATACCCTGAGAAAACCATAATTCAAACAGACTCATGGACCACAATGTTCATTGCAGCTCTATTTACAATAGCCAGTGCATGGAAGCCATCTAGTTGTCCAATGACAGATGAATTGATAAAGAAGATGTGGCACATATATGCAATGGAATATTACTCAGCCATATAAAGAAACGAAATTGAGTTGTTTGTAGTGAGGTGGATGGACCTAGAGTCTGTCATACAGAGTGAAGTAAGTCAGAAAGGGAAAAACAAATACCATATGCTAACATATATATATGGAATCTAAAAAAATAAAAAATGGTTCTGAAGAACCTAGGGGCAGGACAGGAATAAAGCGGCAGACATAGAGAATGGACTTGAGGACATGGGGAGTGGGAAGGGTAAGCTGGGGTGAAGTGAGAGAGTGGCATGGATACATATACACTACCAAATATAAAATA